>NC_047085.1:412667697-412970728 GCF_902459505.1 Geotrypetes seraphini
GGGTTGCTTGATGACAGCGATGGGAGGGCATACCTCCTGCCAATCTTCAATATTTTTTTTTTTTTTAATTTGTGCGTTTATTTTGCATATATGCCAACTTCTATCACCAGCAATTGGCACATGCAAATTTAGCGATCCACTTCAACTCTCCGCCAACTTCATTGGTACATGTGGCTTTTTAAGAATGACTCGCCTTTTTGAAATCGTTACAGTAGCGGTCGTGACAGCGGCCCGTTGTATTTTATTGCAAATATTTGAGAATCTTCCCCTCCGTCACTGACAGAAAAGGAAGGCTATGACAGCTCAGACCCTGCCGTTAAAGTCTGCACAGGAAACAATGCATTCCCCTGTTGTGCAATACTTTTGATCTTCTTGTAATTCATCAGTAAAGGATTCTCAGGGGCTGCTACAATGTTCAGTAACAGCCATGGAGAATCCTTTTGTGCACTGGCAGGGTAGCTTTCCATGCCAGTAAGAGTGCTTTAACAACTCTTACTGCCTCAGAAAGCTTTTGAGCATCTGGGCCTGTCCTGTACATCAGTAGTTTTTCATTTGGAGTTATGTAAGCCACAGGTTTGTGGAGTTTTTAAAATGCCAGTGATAGGATTAAAAGCAGCTTGACATTTCCTGTTTTAAGTGCTGCTACGTTAGTCTGAGGCTTTTTCCTCCACATTTATTTTTGCCTGAAACTCTGATAAACACTTCTGCTGGCTGTCTCAGTAACTGTAGTGTGCTGAATGAATGTTTATCCATGAAAAGAGAATCTTTCAAAATTGGTTATCCTATCCCCATTAGAGGAAAGAATAATGTGAAATTATCTTTGCATGGGAAAGAGGGATGTTTACCTCATTGCACATATGTTCCAGGAGGGAGTTAGGGACGCAAATTCTACAGATATTTACATTCCTATGCTCCCTGTTAGTCAATATATTTTTAAAAGGAAACTGCATATATTTCCCTTTGAAAATGAGCCTACATTGCCAAAGGTACAAAGTACCCACAGGTCTGCTAATTCTTGGGAGGGAAGCTGTAAGTTGCTATCATCTGCTCTTAGTGGTAGTGTCCCCCTAGAATTTTGTGGGAGGAGATGTGAGAATCTGGGATGAAGATGCTAAGAGGCAGTATGCTGAAGGAACTGACGAAGGGAGAATATTTGCTGAAGGCAAATATTCAGCTACTGGTAGCTCTCAGAAGGACTGTGAACCCCTTTAACAGGGGTGAGTGTTCTACAACAATGGGTGAAAAAAAACCAGGATTGAAACTGGAGACATACAGGTCCAATTTCTTGAAACTCTTCTACAGAAAGGTTCACTGGGTTCTTGCAGTTTTCTTTTCTACTGTTGCACTGGACGTTTCAACATTTTGGAGAATTACTTAGTTATTTCTACTGTTTTTAGTATTGTTTTAATATTGATTTGCAGATACTACTACTCCTAAGGAAGGCAGTCAATTAGCCGAAACACAGACCATGTAGGGTGTCTTCGTTGACGTGAACCATATTATCCAAATTTGTAGACCTTCATTGCAAGAGGCGACTAGAGTCATTGTTTGTCAACTTTGAACATTTTGCTGCCATTTTGCATTTTGGAATAAACTCATTTGATCCAGAACATCGCTTTCACTTCTTGTGGTGTTTTGGATCCTCCCACTCATGTGGAACATTGAGGTGGTCTTCTTTTTGTTTTTTTGCCTATGAGAAACAGAAAACATTTTATAGCAATTGAATAAGTAGACAAGTCCTAGGGATAATTTGTAACAAGTGGTTTGGTATAAAATTCTGGTATTTTTTGTCTCTGGGTAGCTTTCTGAAGTTGGAATCGGAGAGTTTATAGTTTATTGAAATTTGCTATACCACCCGGCGTTACTAGATCATGGCAGTTTACAATACAATAAAAAACACAAAATCTTATGTTCAAACGGTTTATATTGAAATACAAAATCTTAAATACATTAAAAATAGGGAAGTACTTAAAACAATTATACAAAATAATCATGCTGTCAAATCTAGATTCTCGCAGGTTTGTTTCAGCAGACACTCACAGGCCCTAAGCCGAAAAGGCTTGGCAAAAAACTGTGTCTTTGGCAAACTCAAATTTTTTCAACTATCTTTATGCACATATAAAATTACATTACATTAGTGACTTCTATTCTGCCTATACCTTGCAGGAATTGAAGCTTGTTTCAAGCAGGAGAAGGTACTTTTTATGAGTGGACTCACAAAAAATTTTCCTGAAGGAGGACAATCTTAAGGTTCATCTTGCTATGTATAGTTTGACTATGGATACAAGATAAGGTGACATATTTTCAGTATGTACTAATAATTTAATTAATAATGATTTTTCCTTTTGAGTTAAGAACTGTGATTTCCCCTCCTAAAAAAATCCTATTACAGTAATAACATAGTTAAATGACAGATGGCCAGTATGCCCAGTTTAGTCTTCATTGCTATTCGTTGCTAAGGATTTATCCCATCTGCCAGCTGTAGAAGCTTGTCTCCCTGCAAGGTTTCAGTGGTGATCCAAATTGCTTTGTTCTTTATATTACAGGTTGATTTCACTAGATGAGGAAAACCAAAATAAAGAGTCTACCTTATTGGGTATGTTATTTTTTTAAAGATTATAACACCTGATTTCTATCCTGTGAATATTTTTATTTTATTTTATTTAACTATTCTAATAATGTCTGTTAAATACACAGAAGCCATAAGCTTGACTTACATTTTGCACGTAGAGGGAGGAGTGATCTAGTGCTTAAAGCTGCTGCATCAGCACCCTGAGGTTGAGAGTTTGATCCCAACCTGCTCCCTTTGACTCTGGACAAGTCACTTAACCCTTTTTTACCCCAGGCACCACAGTTAGATTGTGAGTCTGCCAGGACATAGAGTGAAAATACTTAAGAGTTCCTGATTACTATTCAATGTATTGTAAACTGCTTTGGGTAACCGTCTTCATGAAAAGGCGGTTAATAAATCCCAATAAAAAATATACTTTTGAGACAATAAATAATTCTTAAACTTTTTCTAGAGACACATTTAGCTAGACTGGTTTTCAAGTAATCTATAATGAATAGGTGTGAAACAGATTTGCATATATTAGATTTGTATACACCAGGCCTGCTTGACTGGCTAGATGTGCTCCCATAAAGGAATTGATAATACCATATATACTTGAATATAAACCAGGATTTTTGGCCAAAAAATTGGCCCAAAAATAGGGGTCCCGGTTTATATTCGGGTCAATGCCTCCTCCCCGAATTTATTTTAAGGCCGCCGCAAGACTTTGCCCCCTTCTCCCTACCCTATCATACCTCTGCCGATCCGTGGTTGAGGTGCAGGTTCAGCGGGTCCTCTGCCGATCCATGGTGGAGGTGTAGCGGGCAGGAGCAAGCTTTTCAAACTCCTGCCCTGCTGCTAACCGGCTGCGCGATTGAATTTCCTCATCTGAGTGGCACGAGCAGCAGTGCGATTTGGCGCTGCTTCTCGGCACTCAGCAGCTTCCTTACTGGCTCCCTTGAATTCTCGCATTCCTCAGCATCTTGAACCAGTTTATGTAGCATGCATGTATGTTTTTTGTGAAAAAGAATTGCAACACCCCGTTGCCTTTTGTAGGAGGCAAAAGCCAACTCACCCACCCAATCCCTCTTCAGTTTGGTGTGCTCAGATACACTGAGGTGAGTCTCCTATAGGAGCAGGACGTCAACTTTTAGTTTCTTACATTACTGGAGCACATTGCTGCGCTTAACTGGAGAGTGTAAACCATCTACGTTAAAGCTAGCAACTTTGATATCACCCATTTGGGCATTGAACAGGAAATATGAACTCATAGAGTGATAGCCTATATGGGGCAGTGGCATCAGCCTCCTAACCAACCCAACACACTGCTCACTGACACCTCAAAATAGAACCCAGCAGAAGCCCACCCTTCCCGCTCTGCCCCCCCTCTTGAACCCCCAATCCCAGACCCTCCCCTCCTAACCTTCCCCTTTCTGACCCACACCTTCACACCTAGCCAGAACTCCATACTACCCATCATCCATAAAAGCACGCACACAGACACTCTCACTCCACTTCCCAACCTCTTCCCCTCCATAAATCCCCCTTTATAGAAACAATACCATAAAACAGTCCCCAACCTGTGTCCCAAAAACAAGGGAAAGGAGTACAAAGACACCATCACACAAATATCCCAAGTGCACTAGTCAGAAAACAGTATCACCAAGGATGCCCCCCCAAAAAAAAAACAACCCAACAACGCCACTCACAAAAACAACAGCAGAGTCTCGGACTCATGCAGAAAACAAAGGCATGAAAACTGGTGACCAGCAAGTCGGAGACGGCAGAAGCACCATCTAGGCTGGACCCAGAACTGTAACAGCACTCAAGACAATGCCAACAGGACCATTCAGCCAGAGGGAGCAGAAGAATGGTGAAGTCCCACACCGCAGCAGGCCACTCTGCATTGCTCATAGGCATGGGGCAAGCTGCTAAGCCACCTAGAGCATGCCGCACCTGGTCCCTGCATGCACACACTCCTCACCCGCTAGGTAGGTAAACGGGTATAGAAAGCCACCAATCCCAGCCCACACCAGCGCTCCAAGAACAAACCAAAATGTCAGTTCATGAGCCACATCTGAGCCAAAAAAAACCAGTCCCGCCAAAAACAAATAACTTGGCCAGCAGCTGCTCGATGAACCTCCTTAGATCCTCTACCTTCGCATTGGTGACAATCTTATTCTCATGAGTGAGGCGCACCTTGGCCGAGTATAGGAAGGCAAAGCTAATGCCTTGGGTAACCAGCTGGGAACAACGAGTAAAAGTTTGGCATTGCTCAGCCACCTTAGCAGAGAAATCTTTAAAGACCATAAGCTGGGCGCTCTCGTACTCCAAAACTCTAGATTTTTTTGAAGAACTCAAGAAGCCAAGCTTTCATTGCATAATTATGAAAGCGGGCCAACACCAGCCTCGGCCGACCATTGCTGTTCCTGTCTTTCCGTGGCCCAACACGATGAACACATTCCACCACTACAGGCCCCATTTGGTCAGGTAGGCCCAATGCTTTTGGCAGCCAGCGCTTCACTAGATTTAAAAGATCGGAGTCTGGAACCGCCTCCGGGACCTCAACGATTCAGAGATTTTTCTGTCTGGCCCGATTTTCCTGGTCTTCAACCCGGTCCATCAGCTGGCTCACTCAGGTCTCTAGGGCTTCAATCCTAGCGTCCAATGCCACCATATGGTCTTCATGAGCCGAGATGCGCTCCTCCACCTGGTGAATTTATGTGGCATGCCCAGCCAAAACATCCTTTAACTCCTCCATCGAGTAATGCAACTTTGCTAGCTTATCCAGCAGCTGTGAGAGGTTTCGCATAGACACTTGCAGCATTTCATCTGCCATGCGATCCGCCATTGCTTCTGCGTCCCCGCCATCTTGCTGGAGTGCACCACCGTACTCTTAAGCACTCTGGGAGTTTTCGGCGGCATTCCCCATGCTGCAGATAGAGCGCTGTTCAGTAACCAAAAAGAACCTATGTGGCAAGGGTAAGCCCTGAGGGTGATTAAGGAGAGTGGGCACAGGTTGGGATCATAAAGAAGAGGGTTATTAGGAGAGTTGGAGCGGAGCTCTGTGCCCAGGCATCTTCCACAATATCCAGCCATTGCATGACCCACCCCAGGTCAGTCTGTTTTTGTTATTTATAAGTTGTTTGTGACTTTCAGCTATAGACTATTGTTATGACTGCCACATATTTCAGCATCTTGTTTTTCCAGACATTATACCTTGAATTCTCTTTGCTTCACTGGTAACAGAAAATCTGTACTTAGCATGCTGTCCAGACTCCCAGGCAAGGAGTGTCTTATACATATTGGCCATGGGCCCCCTTATATCCTGTTTACTACAATTAGCGCCATCAGAGGCACAATGGCTCCAGGCTGAGGGATGCTCCTCTTCAGATAGGTGACTGGCTCTCAGTTTTTCTTCCTGCCTAGATGGTGCATTACGTCCGACAAGTAGGTCTTAGACTTTCTTAGATCAGGGTACAAGCTGGAATTTACCGGGCCTCTGTTAGATTGGCTCGTTCACTCTCCTACAGGTTGTCCGGTCAAGGAGCTTAAGGTTCAAGCCACCGTTCAGCGCTGGCAGGATATTCAAGCTCTGGAGCTGTGCCACCCGAACACTCGGGCTCAGGCAGATACTCTAATCTATTTTCTCATGCCAAGAATGGCTCAGAAGATTGGAGGCTTATTCTAGATCTTCAGCTCGTGAATGTGTCTCAAGATTCCACGCTTTCGAAAGGAGGCTGTGCATTTTGGGCTGGCGACAATGCTCCAGACCTTCCCTACAGTGATATTTGTTGTGGTGGCTTATGTGCGAAAAGTGGATCTGTAGGTTCACCCTTACTTGAGATGCTGGAGAACCTGGGCTGGATTGTCAACTTCAGGAAGAGCCATCTGATGCTCAGACAGTCTCTGGCATACCTGGGAGTTCTCTTCAACTCGGCTACAGACTGCGTCTATCTCCCAGAAGCCTGCTGGCAGAAACTATGTGCCCAGATTTCTCCTCTTCTAGAGCAGCCAGCTCTGTCAGCTTGGGATTATCTTCAATTTCTGTTAGCTACAGGTGCCTCTACTAAACATGTGTTGAGTGGCTCTAAGTGTTTGGTTACGAACTGAAGGTGGAGCTAGAGAGCCCAGTGAAGAAAAATCCAGAGTGCATTCCTTCTGCAGCAGCACATGGCTATAAGGAAATAACCCTACTGTCTAGAACAGACATGGGCAACTCTGGTCCTCGAGAGCTGGAATCCAATTGGGTTTTCAGGATTTTCCCAATGAATATGCATTGAAAGCAGTGCATGCAAACAGATCTCATGCATATTCATTGGGGAAATCCTGAAAACCCGATTGGTTTCCAGCTCTCGAGGACCGGAGTTGCCCATGTCTGGTCTAGAATGTGTCATCTATCTACTGGCAAAGAGCTTACCAGGGTAAGCACATAATCTCTTTTTGTAGTGCAATAGGTGTGTCATTCTGGACAAGTGGGTAATTTCCCTGTAGCCACATGCCTTGCAAAAAGAACCCACTCTAGATTTTTTCTGTGTTCCTCCTACTTCACAGAGGGCTCTGCTTCCCTCTATAGTTGGGTTGTTGTTTTTTTTCCTTCTGCATGCATGCCTGAAGGAGTGGTTCTGTTCTGCTCATTTATTTTAGTCGGGCTTTTTTTTTTTTGGCGGGGGGAGGGGGATTGGGGTTCTTCAGTTCTTGCATGTTCGTGGTCCTAAGGGGGGTGTAGGCTGAGTCAGACACTGGTCAGGCTGGAAGCCCAAATATTCAGCTATGGAAGGACATTTCTCTTGAGAAAGTGATTCTTCTCCCTGGTCTAGCTACCATTGAAGCTGTGGCAGGTTGCAGCCCATTGCCAGCACAATTCACAGCCTACAATTCACAGCCTATGAGGAAAATCTGAGGGGGGGGGGGGATTGTCTGAAAATGTGAATTTCCTTCGTTTCTGCATGTGCTCATGTGTTTCCTCACCTCTAGAATCTTAAAATCTTGGATTTTACTTTTGATTATGCCATTTTGTTTTGTTTTTTTTGCATCAAAATGCTGCCAGTGGCCATCTTGGATCTTTTCCAATCTTTGTCCCTAATTCAAGCCAGGATTGTGCCAGTTGGCGCTCTTGAGGTGCAACCTTGTCCCATGTGCTGCACAGCACATGAAAGGGGGGTGGGAGCATCTGGCTTAGCCTCCCTTTTGTGAACGGAGTGGTGGCCACTGTGCGTAGGTTGTTGGACATTCAGGCCAGCTTGTACCGCCTGGAGACTTGGGCTCAGGCAGATGTTCCATATTCTTCATTGGGCCACAGCAAGCCTCAGACGATTGGAGGCCCATTCTAGACCTTACTGAAGTCAAAGTAGCACTCAAGATTTTGCATTTCCGCATGGAGGCCGTTTGCTTTGTCATAGTAGCGGTGGCTCCAGGAGAGTTCCTAGCCTCTCTAGAGCTGACGGAGGCCTGCTTACACTGGACCACAGGAAGGTTCTGCACTTTAATATTCTGGTAAGTCGTTACCAGTTTTTGCCCCTTCTTTTCGAATGGGCGACCGCTCTTTGCATATTCACTAAGGTGATGGTGGTGGTGGTGATAGCTTACCTGCAAAAGATGGGCTTGAAGGTGCATCCCTTTCTGGCCAACTTGGTTGATCAGGGGCCCTTGTTTTCCAAAGGGTGACACACAGTGGCTCAGATGCTCCAGGTCCTGGAGGGCTTGGGTTGGCCTGTGAGATCCCAAATGCACCATTTGTCACCGAAAAGATCCCTGGAATACTTGGCTTCTTGTTCCACATGGCGGATGACCATGGCCATGTCTGTCTTACAGAAAACCGCAGTTGGCTATTATCAAATTGCAAGCCTGCTAGCCAGACCACGTGGTGCTATTTTCCAGTGCTGCGGTCCATGGCAGCCACTATAGATGTAGTTCTCTGGTCGAAAGCTCACTTGTGTACTCTTGACATGCATTGCTAGATTGTTGGTCTCTATGGACGGACTCTCAGCAGATGTCTCTACCCTTGGATACCAGAGTCTCGGGCCAGCTTGAATTGGTGGCTCCATCCGCAGTCTCTTGTCAGGATCATGCCTTTCTGCATAGCTTCCTGGGTATTTGTCATGACAGGGTCCAGTCTCTTTGGCTGGGAAGCTCCCTCGTTTTGTCAGTTGGTTCAGGAACGTTGCTCCAGCCATCCAGAGAAGGTGGTCCATCACCAGGCTGGAACTCTGAGCCATTTGGTTAACTTTACTGATCTTGCTGAAGCTCTGGAAAGCCAGGTGGTCTGAGTCTTGGACAATGCTACGATGGTGGTTGGTAACCCTCTTATTGCTCTACTGGGTGGTATGTTACCTTCAGGCACCCTCATTGGCACATAGTTTATTTTTATATACTGCCAAACCATCAGTTCATGGCGGTTCACAATAATAATGCATGGGCATTAAAAGTACAAGGTCATACAGCAATGTTAAAAATGGAAATGACACAAATCTAAGTAATACAACACTAAGCGCAGCATCTTAAAACTTATTAAAAAATGGAATTCAGCTGATAATACAAATTCAACAACAATACACTCCGGATATGCCGAAAAAATCCTAAAATAGTGAAAACAAAAAGGCAACCGAGTCACATCAAGGTTTGTATGAGGGACGCTCAGGACGCCAAAATTGGCTCACACCTTACAAACCAAAATGGGGAAATATATATAATGGACGATATATAATTATATATAATACATTATATTGTGTTATAGGGTGCTCTCAGTGTGAACCCTCAGTGATAGGAGCGCAACTCCGACACTTCACCTCTGGGTCAAGGCGGTAAGCCTCCACCCACACACCATCATCGAGCACCCCGGGTGTGCTGAAATCAAACAAATCAATCAATCAAAAGTGAATAAATCAAACTCAACACAAATAACCTGAACGACCCCCACACAAACCCTGCCAGCCAGACCCCCCAAGAACGCGCAACAAAATCAAAAAACATACAAGAACTATCAAAAAAGTATCAAAAAAACAACATAATACTTATCTGAAGCTATCTCACAGACTGAACAACGCAAACAACCGCGCTGGTTTCGGGAGAAGCCCTTCTTCAGGAACCTGACCCCCGACGGAACACGAACAAAGGGGATGGCTGGAGGGACCCCGCCCTCCAGCCGTCCCCTTTGTTCGTGTTCCGTCGGGAGTCAGGTTCCTGAAGAAGGGCTTCTCCCGAAACCAGCGCGGTTGAACCTTTCCTCTTGGCGCGGTTGTTTGCGTTGTTCAGTCTGTGAGATAGCTTCAGATAAGTATTATGTTGTTTTTTTGATACTTTTTTGATAGTTCTTGTATGTTTTTTACTTTTGTTGTGCGTTCTTGGGGGGTCTGGCTGGCAGGGTTTGTGTGGGGGTCATTCAGGTTATTTGTGTTGAGTTTGATTTATTCACTTTTGATTGATTGATTTGTTTGATTTCAGCATACCCGGGGTGCTCGATGATGGTGTGTGGGTGGAGGCTTACCGCCTTGACCCAGAGGTGAAGTGTCAGAGTTGCGCTCCTATCACTGAGGGTTCACACTGAGAGCACCCTATAACACAATATAATGTATTATATATAATTATATATCGTCCATTATATATATTTCCCCATTTGGTTTGTAAGGTGTGAGCCAATTTTGGCGTCCTGAGCGTCCCTCACACAAACCTTGATGTGACTCAGATAATACAAATTCATCAAATAATCAATTAGAAACTTAAATGGATTACTAAAGGTTATAAATTAAAATCAATTCTATGTTTCATGTTTTTTAAATAGATAAGTTTTAAGATCTATTTAAGATAATAGGAAAGGGATGGGGAAATAAGAACATACAAACATGAATTCATTACTTCAGCCTGGAATGCCAAGCTCTTATCTAAAAAATTTTTATAACGGCATGCTTTTACTGACAGAAAAGAGAACCAACCTGGTTTTCAAATGGTTTTTTTAATGTTATAAAATCTAAAATGGGAAGGGAAATATGAAGGTGCTATACCAAATAAAATCTTAAAATAGATATAACCGAATTTAAATAACACTCTGGATTCAAATGGCAACCAATGAAGCTTTTGATAATATAAGCTAATATGATTATGTTTTATAAGATTAAGAATCAGGTGGACTGCTGTGTTTTGTATTATTCTCAAATCGACTGATTGTTTTTTTTATAGGAACCCAAATAAATGATATTATAATAATCTAATACTGAGAGAATAGACGATTGTATCAAAATTTTAAAAGACATAAAGTCAAAGTATTTCCTTATGAAGCGCAGCTTCCAAAGAATAATAAAACATTTCTTAATCAATAAATCAGTATGAGTTTTAAATGACAGTGAACGATCTAATGTGACCCCCTAATATTTTTAAAGTAGAAACTATGGGGTAGTTGTGTCCATTTAAATGAAGCATTGATTCAGTAGGATTTTTGTTAGGGCTTGCGAGAAAAAACTTTGAACGCAGGAGAGAAACATCGGTCCAAAACGACAGCCACGGCACTGAACTTCTGAAAAGGGAATTACGAAGGGATGAGACTCATGGTAGGGAAGAAGATTAAGAAGAGGATAAGCACTGTAAAAACGCTAGAGCAAGCTTGGTCCCTTTTTAAGGACACAGTCACCGAGCCGCAAAATCTATATATACTGCTTATCAACAAGGGATCCAAGAGGAAAAAGAACAAAGAACTGGCGTGGCTCACTGTAGAGGTAAAAGAAGCGATCATAAACAAGAAAACTTCATTTAAGGAATGGAAAAGATCAAAAACGGACGAAAACTGGAACAAGCACAAACAACAACATCAACGCAGGTGCCATAAGGCGGTAAAAGGGGCCAAAAGAGACTACCAGGAAAAAATAGCTAAGGAGGTGAAGAACTTCAAGCCGTTCTTTCGATATATTAAGGGGAAACGACCCACAAAGGAAGCGGTGGGATCTTTGGATGACCATGGAATAAAGGGAGCGCTAAAAGAGGACAAAGCAATTGCCAACAAAATGAACACATTTTTTCGTCTGTATTTACCGAAGAAGATGTACACAGCATACCGGAACCCATCAGGCTATATGCTGGAAACGAAGACGGAAAGCTGACAGGATTGACGGTCAGTCTAGAGGAGGTGTGTAGGCAGATTGATAGGCTTAAGAGTAATAAATCCCCGGACCGGATGGCATCCATCCGAGGGTCATATAGCAAGAGTGGACATTATCCACAGGAAAACGCAGAGGACCTAACTCTGTCTCTTTTTCTCACATACAGGGCAGCTCTACATCGACACCACAAATCGTCCTGAGGAACAGATTTCAGCTGCTACAGGAAGGTCCTGAGAACGAAGTACGAGAAGTTGTTCAAGAAGTTGTTCGGCAGACGGTTCCAGCTCCGGAATCAACAGTAAGGCCCACCCCTAAGAAGCGCAGAGTAGTGGTCATCGGAGATTCGCTGCTGAGGGGCACCGAGGGACCAATTTGCAGATCAGACCTACAATCAAGAGAGGTCTGCTGTTTGCCTGGGGCCAGGATCCGGGATGTAACCGCTTGCCTTGACAGACTCATCAAGCCCCGAGACCACTTCCCCATGATTCTAATCCACGTTGGAACCAACGACACTGCCAGGAGCACCCCGGACAGCATATCTGAAGACTTCAAAGCCCTGGGGGAGAAGCTGAGGAGGATGGATGCGCAGGTAGTCTTCTCCTCGATTCTCCCAGTGAGGGGCAAGGGCAGAGCCAGAGAGGATCGAATACAGAAGGTGAACGACTGGCTGCGAGGATGGTGCAAGGAGATGAATTTTGGGTTCCTGCACCATGGAGAAGCTTTGCAAGGACTACAGGGACACGACGGGCTACACCTGACCGGAAGAGGAAAGAATGTCCTTGGACACCGTCTAGCCCGCCTACTTCACAGGGCTTTAAACTAGGTAAGTCGGGGGAGGGTACAGGCACATACAACATACCTGGCGAACTAAACTGCCAATACTTTTTGGGGGCTGAGGAAAGTAGTCACCGTAATTCTGGGTCAGGGGCGAGTATGAAAACTTTTGAATCGGGGGTATGTTCATATGACAATTATGGGTCACATTGTAATTTTGAGTCTAGAGGGAGCACACATTGTAATTCTGGGTCCAAGGGGAGTACACATTGTAGTTATGAGTCTAGGGAGAATACAAACAATGCTAAAGGTGTTCAAGTAGCTCAAGCAGGAACATACCCACTGAGATGTAACAAAAACACAACATGGAGGGCTATGTACGTCAACGCACACAGTTTGGGAAACAAGATCCTGGAATTAGAAACGGAAATAAGGAATGCCGACCTGGATGTGGTGGCAATATCTGAGACCTGGCTCACAGACTCCCACGGGTGGGACATGGTCTTACCGGGTTACAACTTGCTTCGCCGGGACAGAGAGGGCAGAATAGGGGGAGGTGTAGCATTATATACTAAAGATGACATTATGGTCACAAGAATCTCAGATGTCCAGTACACTGGGGAATCCCTTTGGGTTAATTTAGCCAGAGGGAAGGACAAATGCTTGTATCTTGGTGTAATTTACAGACCCCCAAGACAACATGATGACCTGGATATGGAAATAATCAGTGATATAGAAAATATCACCTTGCGTGGGGACACAGTAGTGTTAGGTAACTTCAACATGCCTGATGTGGATTGGGATAAACTTACCTCTGCTTCCGGCAGCAGCAGGAGGCTATTAAACTCTATGAAGGGAGCTGGTCTCAAGCAACTGGTGTTGGACCCAACAAGGGATCAGGCAATACTGGACCTATTACTTACCAATGGAGAAAGTGTCACAGAGGTCTCGGTGGGTGACACATTGGCCTCCAGTGACCACAACATGGTATGGTTCAATCTTAGGAAAGGTTTCACTAAATCTACCACACTGACCAAGGTCCTCAAATTCAAGGACACAAACTTCAAAGAAATGGGAGACTTCGTTCACCAGGCGCTACAAGGACAAGCAGAAACCGATAGCGTGGAAGAAATGTGGTCGACTTTGAAAACCACCATACAGGAAGCAACAAACCGCTATGTTAAATTAGTAAGTAAACGGCGAAGGAACAATAAGCCGAAGTGGTTCACTGCGGAGATCTCGGCCCTTATCAAGGAGAAGAAAAAAGCATTCATCTCTTACAAACAATCAGGGAAACAGGTCTCTAGAGCAGAATACTTGACCAAATCAAAAGCCATCAAAACGGCAGTCAGGGAGGCTAAGTTTCACATGGAGGAGTCTCTGGCAAAAACCATCAAGAAGGGAGATAAATCCTTCTTTAGGTATATCAGTGACAGAAGTAAAAACTCAGGCGGGATTGTACGTCTTAGGAAACCAGACGGAGACTATGTGGAAAAGGATTCTGAAAAAGCCCAACTATTAAATGAATACTTCAGCTCAGTATTCACCCGAGAAGCGCCGGGGCTTGGCCCTCAGCTACAGACAAGGGTTGACTCAGTTGACCCGTTCAGTAACTTCGAGTTTACGCCCAGCAGTGTCTACAGTGAGCTATCAAGGCTCAAGGTTAACAAGGCAATGGGATCTGACAACCTACACCCCAGGGTGCTAAGGGAGCTGTGTGATGTCCTGGCGGAGCCATTGTCCAAGTTCTTCAACCTCTCCCTTAGGAAAGGCAGCGTCCCGTTGGACTGGAGGACGGCTAACGTCATTCCACTCCACAAGAAAGGCTCCAAGATGGAGACAGCAAACTACAGACCAGTGAGTCTAACATCGATAGTAAGCAAACTAATGGAAACTCTAATAAAACACCAATTGGATAAGATCCTGGATGAGGAGAATCTACGGGATCCCCGTCAACATGGATTTACAAAAGGGAGATCGTGCCAATCCAACCTGATCAGCTTCTTTGACTGGGTGACGGGGAAGCTAGATATTGGGGAGTCCCTGGACATCGTGTACCTGGACTTTAGCAAAGCATTCGATAGCGTACCACACCGCAGGTTGCTGAGCAAGATGAGTTCTATAGGATTAGGTGACACATTGACGAAATGGGTTGGGAACTGGCTTGGAGGTAGGCTTCAAAGGGTGGTGGTGAACGGCACACCCTCTGAAATGACGGAGGTGATCAGTGGAGTGCCACAGGGCTCGGTCTTGGGCCCAATCCTGTTCAACATCTTTATAAGGGACTTGGCAGAAGGGCTTCGGGGTAAAATAACATTATTCGCCGATGACACCAAACTAAGCAATGTAGTGGGCAAATGCACAATAGATGATGTTTCAATGCCCGACAACATGATGCACGACCTACTCCTACTGGAGCGCTGGTCTAGGTCCTGGCAACTCAGCTTCAATGCCAAAAAATGCAAAGTTATGCACCTGGGCAGCCAAAATCCATGTAAGACTTACACCCTAAATGGCGAGATCCTAACAAGAACTGAAGCAGAACGTGACCTAGGGGTGATCGTCAGTGAGGACATGAAGGCTGCCAATCAAGTGGAGCAAGCTTCATCCAAAGCAAGACAAGTCATAGGTTGCATACGCAGGGGTTTCATCAGCCGAAAGCCGGAAGTCATTATGCCATTGTATAGATCCATGGTGAGGCCCCATCTGGAATACTGTGTGCAATTCTGGAGGCCGCATTATCGCAAGGATGTGCTGAGACTGGAGTCGGTTCAGAGAATGGCCACCCGGATGGTCTCAGGACTCAAGGATCTCCCATACGAGTAACGGCTAAACAAATTGCAGCTATACTCACTCGAGGAGCGCAGAGAGAGGGGGGACATGATCGAGACGTTCAAGTATCTCTCGGGCCGCATAGAGACGGAGGAAGATATCTTCCTTTTCAAGGGTCCCACGACAACAAGAGGGCATCCATGGAAAATTAGGGGAGGGAAACTACGAGCTGACACCAGGAAATTCTTTTTCACAGAAAGGGTGGTTGATCGCTGGAATAGTCTTCCACTGCATGTGATCGAGGCCAGCAGCGTGCCTGATTTTAAGGCCAAATGGGATCGTCACATGGGATCTATTCACAGGGCGAAGGTAGGGGAGGGATCTATTCACAGGGCGAAGGTAGGGGAGGGACATTAAGGTGGGCAGACTAGATGGGCCTTGGCCCTTATCTGCCGTCTATTTCTATGTTTCTATATCCAAGCACAATTTATCAGCAGACAAGCCCTGCATCCAGGTGCCTGAATGCTGTCAACATCAGCCCTCTATTCCATTGTTCAGTGCTGCGGTCAGCTGGTGTTCAACCTTATGGCAACAGAGAACATGTAAGTGGACAGGTTCTTCAGTCAAAAGTCTGAGCCTGGAGGTACTGCTATAATTGCTCTGGTCCAGCCGTGCCCGCAGAGCATATAGAAACATAGAAATAGATGGCAGATAAGGACCACGGCCCATCTAGTCTGCCCACCCTAATGACCTTCCCCTACCTTTACTCTGTGAATAGATCCCACATGTCGATCCCATTTGGCCTTAAAATCAGGCACGCTGCTGGCCTCAATCACCTGAAGTGGAAGACTATTCCAGCGATCAACCACCCTTTCAGTGAAAAAGAAGTTCCTGGTGTCACCGTGCAGTTTCCCGCCCTGATTTTCCACGGATGCCGTCTTGTTGCCGTGGGACCCTTAAAAAAGAAGATATCTTCTTCTGCCTCGATGCGGCCCGTGAGATACTTGAACGTCTCGATCATGTCTCCCCTCTCTCTGCATTCCTCGAATGAGTATATCTCTAATTTATCTAGCTGTTCCTCGTACGGGAGATCCTTGAGTCCAGAGACCATCCGGATGGCCATTCTCTGGACCGACTCCAGTCTCGGCACATCCTTGCGATAATGCAGCCTCCAGAATTGCACACAGTATTCCAGGTGGGGTCTCACCATGGATCTATACAATGGCATAATGACTTCAGGCTTACGGCTGACGAAACTCCTGCGTATGCAACCTTTGATTTGTCTTGCCTTGGATGAAACATGCTCCACTTGATTGGCAGCCTTCATGTCCTCACTGACGATCACCCCTAAGTCTTGTTGTGCTACAGTTCTTGTTAAGATCTCGCCATTAAGGGTATAAGTCTTGCATGGATTTTGGCTGCCCAGGTGCATGATTTTGCATTTTTTGGCATTGAAGCTGAGTTGCCAGGTCCTAGACCAGCGCTCAAGTAGGAGTAGGTCGTGCATCATGTTGTCGGGCATTGAATTTTTGTCCGTTGTGCTTTTGCCCACTACATTGCTTGGTTTGGCGTCATCGGCGAATAATGTTATTTTACCTCGGAGCCCTTCTGCCAAGTCTCTTATAAAGATATTGAATAGGATCGGGCCCAAGACCGAGCCCTGCGGCACTCCACTGATCACCTCCGTCATTTTGGAGGGGGTGCCGTTCACCACTACCCTTTGAAGCCTACCTCCAAGCCAGTTCCCAACCCATTTCATCAATGTGTCGCCCAATCCTATAGAATTCATCTTGCTCAGCAACCTGCGGTGTGGTACGCTATCGAATGCTTTGCTAAAGTCCAGGTATATGATGTCCAGGGACTCCCCAACATCCATACTGTTATACATGTTTCTTCTGTGGCCCATGTTAGTCCGAATCCTCTGGATCACGAGCCATTGGGGACAGTTTTCTAGTTGTTCCAGATTGACCACGCAGACCGTGTACATGGATCTGCTGCGGCTTTGGACAGGTCCCAGTTACAGGTTCACTCAGACCCTCTTTGTTAGGATCCAGTGTTTGTAGAAAATCCGGTTTGCTTTGCTCTTACTGCATGGCTTTTGAACGCGAAGCATTAGCATGGAGGGTTTACTCAGAAGGGGTCATTGTCTCCCTCCTTAACTCTATAAAGCCATCAATGGTCCTAGCCTAGGCTAAAGTTTGGGCGACTGTCCAACATTGTTGCACCCAGGAAATTTGGAACTGTTTTGACTCTAGTCTCTGTGGTGTTGGCTTTCCTCCAATTCAGACCTGTCACAGGGATCCCTTAGGGTCCAAGTAGCAGGATTCTCTTGTTTTAGTGCTTGAGACTGCAGAGCTACACTGGTTTCTCATGCTTCTGGTTTCCTCCTTTCCCATCGAGGATCTTCAAGTGGTTTTGCGGAGCCAGGCTTCTTACGGGCCTCCTCAAGAAGCATCTCTGCTGGTTCTGATGCTTAGAATGTTTTTTCTGTTGATGGATGCTTTCTTGCAGAGATCCTTTCCTTAAATTCACTGAAACTCAAATCTTGTTGCGCTATGTTCCTTCTTTCAAACTGAAGGTGGTTTTGGCGTTTCCTGCTGGCTGGGTTAAGAATCTACACCCGAGCTAAGTATTATTATGAGAATATAAATATAGCAAATTACATAAAAATAATGAAATATATGATAACAATAAGGGTTTAAAGGACCGATGATAGTTTGCAAGATAGTTACTTGCCGAGACTTGTTCAACTAGCATGCGACTGCGAGCACTTGAGATCCTAAAAATCTCTTATCTCAATCTTTTGATTGATATATAGATTACTTTTTGGCTTGAGCATTAGCCTTTTTTGGAGGATGGTAGTGTGTTACACAAGTGTTTGAAGGGACTATTAGATTCACTTTAAATGCGCCTGCCTAGCTTTTAAGATCTTACACGGCATCCTCCCTCCCCTAATTCCACTATCTTGGAACTCCCTGAGTCCTGATTCCACCAGATCCGCCCAAAAACTTAAACTATCCTTCCCCACGCCAAAAGGTATCCTCTATGCGGGAAAACTAGGGAAATCTCTCCTCTTCAGAATCACCGAGCTTTGGAATAACCTTACTGTCCCACTACAGAATCTGGGCTTCTTCCAACTATTCCGAAAGCACCTGAAAACTAGGCTATTCACAAAAATGTAATACTCTCTTTCCCCTATACCCAACCTTCAACCCCATTATGCTGTTCCTTCCTAACATTAAGCTCTTGTAAACCGTGCAGCCTCCTCCCTCTGGAACGCAATTCCATCTTACCTTTGATTGGAAAACTTACTCGACAAATTCAAAACCAAACTAAAAACCTTTTTATTTCAATACATATACCAAAATTCTGGATAAGATCCTTTTTCTTCCATTTTTAATTGTTAGAAACAACCTCTTTTAAGAAGCGACCCCCCTCCCCTCCCCTATTCATTCTCTCCCTTCCCCTTCCTACCTCCCTTTTATTTTTATTTTGACTTCGATGTAATTTTGAATCTTCCCCTCCCCCAGTGCCTATTGTACCAACTTTGTCCGTATCTTTATCTTTGTCTGGTTTTTATGTTACCCTATTTTATTTTTATTACTTTTTTTAAAACTCTAATTTTAACAATTGTAAACCATCCAGATATTTGTTTGATGGTCAATATATTAAACTGTAAATAAACTTGAAACTTGGCAAGGGTTCTGCTACACAGGGGGGTGGGAGGGATAGAGGGATAGAAAGATGCTGCAGAGGGAAGGCACAAGGGGATGGGTGAGAGGGGAGGAAAGATGCACATGTGGGGGAGAGAAAGGCAAGAGGAAGAATTGAAGTGAAGGAGAGAAGGGAGAGATGATCGTGTAATGAAAAAAATAAACCCTACCCGAAAATAAGACCTAGTGCATTTTTTGGGCTCAAAATTAAAATAAGACAGTGTCTTATTTTCATTGAAACACGGTATTATCTTTAATGATGGCACTGTCAGAAGATGTTGGTCCATAGAACGAAGTGTACATGTTGGGGTGTACGGAATTATCAGATTATGTATATATTGAGGCTCCTTAATGGACTTCGTTTTGAATGTCAGTATGGTTTTGTTGGATATTCTATGAGTAATTGGGAGCCAGTGAGCGAGGAGGATGGCAGTTTGAGTGCAGAGCTCCTCTCCCTGGACAATCTGCCTGCTTTTAAATATCAGCAGCAGTGGGAGATCAATTGCTTTTACACCTAAGCAGCAGCAGGACCAACCACCACTACCAAGAGCCCTTTGCCCCGATCCAGCCAGGCATGTGAGCTCCTCCCTCTGCAGTCCATTGGAGAGATCAATCTACCTGCTTTTAAATATCAGCAACAGTGGGAAATCAACTGCTTTTACACCTCAGCAGCAGCGGAACTGTCCGCAACTACCAAGAGCACACAGACCCGATCCAGCCAAGAGTGTGAGCTCCACCTCCCCCTGCAGTCCACTAGGAAGATCAACTGTTTTTTACACCTAAGCAGCAACAGGACCAGCCACCACTACCGAGAGCCCTTTGCCCTGATCCAGCCAAACAAGTAAGCTCTTCCCCCAGCATTCCGTTGGAAAAATCAATATGCTTGCTTTTAAATATTATCAGAAGTAGGAGATCAACTGCTTTTACACCTAAGCAGCCTATAATAGGAGCCCTTGCCCCGATCCAACCAGGCATGTGAGCTCCTCCCCCTATATCCCGTTTAAGAGATCAATCTACCTGCTTTAAATATCAGCAGCAGTAGAAAAACAACTGCTTTTACATACAAGCAGCAGCGAGACCTATCGCAACCACCAAGAGCCCACAGACCCGATCCTGCCAGGAGTGTGAACTCCTCCCCCTGCAGTCCATTAGAGAGATCAATCTGCCTGCTTTTAAATATCAGCAGCAGTGGAGATCAACTGCTTTTACACCTAGGCAGCAACGAGACCAGCCACAACCACCGAGAGCACACAGACCCGATCCTACCAAGAGTGTGAACTCTTCCCCCCATGCAATCCGCTAAGAAGATCGACTGTCGGCTCCGGGCGGCTTTCCCGCAGAGGAGAGAATCCTGCATTCACCGTGGGCCTCATCTGGGGCAGCCTCCTTGGAGCGGCTGGGGCACGGGCAGTGTGTCTGGGAGGGAATGCATGGATGGGAGAACATCGCAGGGGAGGAGACATAGGCATCCTGGGACTGTCTGCCAAGTCTCTTCCCTGAAGAAGCCCTTTCTGGAAACGTCAATCGCTCCTCCTAAACTTACTTGCTCCACTTCATCACTGACGCTGAAACCGTGGATTGAAGACAAAGTTTTATTTTATTTTTCTTTCCAGCTTATGATTTATCTTTAATCTTATCTATTGTTTTGCCTTTTGTCTTTGTTTTGTTCTATTTCTATCATTTAAATTTCTCCAGAATTCTACTGTTCAACGGCTCCCCCTTCTGCTTCTATTCCTTTCTCTCCTCTCTTCTACCTTCCAAAGTATTTAGATCAATGCTGGCTTGTTAAAATGTTTATTTTATTTTTATTTTTCCTCTAACTCTACTTTTCACTTCTCTATTACTCTCCAGGTACTTTAGTTAGATTGTGAGCCTTCGGGACAGTAAGGGAATTTTTCAAGTACCTTTCTTATTTCTAATCTTAATGTATATTTTCTGTAAACCGCTTAGAACCTAACGGATGTAGCGGTATATAAGAAATAAATTACATTACATTACATTACATTTGTAAAAGAGGAGTAATATGATCATGCTTCTTAGCCTTTGATATAAGTTTGATGGCTGTATTTTGAATGATCTGAAGCCTTTTAATTTTTCCTTATGGGTTATAGAAACATAGAATATGATGGCAGAAAAGGGCCGACGGCCCAACAAGTCTGTCCACTCAAGAACCCTCCCTCCCAAATAGCCCGCCTACTCAAGAACCCTTCTTTCCTGGAGTATTTATCGTATGAGCATAATTCTGTAGTACTCCCACCTGTTTGTCACAGCGACTCTTGAAGTCGAGCACGCTACTAGCCTCGACCACCTGGCGGGGAAGATCATTCCATTGATCAATCACCCGTTCGGTGAAGTATTTCCTGATGTCACCATGAAATCTCCCTCCCTTAAGTTTTAGTGGATGCCCTCTTGTCGCCGTGGGACCCTTTAGAAAAAAGATTTCCTCCTCCACTTTGATGTGACCCATGATGTATTTAAATGTTTCTGTCATGTCCCCCCTTTCTCTGCGCTCCTCGAGAGAATATAGGCGCAGTCTGATCAGGCGTTCTTCATACGGGATGTCTTTAAATCCTGAGATCATCCTAGTGGCCATTCTCTGTATCGACTCCATTCTCTTCACATCCTTCTGGTAATGTGGCCTCTAAAATTGGACACAGTACTCCAGGTGAGGTCTCACCATGGATCTGTACAATGGTAATATGACTTCTGGCTTTTGGCTGATAAAGCTCCTTCTGATGCAACCCAGCATTTGTCTGGCCTTTGCTGAAGCTTTCTCCACCTGATTAGCAGCCTTCATATCTTCCCAGATAAGAACTCCAAAAGTCCTTTTCTGCAGTAGTTCTTGTTAAGTTTTCACCTTTCAAGGTGTATGTTTTGCACGGATTTCCGCTCTCAAGGTGCATTACTTTACATTTCTTGGCATTAAAGTTTAGTTGCCAAGTACTGGACCATTTTTCCAGTACAAGCAGGTCTTGTTCCATAGTGTTTGGCCTGGTTGCGCTGTCTGGTTCTGATGCCCTGCCCACAACGTTGCACAGTTTAGCGTCGTCGGCAAACAGTGCGATTTTGCCCCGATGAATAAAGAGTTGCAGAAATTAATAATAATAACAGTTTAATAATAATAATAGTTTATATACCGCAGGATCGTGAAGTTCTATGCGGTTTACAATAATTAAAAATGCTACAAATTGAGTAGAACTAACAAAGTTAGAAATTAATGACTAACAGTTCTAGAGATCAGTTGTTGTGGGAAAGATTGTGCAGATCATCTACCTAAGTACTTCAGGAACAGATATGTTTTTAGGTGTCTCCTAAATTCCTCATAGTTATTACCATGCATAATATCTATTCTAGATCTTTACCCTATAATGCTGCTTGATAAGAGAAAAGATGTTGATGGTGTCTTTTAAATTTACATCCAATAACTGGTGGAGAAACAAACTTCAAGTGTGAGCTTCTCTTATGTCTGTTGGTTGAGAAAGAGAAAAAGGTCAGTTATATATTTAGGGGCTAGACCGAATAGTGCCTTGAAGCAAAAACATCCAAACTTAAACTTTGCACGTGCTTCCATTGGTAACCAATGCAGGAGTTGGTAGGAAGGAGTTACATGATCGGACTTCTTCAACCCAAAAATCAGCCTGACTGACGCATTTTACACCAGTTGTAATCGCTGCTTATTCTTCTGGGAAATTGCCAGATGGGCGATATTACAGTAATCAAGTTGACTCAGTATAAGGGATTGTACCAAAATTCTGAATGATGAAGTCAAAATATGCTCTAATGGACCAAAGCTTCCAGAGAGTAAAAAACCCCTTTCTAACCAAAGAGTCCACCTGGTCTTTCGTGGTTAGGCCCTGGTCCAGTATTACTTTCAAGACCTTCATAGTAGATTGAATAGGGTAACTAAGTATATTGATGCTTAGTGATGCTTTAGTGCCAAGTGGGTGAGGTGAGGCTATAAAGATTTTTGTTTTTTCTGAATTAAGTTTCAGTCTAAGTTAAGTCATCCATTGTTCCATCAAGTTTAGTACTTCTGTTGCCACAGGAATAACTTCAGAGAGGTAGCGAATGGGATAATGATCGTGAAGTCATCTGCGTAACTAAATAATTTTATCCCCAGCTGGGTCAATTGCGCACCTAATGATTACATTACATTAGTGATTTCTATTCCGCCAATATCTTGCAGTTCAAGGCGGATTACATAAAAGTTTTCAGAGATTACATGAAAGTTTACATAAAAGTTTACAGGAATAGCATAAGAGATGTCATAAGAGTTACATAAGAATTACAGAAGAGTTGTCGAGATCTTAAGGTGATAAATGTTGGGTAATAAGAATTACCAAAGAGTTGTCGAGATCTTAAGGTGGTAAGTGTTGGGTAAATAGAGGCATTTTAGCAGTAGTTAGAAGCATATTAGAGTATATTAAGGGTGTAGAGTGGGTAGGTGGGGTTTAGGTAGGAACTGATCATATTAGATAGGTAGATAGGTTTTATGTATTTTTTGGTTTTAGTATCTTTCTTGAAGGTTTTGTTGATGACAACAGAATGGTGATTTGTCTGTCCAGTTTAGCTGCTTTGGTGGCTATTAGGTTGTCATATAGTTTTTTTCGTTTGACATTTTTGGATGGTGGGTGTGTGAAAAGTGAGTGGGTTCTCCTGTGCCTGGATGAGGAGGATTGAGTTAGTCGGTTATTCCAGCAGGTTGGGCTTTCTCCGTTAATAGCTTTGAATAATGATGACATGTAAACATTGAAAAGCAATGGGGATAATGGTGACCCCTGCGGAATGCCAGTTGGATTACTCCAGGTATCAGAGAGATTGTAATTGAAACGTACTTGATAGGTGCGGGACATAAGGAAACCTCTGAACTAGTCTAACATCTCTCCTCTGATACCAATTGCATCTAAGCATTGTAACAATTTCCCATGGTCCACCAAGTCAAAGGCAAAACTCATGTCAAATTGCATAATCAGGGCATTAAGGCCCCTGCTAAATAAAGAGCGTAAATTATCCAAGATGGCAGCAATTACTGTCTCAGTGCTAAACAGAGGTCTAAAACCAGATTGAGTTTCATGTAAAAGAGAGAACTGATCAAGATATTCCATCAATTAGGTATGTACCAATCCTTCCATGATTTTTACAAAAAATGGAATGGATGCCAGTGGTCTATAGTTGGTTACTAATGTTAAAGATTCTTTACGATTATTTTGGAATTGGGGTTATTATAATGTGACCATTATTAGTAAGGAATTTTCCATTTTTTTAAAATTATCGGTCAAATAATTCAACAAAGTTAGTTTAAAGTCTAATGGAGCTGCTTTCAAAATTTCTGGGGGACAGGAGTCCAAAATGCAGTATGACTTAGTGTACTTGTTATATAATTTGATATAATTATTCCATTCTAAATCTTGAAAGGAATTCCAAATCATATCCGCTGGTATTTCATTTCCTTGTATGTTAGCTATTTGATGTGCTTATATGTCATTTATCTAACAATTATTTCTTAAGTTTATAATTTTTGAATCAAAATGCTGTGCTAGATAATTTGCTGATGGTAGCGTGGATTGAGCGTAGCATGTGGTGTCAAATAAATTCGTAGGCAAGTTGAAGAGTTCTTTTGTATTGATTCCTTTCAAGCTAGTATTGGATGAGTCAATTTTGGATGAGTAAAATGCTTTACGTTTTTTTTTTATCAGTTGTTTGTAGCTTTTTATGTTGGATCTCCAGTTGTTCCAGGCTGATACTTTTCCTGTTTTATTCCAGATCCTTTCCAATCGTCTTACTAATGTTTCATTTTTAATAGTTCGGTGTCAAATCATTTATTGTATTTATTTGAGCAGCTTTTGCTATTTCGTTTAGGGGCAATTTTATCTAAAATGGATGTGCTTGTTTTCATCCAGTGATCCCAAAAAATCAACCCCTTCTCCTATCTCTGCTCGTAATTCGTATTATGACCAATATTCCTCTGGATTGATATGACCTCTTGAGAGATGTAATTGAGTTTTGATATGATTAACGAGTGAATTAGGATGTTTAAAGATTTAGGTTCCAAAAATTTAGCGACAAATCTGATCATTTACAAGGCGATAAAAGCAAGATTTTACTACTCCACTGATGTGTTTGTGGAATGACAACAAAGTACCTACCAGTCCTCGGGTCAGGACAGCAGAGGGTGCTGGTGGGGACTTGACTCGGACCCTGGTGTGTTCCCCTGGAACTAGGGTAACCCTTAGGAGTAAGCTCTGGCTTGGACGCTTGCCTAGGACCACCCGATATGCTGGCTGTTGTAGCCAAAAATCACCACTCCCAAAACAGTGAGAAGAAAAAATAGTTTTTTTATCCCAGGACAAGCAGGCAGGTATTCTCACTAGTGGGTGATGTCATCAGACAGAGCCCCGGTACGGACGTCTCACAAGCACGTGTTGCTTGTAGAAACTTAAAGTTTCTAGATGCCCGCACCGCGTATGCGCCGGTGCCTTCCTGCCCGGAGATCCGGGCGTGTCTCCTCAGTTTTTTCTTTTCCGCGGAGCTGAGAAGTTCAACTTCATCATGCGCTAGCTGAATTCAGTTAAATTTGCCTTCCTTGTCCGCGTTTTCGCTTTCTTTTAATTACAGTTAACAGTACTTTTCTTTTTCAGTAAAAAAAAAAAAAAAAAAAAAAAGAAGATTATTTCCTCCGGCGGGTCGAACGGGCCGGCCACGTGGCTCAGGCCCACTGGCTTCGACCTCGCGGCGGAGATTTTCCGGCCTATGTCCCGGCCAATCACCGGGTTTAAAAAGTGCAGCAAGTGCCAACGCGCGATTTCACTCACGGACCCTCACTGGCGCTGTTTGCAGTGTTTGGGCCCTGACCACATCCCGAAATCGTGCAGGCCTTGCTCTACCCTTACGGCACGCTCATTCAAGCGGCGTTGCCTATTGTGGGAATCGATGTTCAAGATGGACGCAGCTAAGGATCCCTCAGCCTCCACTTCATCTGATACCTCCCCGGTTCGGGCGAAACCGGTATCGACCCCTCCTGCATCGAGTGCGGTGAAACCGGCATCGCTCACCCCGACACCATCCACGAGCTCGACGTCGGTGCCTGCCCCGGTCTCCTCGGTTCAGGTACCTCTTCCTTCCACAGTGCCACCAGTGGTCATCAAAGTGCCGAAAGCTACTAAGCAGAAGCACTCGGCCTCGAAGGAGCGTGATGTCCGTGCAGGAGGACCCCCTTTCGGTGCGGATCCCTCCTTATCGGCTTCGCTACGGTCCATGCTGGAAGCTCAATTCGTTGAGCTCATGCAGACCATCGGACCCGGGCTCATCGCTGCCATACAGGGTGACCTCCCGGTACCGGTCCAAAGGGGCGGTCCGCCCCCTCCCCCTCCCCCACACCGTTCGACCTCGACAACCGACGAGGACGAACGGGGGAGGGCGACGATGCCCACGCGGCAAGCCTCGCTTACCGATATGCCGCCATTAGAACCCATTACGCCTCCGCGCCAACATGGGACCAGACCTCCGATCGATACTCGAAGCCCTGGGCATAGTCAGGAAGAGTTCTTCCGTACTCCTTACCAGACTTGGGTAGCATCGCAAGAACCCGCATCGCAAACCCAGTTGCGATCCACCGCTTCCAGCCCTATCCACTTGGGGGCCTCGGGAGACCATGCGATGCACAGACGATCCCGATCCCCGTCCCGCCACCGAGACGGGCACCGATCGAGACACTCATCCTGGCACTCCTCACGCCATTCGGAGGTGTCACCGCAGAAAAAACTGCAACGTAGGGGATACTCCTCATCAGAGGTGTCCCCTCCGGGGGGCCCGGAGTACGAGGAGACATCGGTGCCCGATTCTCCTTACCACTCCCCGATGTCCATGGACCTGGAGGCCTCCTCCTCCTCCAGCCCGTCCCACAGACCGACGCTGGCGGAACAATTGTCCTTCTCATCATTCCTCCGACAAATGGCGGATGATCTGGATGTGACCCTTGACACGGGCTCCCGATACTCCAAAGAGTATCTGGACACCATGCATTTACCTAACCCTCCAACGGAGTCGCTTCGGCTCCCCTTGCACAAATTACTGGACCAGACCTTCATGCAGTGCTTCGAAACACCGTATTCCATACCGGCGATCCCCAGCAAACTCGATGCTCGATACCGCATCGTGCACCATAAAGGGTTTGAGGGCCCTCAACTCTCCCACCAATCCCTACTGGTCGAGTCCTCCCTTAAACGCTCTCATCCCTCCCAGGTCTACGCCTCTGTACCGCCGGGCCGAGAGGGGAGAACGATGTACAAATTTGGTAGAAAATTCTACCAAAACTCCATGATGGCGTCACGGGTGCTAAACTACAATTTATTTTTCTCTTCCTATCTGGAGTTCTTCTTGCCGGTGCTCCGCAAGTTCACTCCGTTCATAGACAACCAAGCTCGATTCGAGTTCGAGGAAGTGGTAGCCTCCCTCTCCCAATTACGCCTCCAGCTGATGCAATCCTCCTTCGATGCATTCGAACTCTCGGCACGCGCCGCCGCAAGCGCGGTAGCTATGCGTCGCCTGGCATGGCTCCGTACAATCGATATGGATCCCAACCTCCAGGACAGACTCGCCAACGTACCATGTGCTGGAGCTGACCTGTTCGATGAGTCTATCGAAACTGTTACCAAGAAGCTGTCGGATCATGAAAAATCTTTTCAATCCATCCTGCGGCCCAAACCCAAACCTCAACAGTCTCGACCTTCCAGGCCACCCCTGATTTACCAGCGGCGTTACATGCCCAGACAAACGCCTGCTGCGAGACAGCCTGCGAAGAGACAACCTCCCCAGAAGTCTCAGCAAAAACCTCAGCCACCGGCTGCACCTAAGGCTCCCCAGCCCTTTTGACGCCCCTCCCGGGAGCATAACCTCGGCCTCTCCCATAGGGGGCCGCCTCCATCTTTTTTACCATCGATGGGAGGCCATAACCACGGACCTATGGGTCCTCACCATCATAAGAGAAGGATACTCTCTTCAATTCCACCGGGTCCCCCCGGACCATCCTCCAAGAGAGTATCCTTCAAGCTCGACGCAGACCGCCCTTCTTCTTCAGGAAGTCCAAACCTTACTTCAGCTTCGGGCTGTCGAGCCGGTCCCGTCAGACCAATTGAACCGAGGGTTTTACTCCCGGTACTTCCTCGTCCCGAAGAAAACGGGCGACCTGCGACCCATTTTAGACCTTCGGGCCCTCAACAAGTTTCTGGTCAAAGAGAAGTTTCGCATGCTGACCTTGGCTTCTCTATACCCCCTCCTCGAGCAGAACGACTGGATATGCTCCCTGGATCTCAAGGAGGCCTACACTCACATCCCCATTCACCCGGCCTCCCGAAAGTTCCTCAGATTTCGGGTGGGAAATCTGCACCTACAGTATCGAGTGCTACCATTCGGCCTATCTTCGTCCCCCAGAGTCTTCACAAAGTGCCTGGTGGTAGTGGCCGCAGCACTCCGGGACAGGAGTCTACAGGTGTTCCCATACCTCGACGACTGGCTCATCAAGGCCCCGTCAGCCCCAGAGGTCACTTCGGCGGCCTTGGCTACAACCTACTTCCTCCAAAATTTGGGCTTCGAGATCAACTTTTCCAAGTCTCATCTACAACCCACCCAGTCCCTCCCCTTCATCGGAGCGGTCCTGGACACCACCCGACTCCGAGCATTCCTGCCCCTGCAACGCATGGAGTCCCTTCTTCACCTCTGCCAGGCGGTGTCTACTCGCCAAACTCTACCGGCGAGACAACTGATGGTGCTCCTGGGCCATATGGCCTCCACAGTACACGTGACACCCTTTGCCAGACTCCACCTCAGGATCCCCCAGTGGACCCTGGCATCACAGTGGAATCAGACGTCCGATCCACTATCCAAACACATCTCAGTCACACCTGCTCTTCGGCAGTCTCTACTTTGGTGGATGACCTCTTCGAATCTATCCAGAGGTTTGCTGATGCACTCTCCCCCCCCATCAGAAAGTTCTCACAACCGATTCGTCGAACTATGCATGGGGGGCCCACCTGGATGGTCTCCGCACCCAAGGATTCTGGACCAGTGCGGAAAGACTACACCAAATCAATCTACTGGAACTCAGAGCCATCTTCAATGCGCTCCAAGCTTTCCAACATCTACTCCACGACATGGTAATCCTCATTCGCACAGACAATCAGGCCGCCATGTATTATATCAACAAGCAAGGAGGCACGGGCTCGGCCCTCCTTTGCCAGGAAGCTCTACGAGCCTGGGACTGGGCGGTGCGCCACAACGCCCTACTCAGAGCAGTATACATCCAGGGGGAGAACAACGTCTTAGCAGACAAACTAAGCCGTCTGCTACAACCGCACGAATGGACTCTCCATTCCAGCCCCCTTCACCAAATCTTCACGCAATGGGGGACGCCTCAGATAGACCTCTTTGCGGCTCCCCACAACTCCAAACTGCCTCAGTTTTGCTCCAGGATCTACACTCCTCATCGCCTCGAGGCAGATGCTTTTCTACTGAACTGGGGGAAACGATTTCTATATGCGTTCCCACCATTCCCGCTGATCCAGAAGACTCTGGTCAAGCTGAAACTCGAACGGGCCACCATGATTCTAATAGCTCCTCGGTGGCCCAGACAACCTTGGTTCTCCCTCCTACTTCAACTCAGCAGCAGGGAACCAGTACCACTTCCAGTGTTTCCTTCACTGCTTACTCAACATCAAGGATCACTACTTCATCCCAACCTGCAGTCTCTCCACCTGACAGCTTGGTTCCTCTCAACGTAACCCCTCACCAATTCTCACAAGAAGTGAGGGAGGTCTTGGAAGCTTCCAGGAAGCCCGCCACTCGACAATGCTACTCCCAGAAATGGACCAGATTCTCCTCATGGTGTGTTTCTAAGTCAAAGGAACCTCAGCGAGCTTCCTTATCCTCCGTGCTGGACTATCTCCTACACCTATCTCAATCTGGGCTCAAGTCCACTTCCATACGAGTCCACCTGAGCGCTATTGCGGCGTTCCACCAGCCCCTACAAGGGAAACCCCTCTCGGCCCATCCAGTGGTCGCCAGATTTATGAAAGGACTCTTCCATGTTAACCCTCCTCTCAAACCACCCCCAGTAGTTTGGGACCTCAATGTAGTCCTTTCCCGTCTCATGAAGCCCCCGTTTGAACCACTCAACAGGGCCCCTCTTAAGTACCTCACCTGGAAAGTGCTCTTTCTTGTAGCCCTTACGTCCGCTCGCAGAGTCAGCGAACTCCAGGCATTGATGGCGGATCCACCATTCACAGTATTCCATCATGACAAGGTGGTCCTACGCACTCACCCGAAATTCCTGCCTAAGGTGGTCTCCGAATTTCATCTCAACCAATCCATTGTACTTCCAGTATTCTTCCCTAAGCCCCATTCTCACCACGGAGAATCGGCCCTTCACACTCTAGACTGTAAACGTGCCTTGGCTTTCTACCTGGATCGCACCAAGCCACACAGAACCACTCCTCAACTTTTTGTCTCCTTCGATCCTAACAAGTTGGGAAGACCCGTATCAAAGCGCACCATCTCTAATTGGATGGCGGCTTGTATCTCTTTCTGCTATGCCCAGGCTGGATTATCACTTCCTTGTAAGGTCACAGCCCATAAGGTCAGAGCAATGGCAGCCTCAGTAGCATTCCTCAGATCAACACCAATCGAGGAAATTTGTAAGGCTGCCACCTGGTCCTCGGTTCACACATTCACCTCACATTATTGTCTGGATACTCTCTCCAGACGGGATGGACAGTTTGGCCAAACAGTATTGAAAAATTTATTCTCTTAAGTCGCCAACTCCCCCTCCATCCCACTGAGGTTAGCTTGGAGGTCACCCACTAGTGAGAATACCTGCCTGCTTGTCCTGGGATAAAGCAATGTTACTTACCGTAACAGTTGTTATCCAGGGACAGCAGGCAGCTATTCTCACGTCCCACCCACCTCCCCTGGGTTGGCTTCTCAGGCTAGCTACCTGAACTGAGGAGACACGCCCGGATCTCCGGGCAGGAAGGCACCGGCGCATGCGCGGTGCGGGCATCTAGAAACTTTAAGTTTCTACAAGCAACACGTGCTTGTGAGACGTCCGTACCGGGGCTCTGTCTGATGACATCACCCACTAGTGAGAATAGCTGCCTGCTGTCCCTGGATAACAACTGTTACGGTAAGTAACATTGCTATTTAGCCCTTTCACTGGGCTTAAATCAAAATGGCCGGGCTGGCAATTATAAAGCACAAAGGAAATCTAAACCACAGTTTTCATGAAAAAAAAAATATATATATATATTTATTTTTTCTTTAAGGCTAGCAATGCCGTATACTATACAGAGAAACATAGAAGGCCAAACAGTGAGAGATGGTACACAGTAAACGTCACCACTGAGTTGTAGTTGTTTGCAATTGCTTGCGCTGCAGGTGGCCTCCAAGGTTTAATCAGGCCCTGTGATGGCTTTATGCTGGTAAGTACTTCAAAAAAGAATAGAAACATAGAAAAAAGCAGCAGAAAAGGGCTATAGGCCACCAAGTCTGCCCATTCCAAGTATCCCCTCCCCTGAATTTACTCCCTTAAAGATCCCACGTGAGTATCCCATTTTCTCTTAAAATCCGTCATGCTGCTGGCCTTTATCACCTGGAGTGGGAGTCTGTTCCAATGATCCACTACTCTTTCGGTGAAGAAGTACTTCCTGGAGTCGCCATGAAACTTCCCTCCCCTGATCTTCAGCGGATGCCCTCTGGTGGTCAAGGGTCCCATGAGCCAGAAGATATCATCTTCTGACTCGATGCGTCCCGTGATGTACTTATATGTTTCAATCATATCTCCCCGTTCTCTTCTTTCCTCAAGTGAGTACAGCCACAATTTTTTTAATCTTTCTTCATACGTGAGATCCTTGAGCCTGTCACACCTGCCCAGCTCCTGTTCACGACAGCGAGCTGGAACACTGTGACTGTTCCTGTCCATACGTGTACCCTTTAACCAGGGTACCCTTCAGGCCTTCTTAGGCGTCTGCCTAAGGTATAATATCAGATTCCCTGACATTACCAAAAGAAAAACAGGCAAGGGAAAAGAAACTCACACACCTCAAAATCCAGTATATTAGAATAATCAAACAAAGTTTTATTATGTTCACTGGTTGCATTGAACAAAAGGAAAAATGCTTCAGCTTAGCAGACCTCAAAACAAGCACTCAAAACTATGAGGCAAAACACAAGCTGTTCAAACAGAGCATAACTTTTAAAGAAATCCAGTGTCCAGGTTTTTGGGCGTGTCCCATCTTAACCTACAGTTCCACAGCCTCTGGACTTTGTTAGCACACCTATAAACAGTCCTGTTCACCAGAGCAGTTTGGATTTAGAAACTTTCACTGAGCTGCTTCAGCTTCAGCAGCTGTGTCATTTCACAGGCATGAAACATTCAGAAACAGAAACAAACTTTAACCCAAAAATTGTGCAACAAAAACCTGGCCAGCATGTCACCTGGTTTTCACAGCCTTAACGTGGCTTATCACATACTGTAGTTCTGTAAAACGTGTTCTCTTCTTTAGCACAGAATTCACAAGGTCCGTGCAGGCTCTCAGCACAGCTCCTTGCTGTGACTTGCAAGTAATTAATTATGCACAGCTGTGAGGAAGAACGCTCTCGGCTCAGCTTGGCTGCTAGCAGAGAACAAAAAAAATGCCAACACATTTGCTAGCTTTACAACTAAAGCTTTCAAGCAGCAATTCACAGTTCCTTATCAGCAGGGAGAGACATACCACTCCCCTTCAAACTATCACTGGCATAACTGGTAGCTTCACTACTGAGGACACAGTCAATACCCTTACTGCTTATCAATGTCCATGGACACCTCCTCCGGTCCTACCAGACTCTCCTGGATTTCCATGGGTTCCCCTGGGGTTCCTTCCTCACTCCCTGGGTCAGCAGTAAGCTCTTCTGTGTCCAACATTTGCCAGTCTCCAGCCTCCTCAGCATTCCGTTGAGGAGGAGAGGGTTCTCCACCGAGCACACCCTGAAGTCTCCTCGGCTCCTCCTCCTCCTGACTCTCTCTCAGCTGCTCTCTTTTAACCCCCCTCTAATTTGCCCCTCCCTGCTGCAGAGTGAGAAGGGAGAGAAAACTCTCTGCAGCTGTGCCTGTCTCAGTCACAGCTTTCTGTGCTGAGACTGGCCTTCTGGGAGCTGTAGTTTCTTAGCTCCTGGGATAGTCCAAGTGAAGTCAGCTTTTCATATTCTGCAGCCAACCTGACCAGCTCTCCTGCCTCGGGGACTACCTACCTTCTTCACCACTGTGTCAAAGCTAGGGATAGCGCTAGATTTGTCACAAGCCCCAAGACCATCGTTCGCTGAACCGACTCGATCCTCAGCACGTCCTTTTGGTAGTGTGGTCTCCAAAACTGAACACAGTACTCCAAGTGAGGCCTCACCATGGCTCTGTACAATGGCATCATAACTTCAGGTCTCCTGCTGACGAAACCTCTGCGGATACACCCCATCATTTGTCTTGCCCTGGAGGAAGCCTTCTCCACTTGATTGGCAACCTTCATGTCCTCACTAATGATCACCCCTAGGTCGCGTTCCGCCGTGGTCCTAACCAAGGTCTCACCATTTAGTACATAAGTTCTACGCGGGTTTCTCTTACCCAGGTGCATTATCTTGCATTTTTTAGCATTGAAGCCTAGCTGCCAAGTAGTTGACCATTGTTCCAGCAACAGCAGGTCGTGTCATATTATCAGGTAATAAGCTTTTGCCTACTATGTTGCAAAGTTTGGCGTCGTCGGCGAACAGTGATACCCTTCCTCTAAGTCCTTGCGTCATATCTCTTATGAATAAGTTAAATAGAATCGGGCCCAGGACCGAGCCCTGCGGCACTCCACTGATCACGTCCGATGCTTTGGATGGGGTACCATTCACCACCACCTTCTGAAGTCTACCGCTCAGCCAATCCCCAACCCATGTAGTTAGAGTGTCTCCTAATCCTATCGATTTCAGCTTGTTCAGTAATCTTCGATGAGGGACGCTATCAAATGCTTTACTGAAGTCCAAATATACCACGTCCAGTGACTCTCCGGCGTCCAGTTGTCTAGTAACCCAGTCAAAAAAGCTAATCAGATTAGATTGGCAGGATCTACCCTGGGTGAACCCGTGTTGGTGTGGATCATGCAGTTTTTCTTCGTCTAGGATTGTGTCAAGATTCTGTTTGATCAGTGTTTCCATGAGTTTACACACTATAGACGTGAGACTCACTGGTCTGTAGTTTGCTGTCTCTGTCCTGCAGCCCTTTTTGTGGAGTGGGATTACGTTGGCGGTTTTCCAGTCCAAGGGGACCCTTCCTGTGCTTAGGGAAAGATTGAAAAGAACAGATAATGGTTCTGCCAGGACTTCCCTTAACTCCCTGAGTATTCTGGGGTGTAGGTTATCCGGTCCCATGGCTTTGTTTACTTTGAGTCTTGATAGTTCGTCATAGACGCTACTGGGCGTAAATTCGAAATCTTGAAACGGGTCTTTCTGGTTATCTCCCGTCTGGAGCTGTGGACCAGCTCCCAGCGCTTCGCGGGTGAACACTGAACAGAAGTATTTGTTTAGTAGTTCTGCCTTATCAGAATCTGATTCCGCAAAGTTACCGTCCGATTGCTTCAGGCGTACTATCCCATCTTTGTTTCTTTTCCTGTCACTAATATAGCTGAAGAAAGATTTATCCCCTTTCTTAATTTTCCGTGCTAGCTCTTCCTCCATTCGGAGTTTGGCTTCTCTGACTGCTGTTTTGACAGCTTTAGATCTGTCTAGATAGTCCTCTTTCGCCCCCTCTCTGCCTAAATGTTTGTAGGTGATAAATGCGTCTTTTTTCTGTTTAACTAGGTCTGAAATTTCTTTACTGAACCATTGGGGTCTTTTGTTTCTCCTGCGTTTACTTACTGTCTTTATGTATCGGTGTGTTGCTTCGTGTAGGATGGACTTCAAAGACGACCACATATCCTCCACATTGTCAGATATTGCTTGTTTATGTAGCTCCTGATGGACAAAATCTCCCATGCGGTTGAAGTCTGTGCCTCTAAAGTTGAGAACCCTTGTTGCTGTGTTTGTCTTAGGGAAACCTTTCTTGAGGTTGAGCCATACCATATTATGGTCGCTGGAGGCCAGTGTGTCTCCTACTGAGACTTCCGTGACGCTATCTCTGTTGGTGAGAACTAGGTCTAGTAACGCCTGGTCCCTGGTGGGCTCCAATACCAATTGCTTGAGACGTGCACCCTTTATGGAGGTTAATATTCTTTTGCTGCTACCCGTAGTCGCGGAGAGTGTGTTCCAATCTGCATCTGGCATGTTGAAGTCTCCTAGCATTACTGTGTCCCCGCGCAGTGTGATGTTCTCTATGTCCTCGATTAATTCCATGTCTTTGTCCTCCTGTTGCCTGGGAGGTCTATATATCACCCCAAGGTATAGGCATTTTTCATTCCCTCTGGCCAGGTTCACCCAGAGGGATTCCCCGGTGTATCTAACATCTGTGATTCTGGTGGTTTTGATGCTTTCCTTAGTGTATAGCGCTACTCCTCCTCCCAATTTACCCTCTCGGTCGCAACGAAGTAGGTTGTACCCTGGTATAACCATATCCCACCCATGCAATTCCGTGAATCAGGTTTCGGATATCGCTATCATGTCAAGATCTGCGTTTGTTATCTCAGTCTCTAATGCTAGAATTTTATTGCCCAAGCTGTGTGCATTAACATACATAGCCCTCCATATCTGTGAAGATATTCCTTTACGAGCTAGTGTGGCTCCTAAATTATCAGTGATATTTCTCCCTGAATTATTGTGGATATCATTGGTACTTACCTTAGACTTGGTAGTGTGAGTGCGACTTGCCTCCTCAGGGTGGTTTCTTACTGCTCTGGGATATAAGTATGTACTCTCCCCCAACTTACCTAGTTTAAAGCCCTATGGAGTAGGCGGGTCAATTGATGTCCAAATATGTTTCTACCTCTTCTGGTTAGGTGGAGTCCGTCTGGTCCTTGTAGTCCCTGGAGGGTCTCGCCATGGTTTAGGAATCCAAAGTTCATTTCTATGCACCATTCTCGGAGCCATTCGTTAGTCCGTTGAATACACTCTTCTCTAGCTCTGCCTTTGTTTCTTACTGGAAGAATTGATGAAAAGACCACCTGTGCTCCTATCTGCTTCAACTTCTTTCCTAGCGCTCCAAAATCTCTGGGGATGTTCTCTGTGGCATTCCTAGCAGTGTCGTTTGTGCCTACATGGATGAGAAACATGGGAAAATGATCATTAGGTTTTAGAATTTTGTCTAGGCTAGTGGTAATATCCTGGATCCTGGCTCCAGGGAGACAGCAGACCTCTCTTGACTGCAAATTAAGCCTGCAAATTGGTCCCTTGGTGCCCCTTAGCATGGAGTCACCATGACTACCACTCTTCGTTCCTTCCGAAGGGGCCGGTCTGCGTGCTCTGGATTTGACGTTGTGAGCTGGGTATCCTCATGAGTCCCTTCTGCTATTTCCTTGGTGGTTCCATCCTGTAAGATCTGAAATCTATTTCTGAGAGTTAGCTGTGGTATTAATGAACGGCTATCCTGTTGAAGAGAAAAAGAAGAAGAAGAAGAGAGTGAGAATGAGGTGGGTTTACTTCGCTTGCCCGTAGAGGATGTTACTAGTTGCCAGGGGCCAGCATCTCCAATCATCTCCTTTACTCCAATCGTTGTGTTTAGTGCTGTAGGTTTGGGCGTGTCGAGGATGGACCTCCGCTCACTGTTCTGTCATGTGCTCAGGACTCTTCCACCATGTGCTCAGGACTAGGCACAGCTCCTACAGTCTCCCTTCGGCTGGCCTTGCACTGTGGATTCTCTGCTGTTGGCTCGTCCCCTTTTATGGGGGGAGTTTGGCTGTTGTCCCTTTTCTCCTTGTTGAAGTGGTGAGTGTGATCTGGCTTACACAAATGAGAGAAAGTTTACACATTAGCATTCAAGAAAAACAAAACAAATGCCAATCTTCTTGGTCTGACTTTTATGACTCTTGAAACTTCTCCCCAGATACACATTCCCTAATAGCCCACACCTGGCTGAGGTTACTGCCAACCTAAGCAGTAGGGGGGGGGGAACCCTTCTAAAAAACAACAACAACAAAACCTCACAGCCAAAAAGAAACACAGTGAAAGAAAAAAAACTTCACACACTGATAGGGGAAAAGAAAGAAAACAAAACTTTCCCCCCAAAAACAGCTTCTTGCTTCCTCCTATAGAAGCTTCTGCTCCCCAGCCCAGCTTAAACAAACAAAGGAGAGAAAAAAAAATCCCAAACCATACAGTCCAAAGGTTTAACCTTTTAGGGACCCACCTCCATAAATTCAGGAAGCAACCTAGCCTCCTCTGGCCCACAGGTAGAGTCCATAGCTTCCCAACCTGGTTGTTCTCTGGAGGTTTGGGGTAAAGCCAGTTCCTCCTCAAGCATTTCCATTTCTTGGCCCATCCATGGCTTAGTACAGCCCTGCTCTGCTCCCTTGGCCCCAGCTTCCACCAGCTCCTTCTCTTGCTGTTTTCCATGGCTGTTTCCCTTACTCCCCCCTCTGCTATTCCAAACCCTACATTTTATGTTTGGGATAGCCACACCTGCTTTACCTGGAGCAGGGGAGGGGATCTGGCTCTCTCCATACTGTTTTTATAGGGATTGTCTTAAAGTGACAGGCTTCTTTTTTAAAGTAGTAAACCTTGTTGGCTCAGAAATAAACCTTTCCTGAGGTGTACTTTGTGTGTGGCTAGGTAACCAGTCCCTGACTTGTTCAGCTTCACTGCCTGGGGAGTTGCCAGCTAACTCCTGACTATGGCTACTGACCTGGTCAGCTCTTCTGGTAAGGGAATGTAAGTTCCTGATGCTGCATTCTCTTGGGAATAAGCTAGCACTGGTGCTGGGTTGGTCACACTATGGAGCAAGCCTGCTTGGTGTTCCTTAGGAGCTCTGGGTCCATTCTCCTGGGAGCTGCTCGCCTGCTGATTTCATCAGATGCTTGAACGCAGTCTGTTTGACCCCTGAGTAAGAACCCCTTGGGTATCTGGAAGCCAGGTACGCAGTTTCTCCCCCGTCAGTTTGTGTGGATTTTCAGGGGTGGGAGTCGACTGGCAGCCAGAAGATCTCCATCGAAGATCAAGTTCCTGACAATCTCTGAGGTAGAAATTCTTTCCCTGCAGGCAGGCTGCTGTAAGCAGGCAGGCACCAGAAGTCACAGTGAGTACTCCCATTATTCTCTATGGAGAAAATTGGGTCGAGGGGAGAGGTTGAAAATTTCATTTTTAAGGGTTTCTGAGTTTAGGATTAGGTTCCCCCTCCTCCAAAACCCTAAAATCACTATTATTTTATTTGGTTCCAACAGCCCATTTTTGGCATGGATTTTTTGGCAGTGGCTATCTTGGATGCCCCAGGCCATTCTAGCCCCAAATCCTGCATTTGGTGTGCAGATTTATTGGTTGAGGAGTGGACATGTTTCACATGCCACAGGGCGTGAGGAAGGGGCAGGAACTTTGGGCTCAGCCCTTATTCAGTCCTCCAAGGCCTTAGAACCCCTAAAATACCAGAAGATCCAGTCTACAAAGAAGAGATCCTGCTCAGAAAGCATGAGCAGCGATGAGGTGAAACGTAAGCATGTGGTGGCAGATAGAACTCCAATTCCCCACTCTGGGGTCGTACAGGGAGCCTCAGGTCCTCAGTTGCATTGCTTTTCCAATTTTGCTAGCCTTTTATGGAAAGCCTACTTAGGCCCGGGAAGTGCTGCACTGCCTATGGGCACCCTGGCTCTGCCTCAGGGGAATCCTTCTCCCAAGCAGGCTCCTAGTATTGGTGACCCTTCAGAGCAGAACTGGGATGATTGGAAGACTCCATGCCTTTGTCATATGACTGTTCTGCATCTGTGGATGATTTGGGATCCCTGACTAGGGTCCTGTAGTCAGGAGGCAGGAGTGGTGACGGATCACTGTGATGATCTCTCAGTGCATCACCTTTTCAAATCAGTTTCTGTTTCATGTGTCATCTCTACGTTTAAGATTGATATCCAGCAGGCCCTCTTCCTCTCTGTGCTCCATTACGTGTGGCACTAATGCACTGTCAATTTTTTTTCCTATTCATCCAGACATCACCTCCTGAGTCACTGACCAATGGAAGTCGCCTGAAGGATTTATAACTAAGTTGGCCAAAACTATGTCTAAGCTCTGTCCTATGGCTCCAGACTTCCAGCAGCTCTTTGTCCAGTGGAAGGTGGACTTCACAGTAGCACAAGTGACTATGTGCACCTCCTGCCTAGTGGTGGAGTGATGCTGAAGGATGCACAGGACTGTAAGGTAGACGTGGTCCTTAAAAGGCAGTTTGAAGTGCTGGCTTTCGGTATCAAAATTGCAGGAGCTGCCTCTTTCATGGCATGGGCCTGTCATACCAAACTACAGACTAGTCCCCCCAGAACTGGGGGACACTTGTCCACACATGATAAGGAGGGAGTGAATTATGTGGCCATTGCTCTTTATGACATCATCAGAGTTTTGAATAAGGCTTCAGCTTATTTCATTTCTGCCCGCTGCATGCTCTGGATCAGACAGTGGGCGAGTGATTCAGCTTCCAAGGCCACTCAGCAAATTACCTTTCAAGGAGCTGTTTGGCAAAGGGCAGGACAACCTCTTGGCCAGTGTGACTGATCGTCATCCCAACTCCCTCCTGGACAGAAGGGGCTGTCGTTCGGCCGGGGGTGGCAGAAGCAGTTTTTGTGCCTCTAGGAGATGCTGCCAGTTTTCTTCCAGTTACTCATTGCACAGGCCCTTTCAGGGGTCTAGACAGAGATTTGGCAGTTACAGGCATCAGTAATCCACAGGTTCTCGTGGTGGCTTGTCCTCCAAGAAGCAGCAATGACACCAGGGCAACGGCTGCCCTTCCTCATGGCACAAGATCGCTCTGTCTTAACCCCTCCCCTCTCTGGATCTGTTCCTCCACTCCCTAGCTGGACTGCCGCAGGTCCGAGTTCGAGTAACAGTGCAACAACTCTAGGATATTCATGCCATAGAACCAGTTCCCAAAAAAGAATTGGGCTCTGGCAGATACTCCTTAAACTTCATAGTGCCCAATAAAGGCACAGAAGATTGGCATCCCATTCTGTACTTGAAGTCAGTAAATAAGGCCCTGTAGGTCCCCTACTTTTGCATGAACATGATCCACTCTGTTACAGCGGCGGTGACTCCAGGAAAATTCCTGGTGCTTCTTTTCGGTTTGGCCATGGTTATAAGAACATAAGAATTGCCGCTGTTGAGTCAGACCAGTGGTCCTTCGTGCCCAGCAGTCCACTCACGCGGCGGCCCTTGGTCAAAGACCAGCGCCCTAACTGAGACTAGTCCTACCTGCTTACATTCTGGTTCAGGAGGAACTTGTCTAACTTTGTCTTGAATCCCTGGAGGGTGTTTTCCCCTACGACAGACTCCGGAAGAGCGTTCCAGTTTTCTACCACTCTCTGAGTGAAGAAGAACTTCCTTACATTCATACGGAATCTATCCCCTTTCAATTTTAGAGAGTGCCCTCTCGTTCTCCCTACCTTGGAGAGGGTGAACAACCTGTCCTTATACTAAGTCTGTTCCCTTCAGTTCCTTGAATGTTTCAATCATGTCCCCTCAATCTCCTCTGTTCGAAGGAGAAAAGGCCCAGTTTCTCTAATCTTTCACTATATGGCAACTCCTCCAGCCCCTTAAACATCTTAGTCGCCCTTCTCTGGACCCTTTCAAGTAGCATCATGTCCTTCTTCATGTACGGCGACCAGTGCTGGACGCAGTACTCCAGGTGAGAGCGCACCATGGCCCGGTACAGCGGCATGATAACCTTCTCCGATCTGTTTGTGATCCCCTTCTTTATCATTCCTAGCATTCTGTTCGCCCTTTTTGCTGCTGCCGCACATTGCGTGGGCGGCTTCATCGACTTGTCGATCATAACTCCCAAGTCTCTTTCCTGGGAGGTCTCTCCAAGTACCGCCCCTGACATCCTGTATTCGTGCATGAGATTTTTGTTACCTACATGCATCACTTTACACTTATCCATGTTAAACCGTATCTGCCATGTTGATGCCCATTCCTCGAGCCTAATTATGTCACATTGCAGAGCTTCGCAATCCCCCTGTGTCTTCACTACTCTGAATAACTTTGTATCTTCTGCAAATTTAATCTCCTCACTCGTCGTACCAATGTCTAGATCATTTATAAAGATGTTGAAGAGCACAGGTCTAAGCACTGAGCCCTGCGGCACCCCACTGGTGATGCTCTTCCAGTCCGAGTATTGTCCATTTACCCCCCACTCTCTTTCCTATGATCCAGCCAGTTTTTAATCCACGTGAGTATTTCACCCTCGATTCCATGGCTCGCAGTTTTCCGAAGTAGTCGTTCGTGCGGAACCTTGTTAAACGCCTTCTGAAAATCCAGATATACAATGTCGACCGGGTCACCCTTGTCTGTCTGTCTGTTTATTCCTTCAAAGAAGTACAGCAAGTTGATGGTTGTCCAAGTGCATCCTTACCTAATTGATTGGCTGATCAGGGCCCCCTCTATAGAAGATGGCGATCACATGGTTCAGCAGATGGTGAGCCTCTTCCAGAGCCTGGGTTGGATAGTCAACTTCCGAAAGAGTCACCTTCAACCGACTCAATGCTTGGAATATCTGAGGCACAGGGCATGCTTTTCTTCCTGAGCCAAGCAAACAGATGCTCAGAAAGCAAATAATGGAGATCATGGCTTTTCCAAGCCCCATGGCCTGACATTATCTGCAGGTGCTGGGCTCGATGGTGGCCTCCCTGGAAGTTGCACCCACTCCAGCTTTCTCTTCTGTCCAAGTGGTCTCTGCAGCACCACTCATTGCTGTGGTTTCCCACTCCAGGGCAGGTCAGTCCCTTCAGAAAGCAAGTGGTCCATAAATCATCTGGAACTGAGAACCATTTGATTAGCCTTGTTGGAGTTGCAATCTTTCCTGACAGGGAAGGCAGTCGCGTGTTTTCAGACAATGCCACTGTAGTGGCTTATGTGAACAAACAAGGAGGCCCCAAAAGTGCTCCCCTATGCTTGGATGCACAGATGTAATTCCAGTTGGTGGAAATTCACTTGCAAGTTTTCTCAGCTACCCATGTGGCAGGGATAGAGAACATCCAGGCTGATTTTTCTCAGCAGGCAGACTTTGAATCCGGTGATGGGTCTCTATTCCCAGAGGGCGTTTTCCCTCATTGTACAGAGATGGGGGCAAATGGACATGGATCTAATGGCCACAGCCAAAAATGCGAAGGCAGTTTGCTTCTACAGTCAAAGAGCTGAGAGGAGAAGCACAGGGTTAGAAGCTCTTGTTCAGCCCTGGCTTCAGAGAAGTTTCTCTGTGTTCCCATCATGGTAGGCTGGATTATCCGCAGAATAGTGAATCATCAGGGGCTAGCGATTCTGGTGGCTTCGGACTGGCCCTACAGGCCTTGGTGTGCAGATCTGGTGCGCTAACAAAAAGACAGGTGCCTGAAACTGCCCGTCATCTGGGGCTCCTCAGTTAAGGCCCAGTTCCCATGGAGAATCTAGAGCGCTTTAGTCTTACGGCATGGCTCTTGAGCACACGGCCCTGATTTGGAAGCGTTACTTAGAGGAGGTTGTTATGACTCTCCTTAGAGCAAAAAAGCCTGTGACATTTTGTGATTTACACACAGATAATCTATGCCAAGTCAAATAAATAAGGTACAGAATGATGTAATTGTCTCTGTGAATGGTGTCTTCTTTTTTTGATCCCCTGAAGAAGCAGACTGTGAAATGGGTCATTGGGATCAGGATTTTCAGTTAAGTTAAGATGTTCTAAAGTGATATGTATATAGTACATAAGATTGTAAGGAGGGTTTGTTTGGTTTTTAACCAATGATGTTACCTTACTCTGCCATTGAGGGGAATTTGAGGTCTTTTTTCCTTCTTTTTAGCTAGATTTTTATAATTGGCAACATTATTGATATTCTTGGTTTCTCCACTTTTGGATTTTACAGTTAAGATAGTGTTTTTGGTTGCCTTAGTCTCAGCAAGAAAGATTTCAGTTGCAGACCTTCTCATGTAGGGAGCCCTTCCTCCGTAATATGGAATCTGGTGTTTCTCTGCAGACAATACATTCCTTTTTTCCAAAGGTATTTTCTACCTTCCATGTCAATCAGGCGATTTGTTTGCCTGCTTTTCACCTTACGGGTTCGATGAAACAGGACAGACTTTGTGGAGGCTGGATGTGCGCAGAGCCCTACTTATCTATCTGGAGAAGACTAATGATTTCAGACTTTCTGATCATCTTTTTGTGCTGACCAGCCACTTGAGACATGGCAAGCCAGCTTCCAAAGCTTTGATTGCCAGATGGATTTGCAAGGCAATTTCATCTTCCTACAGACAGCCTGCGGGAAACAGCTCCCTATCTCTATTATAGCATATTCAATAAGAGATGTAACAGCTTCCTGGGTGGAGTCCCGGGCTGTTTTGCCTGATGAAATTTGTAAAGCAGCTACTTGGGCTACTCTTCACCCTTTTATGAGATTTTACAGAGTGGGTGTCTTGTCTCGAGAGAATATTGCTTTTGGGTCCTTGGTTCTGCGGGCAGATTCATCTGTCCCTCCCTAGATGTCTGACACTGCTTTAGTATGTCAGCTAATGTATGGACTCCTATGTACTGTATATATAACAGAATGAAAGATTAGGTTTTTAACCTTGTTTCTGTTAATATACACAGAAGTCCATATGGCTCACCCTGTGCAGACTGTTGATTTAACCTGATTTCTGCCTCGGATGTTACCAGTGTCCATCTCAGGACCTTTTCTACTGTATCTAAAATTAAGCAGAGACATTGCTACAGGAACAGGGGCTCCCTATTCACTTTGGAGGGTTCTCTAGCCTCTACTAGTTGCACTTAGGTTGGTTCCTAGCTGCTTATGTGCATAAGCTACTCATGTGCATAATTTATTGTTCAATGTTTGCTTGTTTATTGATCATTGTTCTATTTCATAAGTTAAAGAGAAGAACAGAATATGTTTGTTGCTGGGGAAGTTCCCTGTGCCTCTGCTTCTCCTTTTTTTCTGTTTCAGTGGCATTCAGTTGCTTTGATACCAACTGAACAGGGATCTGTTCTCCACTGCAGAAGGGGAGGAGTTCAAGATCGTAAAATGACACTCTTCTACAGATTCGTGGCTAGTGGGAATCAACAGCTAATGTACGGACTCCTGTGTATATTAACAGAAACGAGATTAGCCAGGTAAAAACCTAATCTTTCAATCCTGATCCTCTAGTGTTTGGACATGTTTTTCAGTGAAATACAAGTTTTAACTGTGAGGTATGGTTTTGTGTAGGCTGTTTCAGTTAAAAAAATACTTGAAGTAGACAAAGGCACACAAAGTTGAAGCAAATGCTCTCTGAGAATCTCTTTTCTAGTAGTTATAGCTCAGTATAGTACATTAACAGCCCTTATCTTTATCATTACTAGTTTAATAATTTTAAAAGGAGGTTGGACATGTCTTATGGTTCATATTATTTAGTTTCTAACAGGTCCAAGTAGTTGACGCTTTGGAAGATTCCAGTTATATAATAATAATATTCATATTTGCTATACCACTATTACTGCACTAAGCAGATCTAAGCAGTTTACCATCTCAAAAAAAAAAAAAAAAGAGTTAAGCAAAGAGAGAAAAGAATGCCAATGTGTAGATAGGAAAGTAAAGATTACAGTTGTTCAGTATATAGAATTGAGTAAACTATCAATAGAGTCAATTTACAAGTGGGATAAGAGATGGGAGATTGTGAATAATGATTCTGCTCACTAACAGACCCTGTGCCACTAAATATTCATGAAAAAACTGTATATGTCATGCAAATAATTTTGTATAATTAGTGACTTCACCTCTAAATAAAGACACATTATGTTTGGATTCTGGGGTGTTTTATTTTAATTTAGTTACCTTTCCAAAATACATGCTAAAGTTGAGTTACAGGTCAGGTACAACAGTTAGTTCCCTGGCCCTGAAAAGTCTTTATGGTGTCTGGCACAAATGAGAAAAGCAGGATTTGAATCCTGGTTTATCTATTGCTCTAACTTCTAGGCCATTTCTTCACTCTGCTAAATCATAGGTATCAGGAAGCCCTGATATAATTAGTGAAGAAATACCCAGGACAGCATTATAGTTGATTTTGATGTTTCCTGTTGGATTTTGTTTTGTTTTATAGCAGAAGAGAACAAAAACTCCCTGCTTGCCTTAGAAGGAAACTTTACTCTCAAGGAGAATTCAGGTGACAAATACATTTTTCTTAAGGATCTTCTATATTTCTATGTGAACCTTTTTGTAAGGCTTCAGGTTTTCAAATTTCTTGCTTGGAGAATGCAACAGAACAGTTTCTAACATACTGCTATTATGTTTCACCCTTAGGTACACTGGATAATTTGTTAGATCTCGATCCTCAGGAAAAAGCACTTTACGAGGAAAGTGGTATGTTGTTCCCAAACAAGCAAGCAGGCATGATGTATTTTCCACATAGAAATGTAGAACATGATGGCAGATAAAGGCCAAATGGCCCGTCTAGTCTGCCCATCCACAGTAACTATTATCTCTTTCTCTCTCCGAGAGACCCCACGTGCCTATCCCAGGCCCTCTTGAATTCAGACACAGTCTCTGTTTCTACCACATCTTCCAGGAGATTGTTCCACACATCTACCACCCTTTCTGTAAAAAAGTATTTTCTCAGATTACTCCGGAGCCTATCACCTCTTTACTTCATCCTATGCCCTCTCATTGAAAGTTTCCTTTGAAATGAAAGAGACTCAACTCATGCACATTTATATTACATAGGTATTTAAATGGCTCTATCATATCTCCCCTCTCCCGCCTTTTCTCTAAAGTATAAAGACTGAGATCTTTAAGTCTGTCCTCATGCACCTTATCACAAAGCCCATACACCTTCCTCTGGACAGACTCCATCCTTTTTATATATTTTTGAAGATGCAGCCTCCAGAATAGTGCACAATATTCTAAATGAGTACCGTATTTTCACGTAGATAACGCGCACCCGTGTAAAATGCGCACACGGGTATAGCACGCGAAAAACACAAATTTATGTACAGAAATTTTTATATACTGCGCACACCCGTATACCGCGCATGCTGCCCGACTCTCCTTTTGCCCGCCCCGACTCTCCTCTGGCCACCCCGACTCTCCTTTCGCCCGCCCCGACTCTCTTCTCCCCCTTGAAGTCCTGTCCCCACCCTGAAAGCATGATGCCCCCCCCCCCCCGACGTCCGATTCACCCCCCCCCCCCGCAGGACCGCTCACACCCCCACCCCGAAGGACTGCTCGCAAGCACTCCCACCCGCACCTGCACCCCCACCCTGAAGGACCGCTTGCACCCCCACAGCCTCCCGACCCCCCCATCATGTAGAAGCTCCTACCGGTGTCCTGCTGCTTCCTCTTGGCGGTCCCGACTCCCCGACACGATCAGGGCAAGAGGGAGTTCAAGCCCTCTTGCCCCAGCAAACCGCGACACCCCCGACACGATCGGGGCAAGAGGGAGCTCAAGCCCTCTTGCCCCAGCCAACCGCGGCACCCCCGACACGATCGGGGCAAGAGGGAGCTCAAGCCCTCCCCCCAACAACCGCCCCCCCAAGAACCTCCGACCGCCCCCCAGCCGACCCGCTACCCTCCTGGCCGACCCCCACGACACCCCCACCCCCCTTCCCCGTACCTTTGTGTAGTTGGCCGGACAGACGGGAGCCAAACCCGCCTGTCCGGCAGGCAGCCAACGACGGAATGAGGCCGGATTGGCCCATCCGTCCCAAAGCTCCGCCTACTGGTGGGGCCTAAGGCGCCTGGGCCAATCAGAATAGGCCCGGGAGCCTTAGGTCCCTCCTGGGCGCGGGGCATTGGGCACATGGTCGGGTTGGGCCCATGTGCCCCAGGCCCCGCCCCCAGGCTTGAGCTCCCTCTTGCCCCGATCATGTCGGGGGTGCCGCGGTTGGCTGGGGCAAGAGGGCTTGAGCTCCTTCTTGCCCCGATCGTGTCGAGTGTCGGGACCGCCAAGAGAAAGCAGCAGGACATCGGTAGGAGCTTCTACATGATGGGGGGGGTCGGGAGGCTGTGGGGGTGCGAGCGGTCCTTCAGGGTGGGGGTGCGGGTGGGAGTGCGTGCGAGCGGTCCTTCGGGGTGCGGGTGTGTGCCAGTGGTCCTTCGAGGTGGGGGTGCAAGCGGTCCTGCGGGGGGGGGGTGAATCGGACGGCGGGGGGGGAACTATGTAAAAAAAATTTTGTACAACGCGCTCACGCGTATAACGTGCAAGGGTGTGCACGGTACGTAAAAACCACGTATAACGCGCGCGTTATATGCGTGAAAATACGGTACTCATCAGAGTCTTATACAGAGGCATCAATACCTCCTTTTTCCTACTGGCCATACCTCTCCCTATGCAACCTAGTATCCTTATAGCTTTCGCCGTCACCTTTTCAACCTGTTTGGCCACCTTAAGATCATCACACACAATCACACCCAAGTCCCGCTCTTCCGTCGTGCACATAAGTTCTTCACCCCCTCAGCTGTACCATTCCCTTTGCAGCTTCAATATACTAGGTGTCATTTGATGATAACTTTAGCATTTAAAAGCTCAGGAACCAGACTACCAGAGATGATTTTCACATTTTGTATCAATGATGAAACTCATTGGTAGAGTGAGTCCTAAAATTTCATACACCATTTCACTTTAAATATGAATAAGGATTATAAAGATTCATTAACTTTTGTTCAGATTTTGAGAGAGTTTCTATACTTGATTTTCTTTTATGAAATTAAAGCATAAAACAAACAGAAAAAAGGATGCTAATCGTGAAGTTTCAAGCTACTCAACGCCACCTAGTGCATCTCAAAACATAACATAATTTTTTATTTACTGTATATACTGCATAAGCCTTACAGTTCAAAGCAGTTTACAGGATTAAAAAACAAGGCAACAGAAATAATGGAAATAATAACATTTCAAGTAAGACATAATTCAAACTCCTGGAATTTTTTGAACAAGTTTCTAAGTTTATTAATCACTTGATATACCATCTATCAAGGAATGCCTAAACTGTTTACAATATTTATGCTTAAAAGACCTCATACAAGCAAATGAGTTTGCAAATTAGTGTAGTCCTTTATGAAGCGATTCTTTCAGTTCATTAGAGCCCGTTTGGCTGGCTGTCACCATATATAGCCGTTACATATATAGCCGTAGCTAACTGTAATGCATTATGGTGAGGCAAGAGAAACTAGTTGAATTAGAGGCTTAATGAGTAAAATAACATGAATGGAAAGTTGTCTTCAATTGTTCTGCATGCTATGTAGACAGTAACGCAAAATTAACTTGTAAATTTTATTAGTAATTACTAATATAAAGTAACTAATTAATTTAGTCGATAATTAACTAAAAATGTATCTAATTACTGTAACTAGTTACTACCCAGCACTGGTGATGTCATGCATGGATTCCGGTACGGACATTCAAAAGTGTATTGTCTTTCAAGGACCACCCATACCGTGCATGTACTGGTTCTTTCCCACCTGTCATCAGCTCATGGGACCATCACAGTTCTCAGTTTTCCGTGAAGCTGAGAAACTGTGTTTTGGAGTTTCTCAAAGAGTGCAAAACTTACTATTTTTTGTGCCTTCCCAGTCCCCACTTTCTTTGGCTTTATTGTTTTCATCCATAGTTGAAGAATTTTTGTTTTTTTCACTGATTTTATATTTTGGGCCCTCTGGCCCTACTAAGCCTGTTTTCAGGCTGGGAGCATCAGACCTTTTTCAGGTTCCTGCCAAATGGAATTTCTATCCATATGGATTCCACACTGCTATCCGTGCGTGTCATGCAGTTCCCCTGAAGATGCAAATTGCTTAACGGGGTACACCCGTTGGGATTTGAAAGATGTCGGGCACTCTCCATTTTTGATATTCCCAATGTCTAGGAAGGAATAGATCAGTTCTCTTTAGTTAAAAAGTAATAAATCACCTGGGCCGGATGGTATACATCCCAGGGTACTAAATGAAGTCAAACATGAAATTGCTGACCTGCTGTTAATGATCTGTAAACTGTTGCTAAAATCATCTATAGTACATGAACATTGGAGGGCGGCCAATGTTACACTGATTTTTAAAAACAGTTCCATGGAATATCCAGGAAATTACAGACCGGTAAGTTTGACTTTAGTGCCGGGCAAAATAGTGGAAATAATTATAAAAAATAAAATTGTAGAAAACGTAGACAAACATGATGTCGTGACAGAGTCAGCATGGATTCAGCTAAGGGAAATCTTGCCTCATTAGTTTGCTTGAGCTGTGAATAAACATGTGGATAAAAGTGAGCCAGTTGATGTAGCGTATCTAGATTTTCAGAAAGCTTTTGACAAAGTTCCTCATGAGAGGCTCCTGAGAAAATTAAAGAGTCATGGGATTGGAGGCAAAGTTCAGTTGTGGATTACGAATTGGGTTATCAGATAGAAAACATAGGGTAGGATTAAATGGCCACTTTTCTTAATGGAGGAGGGCAAATAGTAGAGTGCTACATGGATCAGTACTGCGACTGGTGCTATTTAACTTATTTATAAGTGATCTTGAAATTGGAACTAGAGAATGACATGGTGGATGTTACACGTGGCTAGCTGCGATTAACCTGCTGAAACGGGGAGAAAAAAAAGTGATCGCGGGGACAAGGCCATTCACTGCCCTGTGGAGCTTGAGTGGCCTTGTCTCTGCAGTGAAGTGAGGGAATGCGCGCGGTCACTGATCACACAGTCCAGAAGCCCCCTCCATCCTTCTGATCACCACCATCCAGGCATCTCCCTCCCTCCGTTCCCCTCACTTTTGTGGCGATTTTTATTTTTCTTGTCTCCCAGCAGCATGAGCCTTTCAACAAGTTGCACGCAGCTGCTTGAATCTTCTCCTCCGACACAACCAGAAACAGGAAGTTGCGTCGGAGAAGAAGTTGCAGGCAGCCTCACGCGACTTGATGAAAGGCTCGAGCAGCTGGGAGACAAAAAAATGAAAATCACCATGAAGGGAGGGAGGGAGATGCCCGGACGGTGTTGATCGGGAGGGAGGGGGCTGCTGGACCGCGAAGGATGCTGAAAGGAAGTGGAGAGAGGGGGGATAGTGGGGAGAGAGGAACAGATGCTGCATGGAAATAGGTAGGGGAGAGAGAGGGGAACACGCTTGAAGGAAGAGGAAAGAAGGGGAGGGAGGAGCAGATGCATGTTAGTGGGTAGGAGAGAGATGGATGCCAGACCAATGGGTATGGGGAGAGATGGAAGGGAGAAGTACAGTTACAGAGCAGATGCCATATGGAAGAGGCAGAGAGAAGGCAGACAGTGAATGGAAGGGATAGAATGATGAGATGAGGAAAGCAGAAACCAGACAACAAAGGAAGGAAAAAAATTTCTATTTCTTTTCTTTAGGATAAAGTAGTATATTAGTTGTGTTGATAAACATTTATAAATAACAAGTGTACAGAATATTGTTTCTTTTTAAACTTTAATAAAATAAGTTCAGTATAAAACTATTTGAGGTTTGTGTGGATGGGATCAGATGGTTTGCAGGACGGGATAGGGCCCTAGTTCGTGGGAACGGGGCGGAGACAGGGACAGATTTTTTCCCCCATGTCATTCTATAATTGGAACAACAAGTGAGGTGATTAAATTTGCAGATGACACTAAACTGTTCAAAGTTGTTAAAACGCATGCAGATTGTGAAAAATTGCAGGCAGACCTTAGGAAATTGGAAGACTGTGGCAGATGAAATTTAATGTGGATAAATGCAAAGTGATGCACATTGGGAAGAATAACCCCTAATTACCAGATGCTAGGGTCCACTTTGGGGAGTTAGCGCCCTAGAAAAAGATTTGGGTGTCGTCTTAGACAATACAATGAAACTTTCTACCCAATGAGTGGTGGCGGCCAAAAAAGCAAATAAGATGCTAAGAATTATTTAAAAAGGGTTGGTTAACAAGTCTAAGAATGTTATAATGCCTCTGTATTGCTCCAAGGTGCGATCTTACCTGGAGTATTCCGCTCAATTCTGGTTGCCTTATCTCAAGAAATATATAGTGGAACTAGAAAAGGTTAAAAGAAGAGCAATCAAGATGATAATGGGGATGGAAATCCTCTTGTATGAGGAAAGACTTAAAAGATTAGGGTTCTTCAACTTGGAAAAGAGACAGCTGAGGGGAGATATGATTTAAGTCTACAAAATCCTGAGTGGTGTAGAATAGAATGGGTACAAGTAGATCAATTTTTTTAATTTTTTTTACTCTTGTCAAAAATAACAAAGACTAGGGGACACTCGATGAAGTTACAGGGAAATACTTTTAAAACCAATAGGAGGAAATATTTTTTCATTCAGAGAATAGTTAACCTCTGGCAATGCATTCCAGAGCTTAACATAGCAGGAACACAATAGGGTATAAATAAACCAAGGGCTAAAGCCCAGAAAACTAGACTCTGAGGAAGATAATACTTCAAAGATAAACATAAAACACGATACAGATACATGTATATAGACTATATTTAGTTGAATAGGCCAAACTCCTTAGGAGATGTATAAATATTGTGTACTTAGCTGCAATAGTAAGCCTAATATTAGATGTCAATATAGGTAGGACAATTGATTTTGTTATGAACATATGCATGTAAGTAGGATGATCGATGTGCCAGTAATATAAGTAGGATGATTGATTATGTCTTAATTATGCTGGTATTAATAACTCTGTATTGTAATACTGCTGCAGAAGCTCCTGTAACTCTGTATAGAGCCCATGTATTGTATCACCTTTGTAACTCTGTATTGTAACACCTCTACAGGAGCTCATGTATTGTAACACCTTTTACAGAAGCTCATGCAAACCGCTTTGAATTGATTCCCCAGTCATTAGTAGCAGTATAGAAACTCACAATAAACAATATTAAGGGGGTGGAGCAAGGAAGGGAAATGCACAAGTTATCATTATATATTGATGAAATATTAACCTTTTCAGAAAGCCCTCTTAATCTTCTTACCAGTTTTTACTGTATATAAGAATGCAGGAGGTTTAGCCTGATTCATGCTTCTAATATTTATTTAACACATTTATATATTGCCTAAAATCTAGGCGGTTTCCAATATCAAGGACATTTATAAAATCGACAAAACAGTATTTATACCTGAATATCTGTAAAAAAAACCAGACATAGGCAATATTCATGTTTTACATGTATAGGACTGCCACATGTCCAAAGGACACGAGAATTGTTTCTACTACCTACATATAGGCTTCGACAAATAGTTGAGTCTTTAATAATTTCCTAAAGTTGACACATTCTGTGCACAATCTCAAATATCCAGATAGACTGTTCCACAGATACACCAGCAATACAGAACATCCTTATTTTAGAGGTCACATAACACACTCCCTTTTCCTTTAATGCTGTTAATTTCATCCCTCCCTCCATCTTAGTATCTTTCCTGGTTTATAAATCTCCCACAATGCACAAAAACAGGCTGGAGCCAACCTTTGCAAAACCTGGTGGACTATTGTAAGGACTTTGTGCTGTACTCTCTGTCTTATTGGAAGCCAGTGAAGCTGTTTCAAGGCAGGTGAAATATGTGCCATTCTGGGTGTATTTGCAATCAGCCTTGGAACCAAGTTCATTACTAACTTCAAGTGAATTGTAGTAATCCAACTTTGGTAAGATTAATCCCTGTATCACCATCCTAAAGTCATAGGATGTTAGCATCAGTTTTAATCTGTACAAAGTACGGACTTGTGAATATCCCCCCTGGATAGTTTTCGAAATCTGTTTGTTCAGTGAAAGTGCCGAGTCTAAGCAAACACCCAAGATTGTCAGTTCCTGTTTTAATTTTGCATGCGCCCCCAGCACATTCAAGCAATCTGCTTACAAATCCTCTAAATTATGTCCTATTTTAATTTCACTTGCACCCTGTTACAAGCACCCCTCAGTGGACTTGTAACAACAACTATGCTCTGGCGTGTTCCCTACCACCAGGGATATCTTCAGATCTTTAACCGTGCCTTAGGCAATCGCCTAGGCCTAGGAGCAAAAGGTAAGTTATAGGCTTCCACCACCCAACACAATACAAAGTCCAGTCAGAATAATTTCAAAAACATGATAGTAGTTTTATTCTGCTCTTGATGGTCACAAAGAATAAAACAGGGGTCTCAAAGTCCCTCTTTGAGGGCTGCAATCCAGTCGGGTTTTCAAGATTTCCCCAATGAATATGCATGAGATCGATGTGCATGCACTTCAAGGAGGGACTTTGCGATCCTTGGAATAAAGCATACAGTTCACGCATCTTCAGGTCTTTAACCATGCCTTAGGCAATCGCCTAGGCCTGGGAGCAAAAGGTAAGTATGGGCTTCTACCACCCAACACAGTACAAAGTCCAGTCAGAATTATTTCAAAAACATGATAGTAGTTTTATTCTGCTCTTGATGGTCACAAAGAATAAAACAGGGGTCTCAAAGTCCCTCTTTGAGGGCTGCAATCCAGTCGGGTTTTCAGGATTTCCCAAATGAATATGCATGAGATCTATGTGCATGCACTTCAAGGAGGGACTTTGCGATCCCTGGAATAAAGCATACAGTTCACGCATGCACTTCACAGAATCCAGTTTTCAAAAGTGAAGGAAAAACAAAGATTAAAGGTTCCCAAAAGAACTAAGCAAATATGTCTCACCTGAGACCATTCACTCTGGCTCAGTACAGAGACCAGGTTGGCATTTCAGAAAGAAAACCCCCCCAAAACTTTTCTTTTGTAGCAGAGTTCAAGGCAGGCAGAAGATTTTCACAGCAAGTACATGAAATCCTAGCATATCTTGTAACAGCAGACAATTCATATTCTCTTGAGCTAGCCACAAGACCGTTTTTCCTAAGGCTGCTGAGTGCCTGAGTTATGTCTCAGTTAGGCAGCACAGCTGAGAGAGATTAGGTAATTGCTTTCTCAGCCACGGCACACACAGGAAGGTTTAACATTACAGAGCATTCATACAGTTCCGTATACTTTAGCTCAAGCGTTCTATGGTCACAACAGCAAATCTTCCAGGTAAGTATTCTCCTCAGAAAACCTACAGTTTAGCTTCTGTTTCAAAGGAGCAGAACACACAAATCACTCCCTGCTCAAAGAGTGAGAAAAATCTAAAACCACTGGCTGTTTTTCCAGCTACTCACTTTTCAATTAATTTCCATGGGTTGTGCCTGACTCTCAGTAATGGAGCCAGCTTCCTGCACTTCCATTACTTCCAACAACTCTGAGAAAAGACAGATAGAAGTGGGAAGGCTTTTTTCTACCTCCTGCATGGGCCAATCTGGGACGTCAGCCACTGCTTCTTTGTCCCAAGACTCTCGCAGTGCTCTGGGCTGCTGAAGTGACTCAGCCTCGTCACTCTCTCCTCCCCCTGCTGTTTGCTTCAGCCTGCCTTTAATCAGCCCACAGCCAATCCCTTCAGCCTGTAGAGGGGAATGGGCTTTGGTTCTACTGCAGGCTTTCCTTGCCTGTTTTGTCTAGATTTTTTAGGCTCAGCTAGCTTCTCTTTGCCTGCCTTAGCTGACTTATAGACAGGATGCCAATGTTGCAAGTCTGCCTGCCCTTGATCTGGATCACCACTGCTCTAGTTATATGGGCAAGGGAGGTCAGCCTCAACTCGGTCACCAGAATTAATCTGGTCAGCTTTTCTGCACAGGATCCTATTAGGGGCAAAACTAGTGCTGGTGCTAGGTTTGTCACAACCCCCAGCACATTCAAGCAATCTGCTTGCAAATCCTCTAAATTTCAGTTTTGCCAACATGTAATTGTAATCTATGTGATGACATCCACAAACCTACCTGTTCCATGCAATATCTGGGTATAACAGTATCAGATAATTCAGGGGTGTCCAATGTCGGTCCTCGAGGGCCGCAGTCCAGTCGGATTTTCAGGATTTCCCCAATGAATATACATGAGGTCTATTTGCATGCACTGCTTTCATTGTATGCTAATAGATCTCATGCGTATTCATTGGGGAAATCCTGAAAACCCGACTGGATTGCGGCCCTCGAGGACCGACATTGGACACCCCTGAGATAATTTAAGTAAAGTTTATGTATTATACTATCCTTTTGTAGTGCAAAAACTAAAAGACAACTTATGCTGATGGAAGTTTATTTCCTCATCACTTTAGCCAGAATTAATGTCATTAAGACAAATGTTATTTCTGTTAATTTAAGAACATAAGCTTGAGCTTCCTGAAGAAGAAGGGCGGTCTGTGATGGATTGGAAGGATACTCTCTTGGAGGCAGATCTGGAGGAACCTGGATGAAATGAAGAGAGTATCCTTCACTGATGATGGACAGCACCCAGAGATCTGATGGTAAAAATGATGGAGACAACCTCCAATGGGAAAGAGAGAAGACAGAGGCGGAATGATGGAGGTTATGCTCTGTATTAAATGGTCATAAAGGCTGAAAGGCCTTATGCGCAGCAGGGGTCTGAGGTTTCTACTGCCTCTATTGCTGTTGTGGTTGTTTCTTTTTTTATTATTATTATTTATTTCTATTTATTCATCAAAATTTACAAGTATACATCTTGCTACAATAAACACAGGGAGGTAAAACAATCCAAAAGTAATACAAATTCATACTTACAAGAATATTCCTTTATCTCCTTCTTAGACCACTATAATGGGGGGATGGTCAAGCAAAAATTATGAGAGAAAATTTAAGGAGGAATTTAATTAACAAATAGGCTTAATGTATCTAAGCGCCGGCTTTATTTCTATTATCCCTCAGTCCTTAATGATCTTCTTCACATCCAAGAATTCCTTCAGATGGTTTGGAGAGAAAAATGTATATTTAACTCCCAAATACCTAACTAAGCATTTGCATGGGTATGCTAAAAGAAGCGTTGCTCCCAAATTAATAGTATCTTGGCGCATAGAAATAAATTCTTTCTTCCGTTCTTGAGTAGTCTTAGCGACGTCAGGGTATATCCATATTTTCTGTTCCCCAAATAGTTTTTGTGAATTTTTAAAGAACAATTTCATAATCATATTTACATCTTGCTCAAATACTAATGATACTAAGAGCGTAGCTCTATCAGTATCAGCTGTTATTGTTTGTTCAAGAAGATCAGTCACATTAGCAAATTCTATTTCATTATTTTTCCTCCTTTTTCTCTTTTTCAAACTTATTTTCTCCTCCTCTTCCAGATATCTTCTTATTTGGTAAATAGTAAATTTTATTTATTGGAGGTATACAATTTGAAGAAATCTTTAGATTTTCAATCAAGTATCTTTTCAATAAATCGAGAGGCAATACACCCGAAATTTGTGGAAAATTTAAAATACGGAGGTTCAGGCGTCTATTAAAATGTTCAAATTGCTCTAATTTCTTATGTATAGAGGAACTGTCTTTAATTGAAGCCATCTTAAACTGTTGTAAGTGCAATATATCCTCCTGCATCTGCTTAGTTTGGACTATAGAATCCAATTTCATTGTTTCCACAGTTTTAGTTAATGAGTCTAAGCTCTCCACTATTTTAGTTACCTCTTCAGACGATTTTTCCATTTTGGTCTCCATCCGCTGAAGCAAAAACCAGGGAAACCTCCATCGGAGAGGACAGATTCTCCCCTCTCTTGCTTGCTTCTATCAGCTGACCAGCCATAGACGCTGTGCCGCGTGTCCTTTTCCGGGATCGCGAGTCTCTCGCCTCAGCGTCTCGGAGGTTGCCGGACATGGAGGTATGAGGGATACCGGAGAAGATAAAGATGCTTCAATGCCCGAAAGGGCAAGCGACTCCCTCACTTCGTCGCCCAGTGCCGGACTCTCCACTCTGGGATATGCAGGCGCCGGAAAGGCCGAAAAGAAGCGATCCACAGTTTGCTGTAACGGTGTGGACGCCAGGGCCGGCAAGGAAAGGACCCTGACCACCCCTTTCCTCTTCGTATGGGGCATCTGGAGAAAAGGTATAGTTGATTAGAAGAAGTAAACTCGGAGAGATCTCAGCGCGTCTCTCACGGCTCCTCACATCGCCGCCATCTTCCCCCCTCCCCCCCCCCGGGGTTGTTTCTTAGGAGGCGCTCTTGTATAAGGAGCTGATCTCTGTAGAAAACACCTCTGGTAAGATGGAAGAGGTCTGAAGCCTTTAGAGGTAGAAGGCTTAGGCTTAGGACAAGTGATGGAAGCAAACAATTTCTCATGTTCAGACAATCATTTAGTAGCTGCCTCAATAGAGTCATCAAACAATTCATTGCCTTGACAAGGAATGTTGGCCAGATGATCTTGAAGATTGGGATCCATGTCTATAGTGTGGAGCCAGGCAAGCCTGTGCATCGCCACTGAAAAGGCAGCGACCCTCGAGGCAAGTTCAAATGCATCATAGGAAGATTGAAGGAGAGGCATGCAGAGTTGAGTTGGAGTGGTGATCGTCTGCTGAAACCCTGGAAGTTGGTGTTGAGGGATATATTTGAAATATTCAGGCAGTGTGTCAACCAAATGCTTGAAATAAGAAATGAAAATAAAATTCAAAACTCTAGTTGCCATGAGAGAATTTTGATACAAATGGCGACCAAATTTGTCCACTTTGGCAGGATTGGTCTTTTTCAGAGGAAACTCCACAAGAAGGGACTGAGATAACTGAGATTTCTCGAAGCCCTTGCAGTGGACCATCCTGTAACGAGACTCCAGTTCCTGGGACAGCAGGAATGGAATAAGGTATCTCAAGATTTTTCTTAAAGGTTTGAGAAAAAAGTCTATTAATGGTCAATTTGAGAGACTCCGCAGGAGGACGAGACATACCCATTTCTTCTAAATATTCCTGAGAGTATTTGGAATCAGTCCAAAGTAATACTGAGGTCCTTACTCATTTGACGTAGGAAAGAAGAAAAAGATATCTGCTCCAAGGAAGGTTGACCTTGAGGTGCCTCGCAAGGCAGAGAACGAAGATGAAGCTTCTCTGGAGTACTGATATCTGAGGTCTGAATATGCAGGTATAGACGACTCACTGAGAGAATGGATAGAATCCCTGTATGTTTGGCTGGAGGGTCGATTGGGATGTTTGTGTGCTTTATACAACCAAAAATGTAAAGGGTCGGCTGGGTGACAGGGAATGTCCTTTTCATCTCCACATTCCCCCATAGAGGGATTGTGGGGCTTGCTGTCTTTATACCTTATGTGGTACCGGGGATGCCCCTCTATTACCTCTTTGTTCTAGTTATCTTCGCACCTTAGCTCGCTGGGGGGTATCGGTCTCTCTTGTTGTTTTGTTGATCTGTGCTACCTGTCTTACTCCAATACCTAACAGCAGAGAGTGTATTTTTATTGTATTTTTACTGCTTATCTGTATTTGAGCCTCTGGCTATTCTGTTCTTCATGTTGCCCTGTTGTACCCTTTCTAATAAAAATGATTACAAAAAAAAAGCTGAGGTATCTGGAGGTGGTGTCCTTGACTTCGGAGTTGGAGGCCTCGAAGAGTCTCGAGATCTGGAGAGACTAGGCTTGTCTCGAGAAGAGGATCTGTGCCTCGATGGATGCCTCGACTGATGCGGAGAACTGTGCCTCGAACCAGGCAGGTCTCACTGAGAAGAAAGTCGAAGAGTTCTTGCCCTATTTCTCGAGAAGGGTGATGCCTTATACGAGGAGGGAGGACTGGAGGCTGGCGATCGAGATCGAGACACCAAAAGGGATTAAACGCCTGGTGTCAAGGTATCTCAAGGCACTGTCAAGGACTCGGCTCCTTGAGTAGCATGCTTGTGCTCCAGACGAGACACTTGCAAAGACTCAACTCCTTGCATAGAGTGTGTAGAATCCTCTCAATGCATTCCTAAGGACTCGACTCCTTGTATAGAGTGAGGAGGATCAGCTCGAGGCACAGCCAAGGACTCTACTCCTTGTGATATTCCTAAGTGCTCAGGCTGGACTGCAGGAAGCAGAGTCGAGGCAGGAGCATGTTTGGCAAGCATATTACCAAACTGGTGATCCAAGATGGTCTGGATCATAGCCTCCAAATGTGACACTGAGACTTGAGGATCTGGTACATTTAATGTGGCTAAAGTCTCCGAGGAAGAGGAGAAAGAATGACTCTTTGACTTGGAGACATGCTTCTTGGGCAGCTTGATAACCACTGCTAGTACCTGACCTGAGGGAGGCAGCGAGACAAGTGTCTCGTCAGGAGAAGTCTTAGCAGATTTGCTCGAGGACGAGGAGCTGCCAAATGAGGACAACTTGTTTAAGGTTGAAGCCGAAGTCGAGGCAGAAGGCGGAACCCCTGTGAGTTTTACCGGATTCGAGGTTGAGGTCGAGACCAGTGCAAGTAGATCCATAACTCCAAAGAGTTTTTCCACCTGAACTCGATGACGGTGGTTCACCGCGGAGATCTCGCACCTCATTAAGGAGAAGAAAAAGTGTTTCTCTCCTACAAGCGCACGGAGAAAAGAGAGGCAAAAGTAGAATATAGGACAAGGTCTACAGCGGTCAAAATGGCAGTTAGGGAGGCAAAACTTCGAGTGGAAGAAATTCTGGCAAAAAACATTAAAAAGGGGGACAAATCCTTCTTCAGGTATATTAGTGACAGAAAAAGGAACACAGGCGGGATAGTACGCCTTAGAAGACCGGACGGAAGTTACGTGGAAGCAGATTCCAATAAAGCCGAACTACTGAATGAATACTTCTGCTCAGTCTTCACCTGTGAGGCACCGGGACACGGTCCCCAGTTGAAGGCAACACAAAGCACAGAAGACCCGTTTCAGAATTTTGAGTTCACACCAGGTGAAGTTTACAGTGAACTGGCAAGACTCAAGGTGAACAAAGCCATGGGACCAGACAATTTGCACCCAAGAATGCTCAGAGAATTGAGCGATGTCCTGGCGAAACCGTTGGCTGAGCTATTCAATCTCTCCCTAAGTAAGGGGAAAGTTCCCCTGGACTGGAAATTAGCTAATGTCGTTCCTCTGCATAAAAAGGGTTGCAGGGCAGAGGCTGCGAATTATAGACCGGTGAGTCTCACATCAATAGTGTGCAAACTCATCAATAGTGTGCAAACACTAATTAAAAGCAAATTGGACACGATCTTGAATGAAGGGAATCTTCGGGATCCCAGTCAGCATGGATTCACCAAGGGTAGGTCCTGCCAATCCAATCTCATCAGCTTCTTTGACTGGGTAACAAGAAAGTTGGACTTGGGAGAGTCTTTGGACGTCGTGTACCTGGACTTCAGGAAAGCTTTTGACAGTGTCCCACACCGCAGGCTGCTAAGCAAGATGGAATCGATGGGGTTAGGAGGGACACTAACTGCATGGGTCAATGATTGGCTGAGTGGCAGACTTCAGAGGGTGGTGGTTAATGGTACCCTCTCTAAAACATCGGAGGTGACCGTGGAGTGCCGCAGGGCTCGGTCCTGGGTCCACTCCTTTTCAACATATTCATAGGGGATCTGACTCAAGGGCTTCAAGGTAAAATAACACTATTCGCCGATGACGCCAAACTATGTAATATAGTAAGTGAATGCAGTTTACAGAATTATATGGCGCAGGACCTGCTTACATTGGAAAGTTGGTCCTCAACCTGGCAGCTAGGCTTCAATGCTAAGAAATGTAAGGTCATGCACCTCGGAAGCGGAAATCCATGCAGGACGTACTTCTTGAACGGAGAAACTTTAACTAGGACTTCAGCAGAACGAAATTTAGGAGTAATCATCAGTGCAGACATGAAAACTGCCAATCAAGTGGAAAAGGCTTCATCTAAGGCAAGGCAGATATTGGGTTGTATCAATAGAAGTTTCGTCAGCCGAAAGCCTGAAGTCATAATGCCGTTGTACAGGGCCATGGTGAGACCTCATCTGGAGTACTGTGTGCAATTCTGGAGGCCACATTACAGTAAAGATGTGCGCAGAATTGAATCGGTTCAACGGACGGCCACCAGGATGATCTCGGGGCTCAAGGGTCTCTCGAACGAAGAGAGACTGAGCAAATTGCAGCTCTACACTCTTGAGGAACATAGGAAGAGGGGAGACATGATCGAAACATTTAAGTACCTCACGGGACGTGTCGAAGTGGAAAATGATATTATCTTTCTCAAGGGACCCTCGGCCACAAGAGGGCACCCGCTCAAACTCAGGGGCAGAAAATTTCATGGCGACACCAGAAAGTATTTCTTCACAGAGAGAGTGGTTGATCATTGGAACAAGCTTCCAGTGCAGGTGATCGAGGCAGACAGCGTGCCAGACTTTAAGAATAAATGGGATACCCATGTGGGATCCCTACGAGGGTCAAGATAAGGAAATTGGGTCATTAGGGCATAGACAGGGGGTGGGTAAGCAGAGTGGGCAGACTTGATGGGCTGTAGCCCTTTTCTGCCGTCATCTTCTATGTTTCTATGACAATGGTCAGGTCCCAAACACTGAATACACCGCCAATGTGGGTCAGTAAGGGAGATCGCGTGCTGGCAACGGCTACACATCTTGAAGCCTGTGACCGGCTGGGACATAAATGGGAAAATAACCACAGCTAGGTCGAAGCCCGCCGTGCACAGATGCATACTCAAGGCAGGCAGAAGCCAGAAGATCTTCTAGGCACCGGCACCAGACGGTTTAAGTTGTTCGGGCGGGGGGGGGGGGTGGCAGGTTCGCACAGGAGGGTGCCGGTTGGAGCGAGGAGGCCTTTGTGAGCGGGGGGGAGCAATGCCAGTTATCGGGGGGAGGGTGCTCGCAAATCAAGTCAACACTCGGTTTGCGAGTCAAAAGTTTGCTGAGTGTTTTGCTCGTCTTGCAAAACACTCGCAAACCGGGTTACTTGCAAACCGAGGTTTGACTGTAGTTTGATGTGTTTAGTCTGGCGCTATTTTCCTCAATCACAGTAGTTTTTTTTTCCAGTATTCCCACTCTAGCTTGGAATTGGGTACCTCTGTTGTTAAAGTCTGCAATTCTTCTTTAATTTCATCTTTAATTTCTTCTTTGGTTTCTGTCATCAAATCCTTCAGTGTTCTTATTAAGTCCAGAATTTCACCAATGCTGTGATCTTCTGCTTTAGTCGTTGAAGCTTTAGTTGGTGATTCCGGTTTGTGTCTCTTTCCAGTTTTACTGAAAGCCATAATATTCTTCTGTCGATATTTGTTAATATCACAATGAAAATCTAATTTTTATATTCTTAAATGGCTTCTTTTATGAAAGTGATGAGGAGCTACAGTATTATGCTTCCATCTTCACAGGGCTCAGCAATTTTAGGTTTTTCAGTCAAATATTCAGATATTAATTTATACCACTTGACGGCCTGGTGCCCTTGCCAATCTGTCTGGAAACCGAGGCCCGGCAAGCTATACTGATTTTTTAAGTTACGCCATTCAGGGAACCCTTTCTAAATGGCCTGTTTCAACTGCAACCATTTCTAACCTTGGGATTTTGAAATGCCAAATGATTGTTGCAATTGTAATAAATTTCCCATTTTCCCATTTTGAATTACATCATCTAAAGTTCATATGCCAGCCTGCAACCAATGTTTCCAGAGGATTTTAGACTCGCTGATTTATATCTTGGAGTTTAACCATAGTGATTGACATGTGGATTGTTGTATTGGAGTAGAAGTTAAAGTATTAATACATTTTAATGTATTCCAGGTGGAAAGAAGAATACTATCCAGTTTGGTGCATATCAGTAATAAAAGGGAGAGCTTTGGCTAAGCGTAAAGCCAATGTCTTAGCCAAAAGTTTTCCATCTACATTGATTAATGAGATAGGCCTATAATTTGAAACCAATGTGGGATCTTTATTTGGCTTTGGCTAAACAATAGTCAATGATTCTGCAATAGTTCCTGTAATGCAACCCTTAGTCAGTTGAGACTGATATAAATTGAATAGATGAGGTAATAGGATAACTTGAAATGATTTATAAAATTCTATTGTGAAACCATCACCACCTGGAGCGGATCCAACTCTAAGAGATTTAAACGCTGATCCTAATTCTTTTAATAATGAAGGCTCCTCTAAACTTCTTTTAATATGTTCAGGAACTTTCGGACTATTAATTAATTTCAAAAATTCTAATCCATCCTTTCTTCTATTATCATAAGGCTCAGAAGAGTATAAGTCTTTATAAAAATTTAAGAATTAATTTAAAATATCTCCAATTTGAATATGTGTATCACTTTTCTCATCCTTTATTGCAATAATTTTTGTTATTCTTTTCTTTGCTTTGAGATAATTTGCTAATAATCTTCCCGCCTTATTTGAGTTTCCGTAATACAGAGTCTGCTGGGAAAACAAATCTTTCCTTACTAATTTTGAAGAGATTGCATTATATTTATCTTTTGCTTTTAATAGAGCCTGCAGAGTATTTTGCTCCCATTTATCAATCAATTTAGATTCTAGATTCTTTATTTCTTTTTCCAAAGTAGAAAATTGTTTTTTAAGTTGTTTCCTAATATATGCCGAATATGATATAATATTACTTCCGATGGTCGGCTTAAAGGCATCCCATAAAATTTCCATGGAGGTTTCTTCCAATGTATTAATTTGAAAGAATTCATTCCTTTTTAATTGAAACTCTTCAAGGAATTTTGAATCTGCAATCAATGTATTATCAAATTTCCATATAGGTCTACTATTTTCTTGTTCAGGAATCTTAAATTCAATCCACACCCCACCATGATCAGACAAAATAATTGGATCTATGGAGGCTTGTGTCACCTGTTGTACTATTTGATTTGAAACAAAAATATAATCAATTCTTGAAAAGGATTTATGAACTTGTGAGCAAAAAGAAAATTCCCGATCATCAAAATGAAGTATCCGCCATATATCTTTCATATCACAAGATTGTACTAAATTATCTAACCCTAACGATTTCATAACTTTGCTTGGTTTTTTATCCATTAGCGGATCCATAACAGCATTAAAATCTCCAGCCACTATTAAATTAGAAGCAGCCAGTGGTAGTATCAATTGTTGTAATTTCTTTAAAAATTCAATTTGATTTGAATTAGGGGCATACACATTAAATAATTCCAGGGTACTATTTCCCATACTCATTTCCACGTGTATCCATCTTCCTGAAGGTTCTCAATCAATCAATTGAAAATTAGCTGTACATTTCTTATTTATTAATATAGCTACTCCTGCTTTTTTCCCCCAATGCAGGGGCAAAAAAGCACTGTTTTACCCAACCACCTTCCAACTTTTTTGACTCTACCGCTGATAAATGCGTCTCCTGTATATAGTAAATATCCGCATTCTGTTGTTTCAAAAAAGCAAGCATTTTTTTTCCTTTTTATTTGATGGTTAAGGCCATTAACATTTAGTGATAAAATTTTAATCTCCATTGTATATTTCTATTTCCATATATAATCTGACCAAAGCAATTAGATTTATTGAAATTAGTATGAACAAACACCATTTTCCATCTATTAAAATTTTGAATACTAAATTTCCCCCTCCCAACCCCATTCCTTCCCATCCTTTCTCCCACCTTCCCACCCCAATTTATTACTAAAAGTGAAAACTTGGTGATACACATTTCGGATCAGGCTTCGAAGGTTCCCTGACAGACTATCCATAAATAATCTTTTAAATTATAAGTCACTGAAACATTTATAATGATACATCAAAATCTTAACCATTTTCATGAATTATATATCTTTTCCTAATTCATTAAATTAATATATATTTTGAATTTCTAACCAAATAAATTATACATTTTAATAATATAATTACTCTAATTAAATTTAATTAGATCTATAAATAAACTCATAACCTCCAATTTAAATCAATCTATATTTCAATTTCTCTTACTTCTTATTGTCATTAAATATTACTTTCCTTTAATGTATTGTATTACCGTATTTGCCGGCGTATAAGACGACTGGGCATATAAGACGACCCCCCAACTTTTACAGTTAAAATATAGAGTTTGTTATATACTCGCCGTATAAGACTACCCCTTCTTCCGCACACCTTCTGCACAACCTTCTGCCTGCCTGTCCCCCCCTTGAAGGTCTGCACCCCCCGAAGGCCTGCACCCCCCGAAGGCCTGTCCCCCCCCTTGTAGGCCTGTCCCCCCTTGAAGTCCTGCCTGCCTGCCTTTCCCCCCCTTGAAGGCCTGTCTCCCCCTTGAAGGCCTGCACCCCCCCTTGAAGGCCTGCACCCCCCCTTGAAGGCCTGCACTCCCTTGAAAGTCTGCACCCCCCCCCGAAGGCCTGTCCCCCCCTTGAAGGCCTGTCCCACCCCCTTGTAGGCCTGTCCCCCCCTTATAGGCCTGTCTCCCCCTTGAAGGCCTGCCTGCCTGCCTTTCCCCCCTTGAAGGCCTGTCCCCCCCCTTGAAGGCCTGCACCCCCTTGAAGGTCTGCACCCCCCAAAGGCCTACACCCCCCCGAAGGCCTGCACCCCCCCTGAAGGCCTGCCTGCCCCCCCCTTGAAGGCCTGCACCCCTTGAAGGTCTGCACCCCCCCGAAGGCCTGTCCCCCCTTGAAGGCCTGCCTGCCTGTCACCCCCTCCCCCTTGAAAGCCTGCCTGCCTGCCCGCCCGCCCCACCCTGAAGGCCTGATGCCCCAACCCACCTCGAAGGACCGCTCGCCCCCCTGGCCTCCCCGCACCACCTATGAAGCAGCCACAGCAGGATCGCGAAGTCAGCGTCAGCGATCCCTGCGCTGCTTCCTGCGCCACGGTCCCGCCCCTCCTCTGACGTCAGAGGAGGGGCGGGATCGCTGACGCTGACTTCGCGATCCTGCTGCGGACTGCTTCACAGTTGGTGCAGGAAGGTCAGTGGGGTGAGCGGTCCTTCGGGGGTGGGGGGGGATTGAACGGCAAGGCCGGGAGCACCCCCTTAGGGCTGGCACCCGGGGCGCACCGCCCCCTCCGCCCCCCCCTTGGTACGCCACTGCATGTAAACAGTACCCGGCGTATAAGACGACCCCTGACTTTGGGGAGGATTTTAAGGTACTGAAAAGTCGTCTTATACGCCGGCAAATACGGTATATTAATTCAGTTATTATCAACTTCTTATAAATTATTATAATTTTATGAAAATATTATTCTATGTGAACAAAATCTCATGGTATATCTTAAATAGACTATAAACTCTTAAAATCATTCAGTAAATATCTCACAGATTTCAAATTCTAAATGTAATCATAAATAAATATACAGTGGTACCTCGGTTTACGAGTGCACCGGTTTGTGAGTGTTTTGCAAAACGAGCAAAACATTTGCAAAATCGGCACCTCGCAAAACGAGCTTGCCTCGATGTATGAACGCCTCCCCCCGCGATCCGGCACCCCCTCCCTGCCGCGATCTGACATCCTCCCCTTACCCATCACCCACCCGAACACATCACTTGCCCCCCCCCCATCTGGCACCCGGCACCAACGCACAGGGCATGCCGGTGCCCGAAGATCTGTCCTCCTGTTCGCTGGGCCTTGAGCATCTGCGCATGCTCAAGGCCTTAGTTCCTGTTCTTTCCGAGATTCTCGAGATCTCCAAGAATCTGGAGAGAGCAGGAACTAAGGCCTTGAGCATGCGCAGATGCTCAAGGCCCAGCGAACAGGAGGACAGATCTTCGTGCACCGGCATGTCCTGTGCGTTGGTGCCGGGTGCCAGATGGGGGGTAAGTGATGTGTTTGGGTGGGTGATGGGTACGGAGAGGATGTCAGATTGCGGCGGGAGAGACGTGAGTGGGGGGATGCTGGATCACAGGGGGGTGGCAGATCACGTGGGGGGGGCTTTCGTGAGTGGGGGGAGCAATGCCGGTTCTCGGGGGGGGGGTAAAGCAGTGCCACAGGCCTCGGGGGGGGGGGGGAAACGAATCAAGCGAATTTCCCTTACTTTCTATGGGGAAACTCATTTTGATATACGAGTAAATTGGTTTACGAGCATGCTTCTGGAACGAATTATGCTCGTAAACCAAGGTACCACTGTATATTGAAATCTATCATTTAGTAAAGGCCTTCAGAAATTAAATTTCATCTTATATATCAATTATAACACGCCTCTTTTCCTTTTTCTGGTAAAAATACTTGTATAACTAAACTTAAGATGTATTAAATTAATATCATGAGTTAAATGAAGGATAAATTAATGTAAGAGTATCCTGTATCTGCATAGATTCAGGTTTATATATTTCACCATAAACTCATCATCCTCTCATAATATTGTGTATTATCTTTAAAATAACCTTTGATAGTCATTCTACATTTCAAGACATATTTCAATTCTGTTTAATTATCTATTAAATTACACACAGAATTTCATCCACTCAGAATCCATATAGATACCGTAGACCTTGAGCTTAATATACTTATTTCTCTTATTCCATAAATTTTTATATTTTATCAAATCCATTTATCCTCAAGAAACTCATATTTTATAACTTAAATTATTAAATTCAGTAGTGATTCTATCTGTAATCTAAACAAGTAACAAATATTTATCTAGAATCGGGTAAACATACACACAAAGTGTACAAAGTATCTTTAAATAAGCAAAGCAAACTCATCCCAATACTGTTAAATCGTAATTCCGTTAGCAGGTTAACAGCTAGAGTACCACTTCCCAATTATAAAACATTAATCCTTTCCGATTTTCTCTCAGAATCTCTGTATACTGCAACAGCATAGCTGAGTATCCACTGACTCCACCTTATGGGCTAGGCTCTCTATATGTGCGTGTCCGGGAAAAATAACATCAATTCCTACTGCTGCCCGGTTCACCATCGTTCTGTTCTAATCCAGGAGATGAATGGCCAAAGTGGAGCAGGAATCTCGCAGCCTGAGTCTTATATCTGTTACAACCTAGTCATTCCTACTTCAGCCTGTATATAGTTTTCCCATTGCCTCACTAATTAATTCTTTCAGCTTGGGTTCATTGACTGTGTGAATATTTTCATCACCTTTAGTATTCATAAAGCGTCTTTTTGACCACTCCTCTGAGATCTTTTAGTCTTTTGATGATTTGCTCCACTTAGTTCTGGTGTTCAGGCCCGCTTTTTCAAAAGTCTTGGCATAGGTCCTACTTCCTTCAATATCAGCTGTCCATATGTGCTGATCCATCATAATACAGGAATTAAACATATTCATGAGGGGGTCAATATCACCTACTAAATCATCCGCTGCACATTTTGTTTCTCTCGATGCCATTTTTGGGTCAGCATTTAGTTAAGGATCAGTTTTTGTCACCTCCCATTCGTTTCATATAAGGACACTGACTCTCTCCCCCTAGACAGCAGCCTAGCAAAGTTTCCCATCTATTAAAAGGAAATCTCTGCCCTGTATATTGCTTAAAGTTCCTTTTCTGCTTTTACAGCACCTTGAGGCAGTATTCTCGCACGCGCTTGTAATTTACAAGCTCTGACTGAGGCAAGCGAGCAGGCTGTCAATCTTTCGCATCAATCTCAGTACTGTTAGTGTTTGCCCCATATTATAATATCTTTAACTCTTGTTAGAGCCATTACCTTTCCATCTGGCGAAATTATGATTCAAATCAGATTTTAAAAAGATCATCTTTTTTTCATACTAGGATCCGTTAATATAATACAGTTTAAACTGAGACCATAACATTCTTTTCCGTTTCTCATTAGACTTCCACAGCAGCAAAGATTCTATATTTGATTTTTCTTATAACAACTTTTAGAAATAAATCAAAACATCTGTTTCAAAAGAAAAAAAAACCAAACATCTCTTGGTGTGTTCTTTGTTCAAACATCTGGTGGAGGACTTATGGAGACATTGGCTGTTCCCTCTGATGTATAAATTCCTGCAATTTTCCTGGATCATCGAATGTGGATGTTTTATTTTCAATAGTAACCTTCATGATTGCAGGGTATAGAAGCCCGTCATTGGCCCCCATAGCTCTTAATTGCAGCCTGAGTTCCAAAAATTTTTTCCTCTTTTTTTGCCACGTTTTTGGCAAAATCAGGCACTATATGAATACGGGCATCTTGGCACTTTAAATTCTTATTTTGTTTTGCCAGTTGAAAAATCTCAATCACCTGTTGATGCCTTAATTTAAATATTAATGGCCGCGGATCCATTGGCTTATTTGACCTTCTCACTGGTATTCTATGTGCCTTCTCAATCTCTAGAGGGAACTTCGTTTTTATAGGCAATATTTTAGGTATAAAGTTCTCAAGGAAGGAGATAGGATTACCCTTCTCTACCCCTTCCGGTATACCCAAGATCCTCAAATTGCTCCTCCTCTCACGATTTGAACAGTCCTCCAGCTCCCAGGTAAGCGCCTCTATTTTCACCCGATCCTGTTTAGTTTGAAATAATTCTATTTCCGTTTCTTCCATTCTTTTTTCAAATTGGTTTGCTTTAATTTCCATCAGTTCCATTCTTTTATTTAGGTATTCCACTTCATCCGTCAGATCATTTAATTTCTTAGCACTTGCCAGCACAATCTCCTTTATTTCTTTCAATTCTTTCATAACCTCACTGTCAGCTCCTTTTGATAATGGCATCTTCAGAGGGGTTTCTGGCTCTGGCTTCGCTCTTTTTTCCAAACGTTGAATTATTTTTTGCTTGTTTCCCTGACGCCATTCTACCTTTACCCCTTCTCCAACCAAAAAAAAAACAAACTTTCAAGCGACTTATTAATCTTTAAACAGTCTGTCAGCACGGAGCTCACCCGCTACCTGACCGTTTCATGCGCGACCAAGCCACCCCCCCCCCCCTTTGTAAAAGGAACTTTGAAAATAAACCGGTAACATACTCATTTGGTACAAAAACCACAGGCAAAATTATCATTTTGATGGTTTGGACTCTCCCCCACCAAGACAGATGTAATGGATTCCAATGCTCACACAATTCTTTGACTTTCAATAATAGGGATTTTTCATTTACTGTCAATGTGTCTTCCAAAGTTCTTTGAATCATAATACCCAAATATTTTATACCCTCTTCCTTCTAAAGGAATGGGAATGGATCAAATTTTTACACAGTGTACATTCAATGGAAGAACCTCTGATTTACTCCAATTTATCTTATATCCGGAAAATTAGCAGGGGTTAGGGGTTTTAAGTTCTTTGGGGTTATTTTATCCATGACTAACTCTAACCAAAGTTGCTCTGATTAGATCCAGGTCCCTGTGACCTGATTTCATGGAAAAACAAGTCTCAAGTATCTTAATGAAATTTCAATTTTGATCCATCTTTGTAAATTTGCTAGTAATGCTCACCAGACTCTCATTTTCTGACTGACTTGTGGAAAAAATACTAGTATTTCTGAGGCATCTCACAAGCAGGCCTTGATTTCTGAGGGAACAGCTTGGAATGCAGTTCTGCCACTTCTTTCTGACTTCAGAGCAACTGGGGTGTTCTGTTCCAGGCCCCTCCCTTTCAAGAAGCATGCGGGGAACAGGAAAGAAAGAGTAGATGAAATGGCCAGCCTGGAATAGAACAGCCCCTCTTCTTCTGTTTTCTTACCCCTTGCCAGCCTGCTCCTCCTTCTCCCAGCTCCACAGGTCTGCTTCCTTTTTGTCTACAAATTAAACCCTGCTTATAATCATAACCCTACTGGTTCCTTTTTTTTCTCTTGCTGCAATGAACACAGCCATCCTTGTTTATATTGCTAAGGGATGCTTAACATGTCTTCTGTTCCCCTTTGCTAGATCAGCCAGTTTTATTTTCTTGTTCTTTCAGGGCATGAAAAACACGATCTTCCATGCCCTAATCATTTGTGGTGCAGCAATATTAAATCATCAGTGTAGTTCCCTACTTGGGCCTAGATGGATTAAGCACTCTGATTACGTTCTGATAGTTGCTAAATCAGTTCGACTGACCAAATTAGCGACCTACCAAATTTGCCAACCCATTATACAAGATGGCTCACCACATTGTTTTCTATTCATTCGTACATTTTCCAACTCATTTGTATATTTTCCAACTCTTCTATGCAAATGACCTCATTACTATTAAAATGAGGTCATTAATATTAAGAGCCAGCTGATCGATGGCCTAACTTTGCAGTGATGCACAAAATTTTGCTGACCGGTAATACTGACCTGAAAAAAACAACTTGCCACACTTTTTTCATTTTCTTTCTATGGGCATAGATGTGTGTATGTAACACATGCACAATATCTGCCCCATAAAAAGTTGAGCCAGCTCCTCCCCGACGACCCCCAAAACTAAAATAGAGGCAGGAGGATGTCCACTCACTTCTGCCACTGCGAACCCTCCATGCCGTAAACTCGACACGCACACATCTGTGCCATTAAAACAAAAGACCCAAACATCTGAGTGGCAGGAGGCTGCTTTGGGGCTTCCCCTGCTGCTCAGCTGTTCGGGTTTCCCCTGTCAGCTTTGCACATGTGTGAGAGCCAATTTCTAAACGATTAATCGGATGGGATTACAGCTGCCCTCCACAAAACTCATTTGCATGGGAAGCCTTTTGAACATTGATTGCCGTTTAGAAATTGCCAAAATATTGGCCCACAGTGACCCACACAGTTTTAACAACCATTTCTAGTGCGTCTAGCTCTTAGTTTGGTGGAGCAAGGTTTAGAGAAGCCATATTATCTGTGGGGGAAGGGAAGCAAATCAGTACCATCACCTGGAACATTTGAGAGGGCACGGCCTCCCCCTCCTCAAAATTCCATGCTATTAATCTCACTTCGTTTAGTGAGCCTCACCCCTTAACTGTCTGACTCATAGGTCGCATCTTTAAGTAAGATACAATTCAATAAGTCAGACAAAGATCGAAGCCAGTGGTCCACAACAGATTTACTTAACCCTAATCTTAGACCTGTAATAAGAATTGTAAGTCCATGTCCAAAGAACAAGGGGGCTAAAATACAGTTTGGGAGGCTGTGAATTTCAGGTGCTTGAAGATCCAGAAAAATTTGCGGTAATCTTAATTTTATCCCAGGACAAGCAGGCAGCATATTCTTTACGCATGGGTGACGTCACCGACGGAGCCCTCGGTACGGACCTTTTTACTAGAAAGTTCTAGTTGGCCGCACCGCGCGTGCGCGAGTGCCTTCCCGCCCGACGGAGGAGAGCGTGGTCCCCAGTTTCTTCGTTTCCGCGGAGCGAAGAAGACGTGTGTTTTTCAACGTCGTTGAAATCCTCCTTTTGCCTTCCCGCTCGCGTTATTTTTTCGGTTTTTTCACCTTCGGGTGCTTTTTTCTTTCAATTTACAAAAAAAAAAAAAAAAAAATCTTTTCTTTTTGCTTTATTTTTCGTTCCTGCCCCGGCGGGGCCTGTTGTCACGATCCAGGCCTCGGGGTTTGATTTTGCGGAGGCCGTGTTCCCATTCATGCCCCCGCAGCCCGGTTTTAAGAAGTGCCAGCGGTGTGCACGCCCGATCTCCCTCACTGACCCACACAACTGGTGCTTGCAGTGCTTGGGACCGGAGCATCGGGCGGACTCCTGCACCCGCTGTGCCACTCTTAAAAAACGCACTTTGAAGAATCGTCAAATCCAACAAAATCTACTTTTCGGCACCGGCCCGACTATGGATTCGACCTCTTCATCTGCGGCACCGTCGAAATCGGCACCGACCACTTCGACGACGCCTGAGACGACATCGGCGCCTCCGGCGCCAGGTAAGCCGGCTAAGAAGCCTTCCACCCTTGAGCGCCCTCCCTCCTCGGGGACGACACCAGTCCTTTTGGCTCCACGCCGAGCCAAAAAACGCTCCACTCCGATATCGGTGAGTGCCTCGTCATCGGCCTCCTCATCGCCGGAGTGTAGAGCGGCACCCATGGAACCAAAGAAGAAAAAAGTGGTTCCGGTGCCTCCCCTGGATGACCGCATTGCGGCCATCCTCCAGGACAAGTTGCAGGAACAACTCCACCAGCAACTTCAGCAGCTCTTACCCTCTATCTTGGCACCGCTGCTCTCGGTACCAGACCGGCCCGAGCCCCGCACCGTCCAACCGGTATCCACTCCATCGGTACCTATGGACTCTTCCATGCCCATTCTCTCGGCACCACATCTCCATTCCCATGCCGAGACTATGGCCTTGACGTCGACCGATCCTCCTCAGGACCGAGCAGGGCACCGGTCTTCCCACGACCCTGACCGGCACCGTACTTCCCGGGACCGAGACAGACACAGGTCTGCATCACCCGGTAACGTCTCGGTACGCTCAGGCAAGTCTTTATCTAAATCTCACCATACCGAGCCTTCCACTCCGGTCTCTCGACACGCACATACCGATGTCAGAGACCCGGACCTATGGGAACAATCCCCTACCGGTACCGAGGAGGATGCATCGTCGTCGGACGAAGAGCCTTCGGCACCCGATACCACATCGAGACCTGAACAATCTTCCTTCTCTAAATTCCTCAGGGAGTTGTCGGGTGCTTTGTCTTTGCCACTGGAATCTGACTCTAAGAAGTCACAAGCTTTCCTGGAGGCATTGGATTTCGATCAGCCTCCCAAAGAGTTCCTAAAGTTGCCCGTGCATGATATCCTACGGGAAACTTTTTATAAAAATTGGGAGAACCCGCTGACTGTCCCTGGGGCCCCCCGTAAACTGGACAGCCTCTATAGGGTTATACCAATCCCAGGATTTGATAAACCCCAACTGCCTCATGAGTCTCTCCTGGTAGAGTCCACTTTAAAAAAGACTCAGGGCTCCAGTGTTTATGCCTCCACCCCTCCTGGCAGAGAGGGCAAAACTATGGACAAGTTTGGCAAGCGGCTCTACCAGAATGCCATGCTTGCCAACAGGGCAAACAACTACTCGTTCCATTTTTCATTCTACCTGAAACATCTGGTAATGCAACTCTCCGCCATGCAAAAATACATGCCAGAGCATAAGGTTCCACTTTTCCAGCAGCACGTCTCCAGCCTGCTTCAACTAAGAAAATTTATGGTGCGCTCTATCTATGACTCTTTTGAGCTCACCTCCCGTGCATCTGCCATCGCTGTGGCTATGCGCCGCCTGGCCTGGCTCGGCTCAGGGTCTCTGATCTGGACGTCAACCATCAAGACCGATTAGCCAACGCCCCATGTCTTGGTGATGAATTATTCGGTGAGTCCCTGGATACCACCACGCAGAAACTCTCTGCACATGAGACCAGATGGGACACTCTCATAAAACCTAAGAAAAAGGCTCCACCTGCTCGTCCTTACAGACCACAGACCTCATATCAGCGCAGGTTCTCCGCTAGGCCGCTCAATCCACCTTCACAGCAACCTAGGCGGGCCCGCCAACACCAGCACACCCAGGCTCGTGCCCAGTCTAATCAACCTGCCAAGCCTCTTCCTCCTGCCAAACCATCTCAGCCCTTTTGACTCCTCTCTCCAGGGCTTAGCCAGTCTTCCACCCTCATTGCCTCTTCCTCAGCCAATCGGAGGCAGGCTCCACATCTTCATCAGCCGTTGGGAGGTCATCACATCGGACCAGTGGGTCCTCAACATCATCCGCCACGGCTACTCTCTCAACTTCCAGACTCTTCCACCAGACAATCCTCCCGTAGAGTCTGCTTCTCTTTCAACTCAAACCCCCCTCCTCCTGAGGGAGGTCCAATCCCTCCTTCTTCTCAATGCCATCGAAGAAGTACCTCTGGAACAAAGGGGCCGGGGATTCTACTCCCGTTACTTTCTAGTTCCAAAGAAGACAGGAGACCTACGTCCCATTCTCGATCTCAGGGACCTCAACAAGTGTCTAGTCAAGGAGAAGTTCAGAATGCTCTCCCTTGCCACGCTTTACCCTCATCTCTCTCAGAACGACTGGCTATGTTCCATGGACCTCAAGGAGGCCTACACTCACATCCCAATCAATCCATCCTCACGTCGCTACCTACGATTCCAGGTGCACCATCGCCATTATCAGTACAAAGTGCTACCTTTTGGCCTCGCTTCATCACCCAGGGTGTTCACCAAATGCCTCATTGTGGCGGCGGCCTTCCTCAGGTCTCACAACCTCCAGGTGTTTCCCTATTTGGACGATTGGTTGGTGAAAGCACCTACGTCTCCGCTTGTGTTACAAGCCACTCATCAAACCATCTCTCTCCTCCATCTTCTGGGGTTCGAGATCAACTACCCCAAGTCGCATCTGCTTCCCACACAGCGCCTTCAGTTCATTGGAGCAGTTCTCGACACCACACTCATGCGGGCGTTTCTCCCCTCCGACCGACAGCGGAATCTGCTCCGCCTGTGTCGTCAGGTGCTCCTTCATCACTCCATTTCTGCCAGACAGATGATGGTCCTCCTGGGACACATGGCCTCGACGGTGCATGTGCTTCCCCTGGCACGACTCCACCTCAGGACACCTCAATGGACTCTGGCCAACCAGTGGTCCCAGACCTCGAATCTTCTTTCTCATCCCATCTCTGTGACATCGTCTCTTCAGCGATCTCTACAATGGTGGTTGAACTCCTCAAATCTTTCCAGGGGCCTTCTTTTTCATCTGCCCCCGCATTCCATGATCATCACCACGGATGCCTCCCCTTATGCATGGGGAGCTCACCTGGGAGACCTACGCACCCAAGGTCTTTGGACCCCACAGGAGCGTCGACATCACATCAATTTCCTAGAGCTACGAGCCATGTTCTACGCTCTCAAGGCCTTCCAGCACCTTCTTTGTCCTCAGGTTCTGCTCCTGTGCACGGACAACCAAGTCGCCATGTACTACATAAACAAACAGGGCGGCACCGGATCTCGCCTCCTTTGTCTGGAGGCTCTTCGCATCTGGACCTGGGCCACAGCCCGCAGTCTCTTCCTCAAGGCTGTCTATATCCAGGGCGAACAGAACTCCCTGGCCGACAATCTCAGTCGCATCCTGCAACCTCACGAGTGGACCTTGGATCCTCCCACGCTCCTCTCGATTTTTGCTCGCTGGGGCACTCCGCAAGTGGACCTATTTGCAGCCCCTCACAACCATCAGCTGCCCCAGTTCTGCTCCAGACTCTTCTCTCCTCACCGTCTGGCCCCGGATGCATTCCTTCTCGATTGGACGGATCGGTTCCTCTATGCCTTTCCTCCTCTACCTCTAATGTTGCGGACTTTATCCAAACTCCGCAGGGACGGAGCCACCATGATCCTCATAGCTCCCCGGTGGCCTCGTCAACATTGGTTCTCCCTCCTGCTTCAGCTCAGCTCCAGGGAGCCCATTCCTCTACCTGTGTTTCCTACTCTACTTACACAGCAGCATCAATCTCTACTACATCCAAATCTGTCTTCGCTCCACCTGACAGCTTGGTTTCTCTCGGGCTGACCTCTCCAGGAAATCTATCTCAGCCTGTCCGTCTCGTCTTGGACGCCTCCAGGAAACCGGCCACCCTCCAATGTTACCATCAGAAGTGGACCAGGTTCTCCTCTTGGTGCCTCCGTCATCATCACAATCCCACCTCTTTAGCGGTGGAAACTGTTCTGGACTACTTGCTCTCCCTGTCCAACGCAGGCCTCAAGTCTACCTCAATCAGAGTTCATCTCAGTGCCATCACGGCATTTCATGAGCCTGTCCTAGGAAAACCCCTCACGGCTCATCCTCTGGTTTCCCGATTCATGAGGGGCCTCTTCAACATCAAACCACCTCTGAAGCCCCCTCCAGTCGTCTGGGACCTGAATGTGGTTTTGTCTGCCCTCATGAAACCTCCTTTTGAGCCGCTTGCCACAACTTCGCTCAAATTTCTGACATGGAAGGTGCTTTTCCTCATTGCCATCACCTCTGCCAGGAGGGTCAGTGAGCTTCATGCACTGGTTGCCGATCCACCGTTCACTATTTTTCACCATGACAAGGTGGTTCTGCGCACCCATCCTAAGTTCCTCCCCAAGGTGGTCTCAGCTTTTCACCTCAACCAGTCCATTGTGTTGCCTGTTTTCTTCCCGAAACCCCATTCGCATCCCGGGGAACAGGCATTGCACAGTCTTGACTGCAAGCGCGCCCTGGCTTACTATCTTGATCGTACAAGGGCTCACCGCTTGTCCCCTCAGCTCTTCCTGACCTTCGACCCGAACCGTTTGGGTCGACCGGTCTCTAAACGAACGCTATCCAACTGGCTTGCAGCTTGCATCGCGTTCTGTTACGCTCGGGCCGGTCTGTCACTAGACGGTGCTGTCACGGCCCACAGGGTAAGAGCTATGGCCGCTTCTGTTGCTTTCCTCCGTTCCACGCCCATTGAGGAAATCTGCAAGGCGGCCACCTGGTCCTCAGTTCACACATTCACTACTCACTACTGTCTGGATGCTTTCTCCAGACGGGATGGGCACTTCGGCCAATCTGTACTTCAGAATTTAATTTCCTAATGGCCAACCATCCCTCCTCCCTCTTTGTTAGCTTGGAGGTCACCCATGCGTAAAGAATATGCTGCCTGCTTGTCCTGGGATAAAGCACAGTTACTTACCGTAACAGGTGTTATCCAGGGACAGCAGGCAGATATTCTTACGTCCCACCCTCCTCCCCGGGTTGGCTTCTTAGCTGGCTTATACTAACTGGGGACCACGCTCTCCTCCGTCGGGCGGGAAGGCACTCGCGCACGCGCGGTGCGGCCAACTAGAACTTTCTAGTAAAAAGGTCCGTACCGAGGGCTCCGTCGGTGACGTCACCCATGCATAAAGAATATCTGCCTGCTGTCCCTGGATAACACCTGTTACGGTAAGTAACTGTGCTTAATCTGTAGTATTGTTTTGTTTTGGGGGAGTTTCATATCGGTATTCTGGCTATGTTTGCCCAGTATGTTATACAGATTTGTAATTTGTTGCATCCTTTCTTATCAGTGCCAAAGGACCTTCTTGGAGACCCACTAGAACCTGAAAGTTGTGATAAAGATGAGATGATGTTGAATGATATTCTTAATGCATCCAGTTTGGATGAAGGAGACTTTAGCAAAGAATGGACAGCAGTCTTTGGAGATGACCTGCTCAATGACCATGCCACAAATAATGTAGCTAGTGACCAGGAGACGATGACTCCATCAGGCTTCCTTCCCTCAGAGCTTTTAGACCAAAATATGAATGATTTACAGTCCTCATTGCATGGTAAGTGACCAAGTTGTGTTTTCCAAAGTGTTTCTTTCATGCTCTAGATGTTTGAAAAACAAGAAGTGCATATTTTAAGGTAATATATAGAGTACATACTGGCTGTTTAGAGGGATAAGGTTTTGCTCCTGGTATTTGTAAGTGGTGACACCCATCATTTATCATCATGATCTGCAGCTGACAGGTCAGTCCCTCTGTGGTACCTATTAACCAGTCTGCAGAAACTTTTGTGGAGCTTGGGGTCCAGTCCCCTAGTAGCTTTGCTTGCCTGTTGGGTTGCAAAGGCTTCAGCGTAGGCTATCAGACATGGGGTAGGCTGTCAGACAAGGGGGTTCAGCCGGGCTCGCTGTATTTTGCCTCCCCCCTTTCATGTGTGCGAGTCCGCAGGTGTTGAGGATCAGTCAGACTTCGGTCCGACTGGCAGCCCTAAAATTTCAGCATTGGAAGAACAATTTTGAGAATAACCACGTTTAAGTTTTTGCAGAAGGATTGAAGTGAACGTATGGTATTTTTTGCTCCATAAGATGCACCCTAGATTTCAAGGAGGAAAACAAGAAAAAAAACATTCTGAACCAAATTCTCCCTGCCAGGATCTGCACCCAACCCCACCCCTCTGGTGGTCTAGTGGTAGGCTGGGACAGGGTACAGATGTCAAGGCAGATGACTTTTTAAAATATGCAATGTCACCTCAGTAACAACTATAGAAAAAGACAAATATAGTGCAAAATATAGACAGCAGATATAAATTCTCAAAACTGACACCTTTTGATCACTAAATTGAAAATAAAATCAGTTTTCCTACCTTTGTTGTCTGGTGATTTCTTTCTTTCTTTCTTTCTTTCCTTCCTCCCTCCCTCCTTCCTATGTCCCCCTCAATGCCTTCCAGCCTTTGTCCTTTTCCTCCCCCCCCTCCCCCCCCAGGCCCAACAATTGTCCCTTCTTCCATCCCTGTCTCCTATGTTCCCCTCACTGCTTCCAACCTTTGCCCTTCCCCCCTCGTTATCTGTTGATTTATTTATTTATTTCTTCCCTCAGGCCCAACAATTGTTCCTTCCTCCCTCCCTCCTATGTTCCCCTCACTGCCTTCCAACCTCTGTCCTCTTCCGCCCCCGCCCCCTAAGCCTGCCCGCCCGCTGGATTTAATTACCTCCCGTTACTGCCACTGTGAGGACATGTTGACAAAGTGGGGGGGGAGACTCCTGGCTCAGCAGCAGGTCAAACTCATCAGCACAGCACCGCAAGCCATGGCCTCGTTGCGGCCTGAGAGCGAGAGACGAACTGAACAAATTGCTGGGAAGGGCCAGGCAGATGCAGCAATTGCACACTGCCGGCCCCAACCTTCTCCCCGACGTCAGAATTGACGTCGGGGGTAAGGCTTCTGGGCCGGTGGCATGCAATTGCTGCACTCACCTGGCCTTTCCCTTCCTCTACTTGCGGCGGTAGCAAAAAACCAATAGCAGGGGCGGTCTAAATAAGGTAACGGCGTGGGGGGGGTATTTGCTCCATATGAAGCACCTTTTTTTCCTACCCACTTTTTGGGAGAAAAAATATACAGTAATTTTCAACCTTAGGGGAATATCGTTCTATATTTCTGTTAGTTTAAATGAATAAGATGTCCCTAGTTTACCAATAGAAGCAATGCCTTTAAGGGAAGGAAAAGTTTAAGTTTTTGTATAATCCTAACCAGACCCAGTCTTTGAGAATTCCAGGAAAGAGGAATAAGTAGAGAGCATATGCCAAACAGAATCTTAAAAATTAAGCAGGCACATTTAAAGTGTATCCGGGAAAATATCGGAAGCCAATGAAGTTTAGCCAGCAGCGGAGATACATGCTCAAATTTACCCTTACTAAAAATCAACCTAGCTGCGGTATTCTGAATTAACTGGAGTCTCTGCAGGCTTGGTTAAACTTAAATAGATTGAATTATAATAATCTAATCATGAAAGGATATACCCTGTTTCCCCGAAAATAAGACCTATCCTGAAAATAAGCCCTAGCATGATTTTTAAAGTTGCTCCTAATATAGCCCTACGCCAAAAATAAGCCCTAGTTAAGATTGACCCCCGAATGTCCCCCAACACTCCCTGACTCCATCCTTGACACTAGTGCTGCCTAATTTGCTGAAAAAATTGGACTCGTCGATTAAGCAACCCCCCACCCCTGGTGCTTTAGGAGGCCTTGGAGCAGAGGTATGTCAGTCTCACGGTGGGAGGGTTGGTGGGGTTCTGCTGCACAGGAGGGAGGGAGGAATAGAAAGATGCTGCACAAGGGGATGGGTGAGGAGGAGGAAAGATGTTGCACATGGGGGGAAGAAAGGAAAGAGGAAGAATTGGGGTGGAGGAGAGGAAGGGGACAGATGATTGTTGTACATGAAAAAAATAAGACATCCCCAAAAGTAAGCCCTAGTGTGTTTTTTAGATCCAACTTAATATAAGACACTGTCTTATTATCGGGGAAACACGGTAGATTGAACAAGGACAGAGAAATGTTGCTGATGAAAACAGGATCTGACTTTCCTCAGCATGTGAATGAAGGCTGAAGAAACATTTTTTTACTAGAAGAATACTGTTGGAATTAGAACATTTCAAGTTTCACGTTTATTTAAAATTTCTTATACCGCCCAATTAGCCTTCTAGGCGGTGTACAAATTTGTAAAAACAGAAAACAAACTTTAACTAAAATACAAGTATGAGGTGACAATACGTCCCCAAACTGTAACTATAAAAACTTTTAAAAACTATTAAAAACAAAAAGTCCCAATAAAGAAGTTTAAAAAATGATGAAAGAAAACCAAGAGTCCTTAAGAGGGAAGAAGAGTAAAGATGTCAAGTTATCCCTGTCTTCTTCTCAGCAGCCTGTGGATACAAGGAAAAACTCAATTTGAAGTGTCTGTATACAAATGCTAGACATCTAAACAAATTAAATAGGGGAGTTAGAGTATATAGCACTGAATGATGAGGTAGATAGAGTAGGCATCTCGGAGACCTGGTGGAAGGAGGACAATCAATGGGACATTGTGTTATCTGGGTACAAATTATATCGAAATGATAGAGTTGATCAAATTGGAGGGGAGGGGTTGTGCTATATGTTAAAGAGGGAATTGAATCAAACAAAATAAACATTCTGAGCAACACAGATAGCATTGTGGAATTAGTACTGCAATAGCTACACTCGCGGTGCTTCTTTCATCCGCGGATAAGCGGATAAAAGAAGCACCGCGAGTGTAGCTGTTGCAGTATTAATGGAGAAAGGCAAGTCATCAACAAAAGCTAAGTGACATTAGTTTTGCTACTAAGTGCCATTATATTTGGCAGGGAATATTTCTACAGTGAGACATTTTTCACATATCTGATTGACTTTTTTTTGGCCATATGAGGCCTTTTTTCTCCCACTTTTGGGTGTATGATGTTTGTGCTTGCTCTGAGTTTTGAGATTATTGGGAAAGACATGAAATACAATCCCTAAGATATATAAATAAGGCAGCAAGAAGCTTTTTACTAAGTAAGGATTATAGATTATACTGTTATTCAAACTTACTTGTGCTCTAAGATATTTGGGGTGATTTCAACTACCCCAACATTGACTGGATAAATTCTGCATCAGGGAGTGCTAAGGAGGTAAAATTCCTAGATGTCAAAAATGAATGCTTCTTGGAGCAATTGGTCTGGGAATCAACAAAAGGGGGAGTTATTTTAGATTTGGCCCTTAGTGGAATGCAGGGAATAGTACGGGAGGTAACTGTTGGGCCTGCTGGGAAACAGTAATCAAACATCAAATTTGAGCTGATAACTGGAGTGATGTCGCAAAAGAAATCTACTGTAGCTGCATTTAATTTTCACAAGGGTGACTACAATAAAATGAGGAAAATGGTTAAAAAGAAGCTAAAAGGGTCTGTGGCAAAGGTCAGAAATGTAAACCAGGGGTGGATGTCGTTCAAAAATACTATAGTGGAAATTCAGACCAGATGTATTCCACATATTAACAAAGGTGGAAAGAAGAGAAAAACAAGAGCCAGCATGGTTTAAAGGTGAAGTGAAAGAAGCTATTATCGCCAAGAAAACATCCTTTAAAGAATGGAAAAAGGATCCCAAAGAAAAAAATAAGAGACATAAGCACTGGCAAGTTAGATACAAAGCATTGATAAAGAAAGCTAAACAAGAATATGAAGAACAACTTGCCAAAGAGGCGAAAACTCATAGTAACAATTTTTTTAGGTACATCAAAAGCAGAAAACCTGTGAGGGAATCTGTGGGACCTTTGGATGATCAAGGAATAAAAGGTGCGCTCAGGGAGGATAAAGCCATAGCGGAGAGACTGAATGAATTCTTTGCTTCGGTCTTTACGGAAGAAGATGTAAAAAAATCTACCTGAACCGGAAATGGTTTTCAAGGGTGATGAGGTGAAGGAATTGAAAGAAATCTTGGTGAACCTAAAAGATGTACTAGGCCCCTTCTCAGATGCACCAAGGAGAAGACTAAGGCTCTGATTGGCCCAGACACATAAGACCCCACCTGTAGGAGGGGCCTTAAACAACCTGGGCCAGTCAGAGCCTCAGGCCCCTCCCCGATGTATCCCAGGATGCACAGGGAAGACCCGCCATTTTGAAGAGGCAGGCCAACTGGCCGGAGGGAATAAGCATCCCTTCAGCCAGCCATCTAAGTAAGGTAAGGGGGAGAGGTTGAGGGTTGTCAGAGGCATGTGTGTGTGTGTGTGGTTGAGGGGGGGTTGCGTGGTGGCAGGAGAGATTGGACATTTCTTCTGCTGCCGGGGGTATGTGGGATTATTGTTGGTGATGCAGCAGGAGAGAATGGGCATCTCTCCTGCCGAACTTCAATTAGGGTTCATTTTGTTTATTATTTAAATTTGCGTGGAGAGATGGGTCTGAGCTGTCAAGCCTTACTTTCCTGTCGGTGCCTGAACCAGTCAGCGCTCAGGCACTGATCAGAAAGTAAGGCAATGACAGCTCAGACCTGTCGGTAAATTCTGGATGCAAATGTGGCACTATGAGGTTAGAGAATCACTTGGCAATTATAGAGAATAGCTTGGAGTTATCATTTCAATATTAACGATCTCGTTGTATTACATTTGCATGGCAGTATCAAAGACTGCTAGAAATCTTGGAAGGGGGTCACGTGATGACGCTGAGCTGAGCGGCGGCTCCTGGCTCGTGCTCCGACCCTCTCACGCTCCAATCTCCGCTTTTTAAAGCTTTTCAGCTCTGCTCCCCTCACCTTCTTTGGCGCGATATCAAGCGGAAAGCAGTGGGAGGCTGACGGCTGCTTCGGCGGTTTTCTGCGCGGGTTTCCAGGCAAGTTATGCCAGTTAGGACCCCGCGGCCGGCACGAGTCCAGCGTGAGCACGGCGCACCTAAGATGGCGGCCGGAACTGCGACCCCGCCGAAAGTGCTGCTTCAGGACGATGCGGTACAGGAGCTGACTCGAACTATATCGGCAGCAATTGATGGGAGACTCACCAAACTACAGGCAACTGTGGAGGACGTGCGGGACTGCCTGGAGCGGCATGGCCAACGCCTTCAGCAAGCGGAGTCTCGCATCACCGCCCAGGAAGACCGCTCCGGAGTGCTGGAGGCGCAGGTTCGGGACCTGCAGGCTACGTGCGCTACCCTACACGAGCGCCTGGAAGACCAAGAAAACCGCGGACGTCGTAATAATATCCGACTGGTGGGCCTGGCGGAAAATATCCGCGACGCCGAACTGCGCGATCTGGTGGAGAGGTGGCTACCTGATGCAGTGGGCTTCACCCCGGCAGGATCACGCGCCTTGGTGGAAAGGGTGCATCGCCTGGGCCAGCGTCGCGAGGGAGAAGGCAGACCGCGACCTGTCATTGCCAGATATCTGAATTTTGCTGACAAGGCACAAGTCATGGCGTTCTATCGCAAAAAGGGCACGTTGGAACGGGACGGTGCTAAAATTCTGCTGTTTAACGACTACTCTGCCGAGGTGGCTGCCCGCCGGCGAGCCTTGGCACCTCACTGCACTGAGCTCCGCAACAGAGGCCTCCGCTTCGTGGTGCAGTACCCTGCACGGGTCCGGGTCTTTGAGGCCGGGGGACCGAAGACCTACGAGGATGCGGAGGCACTGCAGACCTTTATCAGATCCCTGGCACTTACACCTCCGAACCCTTAACTCAGTACCTCAGTTTACCTCATTTGCTTAGTTGCTCTATAAATCTCTTTTGACTTTGCGTCTATGGCCGCTGATACCTGCAACAGGGGTCGGCTACTACTGAGCTCGAGCTTTGTGTCCCCTTCTGGGGGGAACCACTGGGGCCTTTCGTGGACTCTTATTCTTTTCTGCTTGGTCCTGGGAGGCCCTGATGGATGGACGCTATTGAGGGATATTATCACTGCGCTGCTTTGGCAGCTTTCTCGGTTCTGGCATTTGTTTCTGTTATGCTTAGTCAGATCCTTGGACTGGACCGATGATTCGGCATATGCATGCAGGGATTCTGGACTCTGGACTTTGGGTATTTGATGCTCCGATCTATACCCCCCATTCTTTATTCTCTGTTATCTGCTATTTGCTCTGTTTTTGACTTCATTGCTGTCTTTAGATTTGTTCATGAGGGGAGGTCTTGCCATTAGGGGTGGGGTTGATTTTTGCAGTTGTATGGGTCTCTTTGTGTGAGGGGGTTGGGGGGGGCCTTTAGGTATATGTTTTTAGTGGGGGAATGGAAACGGTTGGGATGCTGGGTGGGTACGAGGGGGGGTCGTAAGCGGGAGGAAGAGTGGGGACTAGATGGTGTGGTAGGTTGTTCTATGTTTGTGTGGGGTGTGCTTGGGTGTGTATGGTTGAGTGCTCTGCGTAGAGGGAGGGGAGGAGGGGTAGGGTTGGGGGGGGGTGTATCCCTAGTTCAGTGGGGATCGTGGGGTTTTATTGTCTGTCCTCAGGGGTTTAGCTGGGAGACCCTAGGGGATCTTGGGTGGAACAGTTGGGACGTTGTGCTGATGCTCAGTTCTTCTCATGGATATGGCTGACTTGATGTGTCTTACGCTGAATGTGGCGGGCATCAACTCGCCAGTAAAGCGCACGAAAGTTCTGTCTTTTTTGAAGAAGGAAAAGGTCATGGTAGCTTTTCTACAGGAGACTCACCTCACGGCATGCGAACATCAGAAACTGCAGCGAGATTGGGTGGGAGAAGTAGTGGCGTCCTCCTACTCCTCTCGGCAACGGGGGGTGGCTATACTCTTCCATAAAGCATTGTCGATGGTAACACATAGAGTCATTAGGGACCCTCAGGGCCGTTTCGTCATCTGGGTGGGGACGTTGAATGATAAACCTGTGGTGCTTTGCAATGTTTACGCGCCTAATGTATACACTCCCTCTTTCTTTTCCTCTCTGGGGGCCTCTTTGATAGCATTGCCGAACTACGAACTCCTGGTGGGAGGGGACTTCAATGTAACTAGCGACCCTTCCATTGACTGTAAGCCCCCGAGACCAGTGACGGCGGACAATGAGCGGCGGGGGGTGAACTTCCTAATGGGAGAGTTGGATCTCCAGGATGTGTGGAGGGTGTATCATCCTGGAGAGGTGGATTTTACCTTCTTCTCAGGGGTTCACCACTGCCATTCTCGACTGGACTATTTCTTACTCCCCTCTCGTTCTATCGGGAGGGTGACGCGCACCCGCATACTTGATGTCCCCTTTAGTGACCACGCTGCTGTAACTATGACTCTTAAGTGGGGGAGTGGATCTCAGGGTGACCGTATTTGGCGCCTCAATCCATCTCTGTATCTTGACGGGGAATTTCATACCTACCTTACCGAGGAATGGTCTAAGTACAAGCTGACGAATGAAGGGTCTGGGGTCTCCGATACTGTATTCTGGGAAGCGGCAAAGGCTTATCTTCGCGGATGCATAATAGCTTACTCTATCCGCAAGCGCAGGCTCCGGGATGCGGAACTCACGTCCTTGGCAAAACAGATGAGGGAATGCCGGTTATATCACTTGAGGCACAGCTCAGAGGAAGCTCGTCAATCCTATCTTGGGCTACGCAAACAAATTGACGATATCCTCTCTGCTCGGGCCTTAACTCATCTTGACGTGTACAAGTTTCAACTTTACAGGTGGGGTAATCGGGCGGGGAGGCTTCTGGCCAATCTGGTTCGTCCGCACCGGCGCACCACCCGCATCTCCACTATTCGGGACTCCTCGAATGTGTCGCACCGGACGGAGGCGGCTATTCAGAACCAATTCGTGCGATTCTATAGTGATCTTTATAACGAGGGCGGGTACGACACGGAGCAACGTGATAATTTCTTTCGCGACTTGAATCTCCCGATCGCCTCGGAAGCTCATCGAACCTTACTTAATGCCCCTATCACTTGTCAAGAGATCTCCGCGGCTGTTGGTCGTCTGAAGCTTGCTAAGGCTGCGGGACCGGATGGTATGGGTCCCGAGTTTTATAAGATCCTACAACATCACGTGGGCCCAGCATTGTGCGCTATGTTTGGAGATATGCAGGACTCGGATAGACTTCTCCCAGAGCAGAATCATGCCCATGTTGTGGTGCTCCCTAAGCCGGGCAAGGATCCCGCCTTGGTGGGCTCGTATAGACCCATTTCCCTACTAAATCAGGATATGAAACTCCTCACGGCTATCCTGGCTAGGCGCCTAGCACAGGTTGTCCCCTTGCTTGTTCATCCAAATCAGGTAGGCTTTGTGCCGGGTCGCTTCTCTTCGGCTAACATAATTAAGGCGTTGGTGGCGCTGAGGGAGGGCAGAGGTCGATCGGGGGATGATCTGTTGGCTAGCTTGGACGCTGAAAAAGCCTTCGATAAGGTAGTTTGGCCTTATCTTTTCTGGGTCCTAAGTCGTTTTGGCATTACAGGCTCTTTCCTTGACTGGGTGATTCGTCTGTATACGGCTCCTACCGCCCAGCTTCTCATCAATCGCCAGCGTACGGTCTCCTTCCCGCTGAGGAGGGGCACCCGGCAAGGCTGCCCCTTATCGCCGTTGCTGTTTATACTTTCGCTTGAACCGCTGGCGGCTAAGATACGTGATGCCCCGGGCGTGGAGGGCATCCGGGTGGGGGCGGAGGTCTGCAAGATTACCATGTTTGCGGACGACATGCTACTTTTTGTCAGTAATGCCCGGGATTCTATCCCCCGCATCACTTCCTTTATCGATTCCTTCGGGGCTTTTTCCGGCCTGTGTATTAATTTCAGTAAGTCGGAGGCAATCTCGGTCACTGCGCCCTGTTTATCGAGAACTTTACCTTCTTTCCCTTTCCGTTGGGCGACGGGTGAACTCAAATATCTGGGAATTTTTCTGAGCGCAGATTGGGCCACGGTATATCGTCGTAATATTGTAGAACGGCTTGCCCAGCTTCGGGATGCTTGCCACAGATGGGGTGATCTTCCTTTGTCGCTCTTCGGTCGTATTGCCTTGGTGAAGATGGTTTTGTTGCCCAAGATTCTTTATCCCTTACAGATGATTCCCCTGTGGTTGCGAGCGTCGGAGGAGGGAGCCTACAGGTCCTTTGTTGGCTCCTTTATCTGGCGGAATCGGAGGGCCCGCGTGGGGTTTTGGAGACTTACGCAGAGCAGAGCTCGGGGGGGGTTAGCGCTCCCAGATCTTCGGCTATACAATGTCGCGGCCCTGCTGCGATGGGTGCATGACCTACACTCGAGGGGTTCACGATTTGCTCCTCCGGGATTGTTTGATTCCTGGGTGACCCCACACCGTGCGCTGGCTTGTCTTGATATCCGTGGGTGGCGTCGCCCTAGGTTGGGTTGTAACTCTATATGGCTGGACCCGATGCGCCGTGCGCTGCTCTGGTGGCGGCGTCGAATAGGGGGAGGATTGCGGGACAATTGGGCTTTTCGCTCTGTGCGGGGGAGCCCTGAGTTCCCTCCGGGGGTGGGTGCGGCCCGTGGACTGGAGGCTAGATTTGGTTCCAACTTTTGCCTGGGACATATTACGGCGGTGTCCTCTGGGGAGGGGGCGTTCCCCTCTTTTGTTGACCTCCGCCGTCACTGGTCTCTCCCCGAAATGCCGTTTTTTGCTTATTTGCAATTACGCCATTATTATGAGTCCTGCCGTAGAGATGCCCCCGCTGGTGGCGACCTCTTGAAGGTTGACCGCGTCTTTCTCTCTTTCCCAGCCTTAATGAATTCCCTCTCTACTTGGTATAGATTGGCGCGAGAGGAACGGCCGGACCCCCGACTTCTCGGTCTCGCTTCTCAGTGGACGGATGAACTCGGGGAGCAGGTCGGGGTTGAGACGTTGGTGGCATGCTTTGCTAATGTCTCTCGTGGGGCGCGCAATGTTTCCCTACAGGAGATACAGTTTAAGATCTTACATCGCACATACTTCACTAGGGTGCGGGGTAGGAGGGCGGGCTTGTGGGATACTGACATATGTGTTAAATGTAGGCGACTGCGTGGCACCCTGGTCCACATGATATTAGAATGCCCCCAGCTGGAAACGTATTGGAATGGGGTACTGGATTTTCTGGCCCAGGTTGTGCAGTTGCCTCTACAGTGGTCCTATTCGCTCATTCTTCTGGGGAGTGAGGGGGCGGTGTTAGAACAGGGCCTCAGTTTGGAGCACTGGCGATTTCTCTATACCGCTTTGTTGGTGGCCAAACGCGGTGTGCTCCGGCTCTGGATGGATGATAATGCACCCGAGGTGCTGGTATGGAAGCGCTCCTTGTTGGAGGTGGCCCGCTGGGAGATCCGTGTCCATCCGGAGCCGCTATCGGCACCCAAGCAACTGTACCGCTCTTTATGGGATGCTACTGTGAAGGAACTTGGCTCTTTATGAATGACTTTGTGTCTTATTCACACTCACTCTCTCACTGAACGGGGGGGGGGGAGGGTTATTCTGCTTTCTGTTTTCATGTTTATTTGGATGGTTGATGGTGTGCAGGAGTGTATGAGGGGTTGACTGGAGTGCGATTGGAGACTGGAAGAGGGGGGGTGGTTAGAGGGTTCTTTTTTGGGGATTCCACTGTTATTGGAAAACGTTGATTTGCACCGCTCGGCCTTTCCGGATTATGAGCTCCGCGGCTCTGCGGGCCGTGATGGGGTGGACTCTGACTTGTTGAGCCATGTAGGATGTCCGGTGGGCCTGGCCACAACTCCCCCTCGTCTGAGGGGGTGATACCTTGTTTGTTTAGTTCTGTTAGATGTTCTACCAGCATCCGGTCATGCCTGTACTGCAATGTTTTTGTATGGCTGTGCTGTGCTTTTCTGTTCAATAAAAAATATTTCAAACAAAAAAAAAGAAATCTTGGAAAAGACCTCGGTAAGCCATTTTGATAATCTGCCACTAAAATACATGCACTCTAAACTGTCTGGAAACGGATTAGCGAGCACGTTAAAGGCATATTTTAGTTTTGAGATAATATTGGCATAGATGATAAAGTTAAAGAAATTCAAGAAAATCTGTTGAAGGGTTTTCAAGTATGTACTGGGCTACAACAAGACACAATCACACTGAAAATGCCCTGACGTGTAATTTGTGAATACTGACCTTCCCCAAAATCAAGTTATCAGCAACACAGTTGTTTAAGAGATAGTTCATTGAAATTCTGAAGATCCCAATGGAAAAACATCCTCCAGCCAAAACAGGTTATAATAACTTCTTTTTTTTTTAACCTGTTTTTGGATTTACATTCAGGAGAGTTACATTCAAATATACAGTGGAACCTTGGTTTATGAGCATAATTCGTTCCAGAAGCATGCTCGTAAATCAAGTTACTCGTATATCAAAGCTAGTTTCCCCATAGGATATAAGGGAAACTCACTTGATTCGTTCCACCTCCTCCCCCACCCCCGAGGCCACCAGCACTGCTCCACCTTACCCCGCCCCTGTGATCCGGCATCCCACCCCGCTCGCGTCGCCCCCACCCGCCGCAATCTGGCATCCCCCATCCCCCCAAACACATTGTCTTACCCCCATCTGGCACCGGCAACAGCACCAACGCACAGGACATGCCGGTGCACTCGTAAACCGAGGTTTGACTATACTTGGTTTTCTCAATCCCCTGAGGTTGTACAGTAAGTTTGTACCTAAAACAATGGAGGGTTAGATGACTTACCCAGGTGTCTCTAGTTGTCAGTCCAGTGCCCTAACCACTAGACAACTACTCTACTCCATTCCTTTGACAAAGTCAAAACGTGTAAAAGTAGATCATACCTCCTTCCTTCATAGTGGTAGTGAGATTACTCCTGCATAATTGTAAAGCATGTTTGCCTGGAATAAGGAAATTAAATTTCTAAGGAATGTCATCTAACATTTGAACATTTGATTCATGTATGCTTGTTATATCTAAGCACCTTGACATTCATATGGCTGACAGTATGTACCATATATTGAATATTGATATTCTGACATGTGCTAGTATCAATTTTCAACAGAAAGCTGCAATTCTGACATGATTAATGTTGTAATCTTGTTTTTCAGACTGGGCAATAAGCAGTGACTGGCATCCAGCTGAATCACAGCCAGTGCAGAACCCAAGCAGCCTGAGTTATGATATTAACAAGACACCAGTGAAAGGTGATTATTATTTTCTTGTAATATAAATAGTTGTTGCTTTTATTTCATAATACAGTAGACTCCCAGTTATACCACACTCATGAAGATTGTTGGATGCCAGATAAGTGTAGTTTCTGGTTGCTTGAGAAAAAATAGACCTATGTCAATGCTGTTCTCCCACTCCAAACTCCCCCCACTCCTGAGACAATGGTTGCTGCTACCCAACACTTCAAACTCCCCCCCAAGGACATCATCGCTGCTCAAACAATCCAACCCCCCCTCCGCGAGGCCACCGGCACTGCTATCCTCCACTGCGAACTCACCCCACGCTGCTGTCCACCTCCTCCCCTTACTGACCGGCACTATATTTACCGCATGCCAGTGCAGAAAGAGCCTGTCACCAAAGTTCTAAGCTGAGCAACTATGGGGCCTTCAGCATCTGCACATGCTCAAGGCCTTCCAGTTCCCGCCCTCTCCGAGATTTTCATGAGGTTCTTGGAGAGAGTGAAAGCTGGAAAGCCATGAGCTATGCGCTGATACTCAAGGCCTCACAGCACTTTCAGCACTAGCATGTGATAAGCTGGTCAGTGTGGGGAGGAGGTGGACAGCAGCCTTCTAGCTAGAGGACTGGGAGGCAGTATCAGCCATAGACCAGGGAGAGGATCCCTCTGTTCGCTGACTTTTAAAGTCCTCTGGTTTGCTGGAAATCATTAACGAATCCATTTAAGAAGTGAAGATAGAGCCTCCACAAACCCTGACCTCCCAGTGTTCTCTTCTGAGCGGGATCCAGGCTCAACCCATGTCTTTTCCATGCCACGTGGACATGAGGATCCTAGTCATAGAGCCTTGGGAGACTCCCGGAGTCTCACTGAGGGTAGCTAAAACCATAGCTTCAACTGTACCCCATGGATCAGGAATTCCAGCAAATGTTTGCTATGCCAAAGGTGGATTTCTGGTAGCTCAGGTGACCAAATGCACTTCCCTACCAAGTGAGGGAGGTGTGATTTTGAAGGATCTGCAGGACTACAGAGTGGATATGGTCCCCAGGAGGCAGTTTGAGGCTCTAGCCTTAAGGATTAAGGCTGCTGCTACGGCTTCCTTTGTGGCATGTGCTTGTCATTCTAGGCTATGAAATGTAGATTCCAATGGAAATGGCCTAACTGCCTCAGCTTGAGGTGGTGGAAATAGACTATGTAGTGGATGCAGTATATGATATAATCAAAGTCTTGGGGAAGGTCTCAACATTTTTGATCTCTGCCCATCATATGCTTTGGATCAGGCAATAGGTGGGTGTTTTGACCTCTAAAGTGCCACTGAGCAGGCTCCCTTTTCAAGGGACAGATTCTGACCAGTGTGCAAGACCATGATCTTTACCAGACAGCAGACCCTGATCATCTAGAGGCCAGAGCTGGGGGTCCTTTCGTGGGTACTGGCACTCTCAACAGTATTTCACAGGAGCCTCTACTCAGAGAGCCTTTCAAAGTTTCAGAGAAAAATTCTCCAGGAACCAGAGGAACCAAGGTTCAGGTTTACACTTTGCAGTGCCAGCCAAAAATTCACAATGACGCCAGCCCTCAAGCTGCTCCTAAAGAATGGAGGTTACCACTTGGACTATCTGGAGGCTTGGGAACAGATAACATCTGACCGCTGGGTCCTGGAAATTATCAGAGAGGGCTACAAGATAGTTTGCACACCCTCTCCGACCGGTTCATGCATTCGCCAGCTGGCCAGCCAGAGAAAGCACAATGGGTTCAGGCAACATTATGAAGGTTGCTAGATATTCAAGCCATAGAACCAGTCCCTTCAGAACATTCGGGCTCTGGCAGATACTCCATATACTTTGTCGTGTTCAAGAAAGGCTCAGAGAAGTGAAGGCCCATTCTGGATTTCAAACATGTCAGTGCGGCCCTGAGAGTTCCTCAGTTCCAGATAGAGACCGTTCAGTCCATCATTGCAGCGGTGGAGCCAGGAAAGTTTCTGGCTGCTGTAGATTTGATGGAAGCATACCTTCACATCCCAGTCTTCACAGGACACAGAAAGTTTCTCAGATATCATGTGTTGGATAATCACTATCAATTCTCAACACTTCCTTTTGGGCTGGCAACAGTGCCCTGAACTTTCATGAAGGTTATTTTGATGGTGGTGGTGGCTGCTAGTCTCTGCAGAGTAGGTTGGCAGGTGCACCCTTACTTGGACGATTGGCTATCAGAGCACCATCTTGAGCAGAAGGAGAAAAGGTAGTAGCGGCAGTTGTGGAGATGTTGCAGATGAATTGTGAACTTTTGAAAGAGCCACCTTGTTCCGACACAGTCCCTGAAATATCTAGAGGTCTTATTCAGCACAGCAGCTTCCAGAAGCATGCAAACAGAAAATTTGTGGTCAGATTACAGACCTGTTGGCCAAGCTAGAGCCAACTGTGTGGCATTACCTTCAAGTCTTTGTGTCAGTGGTGGCCACAACACAGGTGGTATCCTAGGCAAAGGTGCACATGCGCCCCCTCTAGGACACCTTGTCTCCTCAGAGACTCCCTGCAAGATCCACTTCCCTGGACAGAGGCAGTTAAACACAGCATGAGCTGGTGGCTTCATCCATAGTCTCTAGCAAAGGGGGATCCCACTCCTAATCAATTCATGAAGCGGTCTAATGATGCCAGCTTTTTCAGCTAGAGGGCTCATTGCAATGGTCACCCAATTCAAGGCCAGTGCACTCCGTCGCAGTGAAAGTGGTCTATCAACAGGCTGGAACTACGAGCAGTTCATCAGGCACTGCACCGTCTGGATTCTTTGCTGGAGGGCAAAGCAGTCAAAGTCTTCTCTGACAATGCTACTGCAGTGGCCTATGTAAACAGGCAGGGAGGCATCAGAAGTGCTCCACTCTGGCATGAGACGAAAGCATTGTTCTGTTCTGAAGAAACACATATGCAGGCAATCTCTGGACAATGTTCAAGCAGATTATCTCAGCAGACAGACATTAGACCCAGGAGAGTGGTTGTCCCTGAAGGATTCCAGGCCATTGTGAGAAGATTGGGTTGTCAGACATAGAAACATAGAAATTGACGGCAGAAAAGGGCCTTAGCCCATCGAGTCTGCCCATACCAATGACCCACTCCCCGACTTTTACTCCCCTATAGATCCCACGTGAATATCCCATTTTCTCCTGCAAGTTCCACTTCCCTGGACAGAGGCAGTTAAACACAGCATGAGCTGGTGGCTTCATCCATAGTCTCTAGCAAAGGGGGATCCCACTCCTGATCAATTCATGAAGCGGTCTAATGATGCCAGCTTTTTCAGCTAGAGGGCTCATTGCAATGGTCACCCAATTCAAGGCCAGTGCACTCCGTCGCAGTGAAAGTGGTCTATCAACAGGCTGGAACTACGAGCAGTTCATCAGGCACTGCACCGTCTGGATTCTTTGCTGGAGGGCAAAGCAGTCAAAGTCTTCTCTGACAATGCTACTGCAGTGGCCTATGTAAACAGGCAGGGAGGCATCAGAAGTGCTCCACTCTGGCATGAGACGAAAGCATTGTTCTGTTCTGAAGAAACACATATGCAGGCAATCTCTGGACAATGTTCAAGCAGATTATCTCAGCAGACAGACATTAGACCCAGGAGAGTGGTTGTCCCTGAAGGATTCCAGGCCATTGTGAGAAGATTGGGTTGTCAGACATAGAAACATAGAAATTGACGGCAGAGAAGGGCCTTAGCCCATCGAGTCTGCCCATACCAATGACCCACTCCCCGACTTTTACTCCCCTATAGATCCCACGTGAATATCCCATTTTCTCCTGCAAGTTCCACTTCCCTGGACAGAGGCAGTTAAACACAGCATGAGCTGGTGACTCAATCCATAGTCTCTAGCAAAGGGGGATCCCACTCCTGATCAATTCATGAAGCGGTCTAATGATGCCAGCTTTTTCAGCTAGAGGGCTCATTGCAATGGTCACCCAATTCAAGGCCAATGCACTCCGTCGCAGTGTTGCCTGCAAAGAACAAAAAGGTGAATCGGTTCTTCAGCCAAAGTTATGAACCTGGAAGTGCAGGACTAGACGCTCTTGTTCAACAATGGCCTGAGACCGGGCTACTGTATGTTTCCCCCCAGCCTATGATAGGCCAGGTGGTCTGCCAAATAGTATATCACACAGGAATAGTAGCTTTTGTAGCAACAGATTGGCCCTAGTGCCCATGATACATGGATCTTGTACAACTACAAAAGGAGCAAAGTTTCAAACTCCAGGTGCATCCAGACTTGCTCTTGCAGTAGACCAGTTGCCCTAGGGTAGGGTTGTCCAATGTCGGTCCTTGAGGGCCGCAATCCAGTCGGGTTTTTAGGATTTCCCCAATGAATATGCATGAGATGTACTGCCTCCTTGAGATGCAAATCTATCTCATGCATATTTATTGTGGATATCCTGAAAACCTGACCTGCCTGTGGCTCTCGAAGAACGGAATTGCCTACCCCTGCCCTTGAAGATTCTTTGGTCTTACAGCATGGCTCTTGAGCTCACAGCACTAGTACAAAAAGGATACTCAGAAGTAGTCATTGCCACTCTCCTTAGAGCCAAAAAGCCAACAATGGTTTCAGCATATGCTAAGGCATGAGAGACATTTCAGCGCTAGTGCAGCAGCGAAAAGTTAGAGCCGGGCAGTGCTCACATCCCATCAGTGCTAGCATTTCTCCAAGAGGGCTTTGACAAGAGATAGAGCTCAAGTAGCAGGGCCGAAAGAAGAGAGCTTTACTAGCAGCCCACCTGGACATAGGTTCCTGAAGGGCCCCAGATTTGAGACCCATCTCCATCCTGGAATCTTAATATAGTTTTATAGGGACTCAGCAGAGCTCTGTAGGAGCCCTTACAGGAGACCTTCCTCATGGATCTGTTGGAAATTGTTAACCTCTGAAAAATGAAACACAATCATCTAAAATTAGTAGAAATAATATATTTTCATTAATTATTGCAAAAGGAGAGAGAACATAAGAACTTAAAAATATTATTACCTTACTGGGTCAGACCAATGGTCCATCAAGCCCAGTAGCCCGTTCTCACAGTGGCCAATCCAGGTCACTAGTACCTGGCCAAAACCGAAGGAGTAGCAATATTCTATGTTACTGATACAGGGCAAACAGTGGCTAATTATATGTGAAAACTTATTTTAATTTAGCAGGCCAAAGGCATTTGAATCTAGAAACAAGTTTTATATGTTGGACAAAGTCTTCTTGGTGGCAATTACTTCTTCCAGGAGAGTCTCAGAAGTGCAGGCTCTTTTGTGCAGAGATCAGGAGGCTCCAAATTATCCAAAACACAGCTGTAAAAATTATATTTAATGCTAAGAAATTTGACCATGTAACTTCTCTTCTAAAATAGGCTCACTGGTTGCCAATATCCCATAAACTTACATTCAAAATTCTTTTTCTCACATTCATAAGAACATAAGAATTGCTGCTGCTGGGTCAGACCAGTGGTCCATAATGCCCAGCAGTCCGCTCCCGTGGCGGCCCCTAGGTCAAAGACCAGTGCCCTAACTGAGACCAGCCCTATCTGCGTACGTTCTGGTTCAGCAGGAACTTGTCTAACTTTGTCTTGAATCCCTGGAGGATGTTTTCCCCTATAACAAACTCCGGAAGAGCGTTCCAGTTTCCCACCACTCTCTGGGTGAAGAAGAACTTCCTTACGTTTGTACGGAATCTATCCCCTTTTATCTTTAGAGAGTGCCCTCTCGTTCTCCCTACCTTGGAGAGTGTGAACAACCTGTCTTTATCTACTAAGTCTATTCCTTTCAGTATCTTGAATGTTTTCCCTCTGTCTCCTCTTTTCAAGGGAAAAGAGGCTCAGTTTCTCTAATCTCTCGCTGTACGGCGACCAGTGCTGGACGCAGTATTCCAGGTGAGGGCATACCATGGCCTGATACAACGGCAATGTAACCTTCTCCAATCATTCCTAGCATTCTTTTCGCCGCCGCCACACATTGCATGGATGGCTTCATCGACTAGTACTCCCAAGTCTCTTTCCTGGGGGGTCTCTCCAAGAACCGCCCTGGATATCCTGTATTCGTTTATAAGATTTTTGTTACCGACATGCATCACCTTACACTTATCCACATTGAACCTCATTTGCGGCCCATTTCTCGAGCGTGTTTATATCACATTGCAGATCTTTGCAATCCTCCTACGTCTTCACTACTCTAAATAAATTAGTATTGTCTGCAAATATAATCACCTCACTAGTCATGCCAATTTCCAGATCGTTTATAAATATGTTGAAGAGCACAGGCCTAAGCACCGAACCCTGCGGCACTCCACTGGCGATGCTTTTCCAGTCCGAGTATTGTCCATTTACTCCCACTCTCTGTTTCCTATCCGCCAGCCAGTTTTTAATCCACGTGAGTATTTTACCCTTGATTCCATGGCATGCAATTTTTCGAAGTAGTCGTTCATGCAGAACCTTGTCGAACGCCTTCTGAAAATCCAGATATACAATGTCGATTGGGTCACCCTTGTCTATCTGCCTGTTTACTCCCTCAAAGAAGTGCAGCAGGTTCGTCAAGCAAGATCTTTGCTGAAGCCGTGCTGGCTGGTCCTCATCAGATCATGTTCGTCAAGTTGCTCAATGATGCGGTTCTTTATCAGCACCTCTACCATCTTTCCCGGTACCGAGGTCAGACTCACCGGTCTGTAGTTTCCTGGATCACCCCGCGAACCTTTCTTGAAGATCGGCGTAACATTTGCCACCTTCCCGATTTGATGGACAGATTGGCTATTAGTTGAAGCAGTTCAGCTATAGCCCTTTCAGTTCCTTGATTACCCTCGGATGGATGCCATCCGGTCCCGGGGATTTATCATTTTTAAGTCTAGAAGCATACCTCTTCTAGACTGATCGTAAACCCTGTTAGTTTCCCGTCTTCGTTTCCCGCGTATAGCCTGTTGGCTTCCGGTATGTTGTGTATATCCTCTTTGGTAAGCGCAGACACAAAAAATATGTTCAGTTTGTCGGCGATGGCTTTGTCCTCCTTTAGCACTCCCTTTATTCCATGGTCATCCAACAGCCCCACCGCTTCCTTCCTTCCCCTTAATATATCGAAAGAACGGCTTAAAGTTTTTTGCCTCCTTGGCTATATTTTCCTCGTAGTCTCTTTAGGCCCCTCTTACCGTCTTATGGCACCTGCTTTGATGCTGTTTGTGCTTTTTACAGTTTTCGTCTGTTTTCGACCTTTTCCATTCCTTAAACGAAGTCTTCTTGTCTCTGATTGCTTCCTTCACTGCTACAGTGAGCCACGCCAGTTCCTTGTTCTTTTTCCTCGTGGATCCCTTGTTAATACACGGTATATATAGATTTTGTGCCTCGGTGACTGTGTCCTTAAAAAGGGACCATGCTTGTTCTAGCGTCTTTACAGTGCTTATCCTTTTCTTAATCTTCTTCCCCACCATGAGTCTCATCCCTTCGTAATTCCCTTTTTGGAAGTTCAGCACCGTGCCCGTCATTCTGGATCGATGTTTCGCCCCTGTGTCCAGGTCGAAGCGGATCATATTGTGATCACTGGTTCCCAGTGTCCCCTCTACTTCTACACCTTGCGCCGGTCCTTGTAGTCCATTTAGAATTAAGTCCAGAATTGTATTTCCTCTCATATTTTCCTTGACAAGTTGTTCCAGGAAGCAATCGCCTTCAGCATCCAGGAACTTGGTCTCCCTACCGCAGCCAAAGGTGCCTATGGTTCCAGTCTATCCCTGGATAATTGAAGTCACCCAGTGTTCTCCCCAGAAATTTTTTCCAGCCAGGTGGCATGAAAAAGTAGCCGGGTGGGGCGGGACGGGGAAATTTGGTGGGGTGGAAAATTAAGGGCTTCTTTTACTAAGCTGCAATAGCGTTTTTAGCGCGTGCAGAATTGCCGCGCTACATGGCTAGAATTAACGCCAGCTCAATGCTGGCATTTGTGTCTAGCACGTGCGGCAATTCTGCGCGAGCTAAGCGTGTGGTAAAACCGCTAACGCAGCTTAGTAAAAGGAGCCCTAAATGTGTACTATTTGTATTAGTTAATTATTAGTTATTTTCCAATGCTCAATATGGCAGTCTTTCTTAAGGTTTGACACTTGTTCCATAATTTTTTATTAAATTTAAGAAGTATCCAGTTCTAGAAGTGAATAAATAGATATTTGCCCTCTTTCAAATAGTATAGAGCAGCGTCTCTCAAACTTTTTTAACTCTGGCACACTAAACGGAGCAAATGTTTTTTGTGGCACACTAAATGCAGCAAATAATTTTCATGGCTGGAAAAAATTTATGGGGAGAACACTGTTGCCATTAGTTTTCAAGGTCCAATCACGTCAAAAAATGATGCTTATCTGGGCAGTTGTATAATAAAAAGAATGGATAAGATAACATGAGAAGTGAAATTGTCATGAATCAGAGGGATACATACCCTGTAGGTCCTAAAAGCAGGCTTGTGGATTAGATATAAACTATGAAGGCAGTGGTGTACCTAGCATATGTGACACCCATCATTTTTTTACACCCCTCCCCCCATCTGTATGAAAAACATGATTTTTAGTAATAATCCACACATCACACAAGAGTGTACCTAGGAAAAGGCAGCATCTTACATACTGCAATGAAAAGTACAACATCAATACACCCATTGTAAAACTAAACAAGCCAGACTAGTACAGATCAATCCTACACAGTCAGTCCTAACTGAAAACCATGTCTTTCGAACACACAGAACACAGAAAACACCTTTGCCTAGTATGGAATATGTAATCACAAACTAACCCCCCTCCCTTTTACAAAACTATAATGTGGTTTTTAGCCATGGTGGTAACAGCTCAGACTCTCATAGAATTCTGAGCAATTACCACCAGAATTGGTGCTATAAAAAAAACCCTCTACAGTTTTGTAAAAGGGGGGATAAAATATAAAAACGTAGACAAAGGTTAAATTGAACCACCAAGAAGCTGGACTCTGTATACAATGCAACACTACAGAAACAGCGATGCATCTCCCCTAAAGCAAAAAAATAAATATAATTTTTTTCTACATTGTCTTCTCTGGTTTCTGCTTTCCTCATAGTCTTGTCACTCTCTTCCTTTCATCCACTGTCTACCCTCTCTCTGCCCCTTCTATACGGCATCTTCTCTCCTTGTATTCCCCTTCCATCTCTCCCTTCACCCCTATTATTCTGCATCCATCTTCTTCCCTTCCCTCCTCCAATGGTCTGGCATCTCTCTCCTGTTCTTCCCTTCCTTTTCCCACACGCCCATGGTCTGGCATTTCACTCTCTCCTCTCCCTTCCCCCCACTTCCATCAGCATCTGCCCCCTTTCTTTCCCTCCAACCTAATTCCATCCAGTATCCTTCCCCCCTTATGTCTCTCTCTCCTTTCCCTGCACACCAATTCCATCAGCATCTGCCCCCTTTCTCTCCCTCCACCACCCTTCCATACCACCCTGACCCCCTTTTTCTCCCTCTACCACCCTTCTATGCTCCTCTCTCCCTCCAAACCAGCAAGGTCCCATGATGACTGCTTCTGTTGCCTCTGCCTCTGGAAGATGTAAGTGATGTTGGAGGGGGTGGGCCGGCAGACGCAGGAAGTTGTGGCAAGGTTCCGCAATGACTGCAGCTGCCAGTCCACCCCTTCCGACGCCACTTACGTCTTCCGGAGGCAGAGGCGGTAAATGCAGTCATAGCAGGACCTTCCTGCACTTCAGTGTGGTTGCCGACTCTGCTTTGGAATAAGTACAGCAGCCACGCTGAGGTGCAGGTGCCATTTAGAGCAGCTCGGAAGGTTCTGGATCCAGCCGGCTGTGTACCCCCCTAAGGCTGGCACCTGGGGCTGTCTGCCACTGTATGAGGGGACAAAAAAAAATGGATAACTTGACCGATTTAGACATGTCATACAATTATAACCATAAAAATATGTCGTAAAATGTAATTCTAAACTCAAAAGACTCCAGATGAAAAGCAGACTATAGAAAGGAAACCAGAAAAGACCGGGTAGATGAAAAGTGAAACCTGGGAAAGATCTAAATTATTCTTCAAATGAGCTTCTATTAAAACCAAAGAATAAAACCACAGCACTCGGGAAAGTAAAAAAGGGAGAGTAAAATGGACTTAACGAAAAGGTCTCTGCACTGATGAGATAAACTCGTACGCAGAATAAATGTGAACATGCGACAGTGGGGCTATGATATTTGATCTGTTGAAAGAGGCGCCAAAACAGTGTCGGCAGTGGATTGAATGCACACTGATAGGGGAGGGGCATCGGGCTGTTAAAAAAGGCTGCTTTAATAAATAAATGAAAATACTGGTGAAAAACTAAATAAAAAACCAAAACCATGATAAAATGCCGAACCTGACTGCAAGTGGTAGTGAAAGTAGCATAAGGCACCCTTGGTACTGTTAGTGCCAGAGCTGCTTAGAATAAAGAACCGTGCTGTACATGAGGAGAAAAAAGAAAGAATGAGGTAACATAACATAGTAGATGACGGCAGATAAAGACCCGAATGGTCCATCCAGTCTGCCCAACCTGATTCAATTAAAAATTTTTTTTTTTTTCTTCTTAGCTATTTCTGGGCGAGAATCCAAAGCTTTACCCGGTACTGTGCTTGGGTTCCAACTGCCGAAATCTCTGTTAAGACTTACTCCAGCCCATCTACACCCTCCCAGCCATTGAAGCCCTCCCCTGCCCATCCTCCTCCAAACGGCCATACACAGACACAGACCGTACAAGTCTGCCCAGTAACTGGCCTAGTTCAATCTTTAATATTATTTTCTGATTCTAAATCTTCTGTGTTCATCCCACGCTTCTTTGAACTCAGTCACAGTTTTACTCTCCACCACCTCTCTCGGGAGCGCATTCCAGGCATCCACCACCCTCTCCGTAAAGTAGAATTTCCTAACATTGCCCCTGAATCTACCACCCCTCAACCTCAAATTATGTCCTCTGGTTTTACCATTTTCCTTTCTCTGGAAAAGATTTTGTTCTACGTTAATACCCTTTAAGTATTTGAACGTCTGAATCATATCTCCCCTGTCTCTCCTTTCCTCTAGGGTATACATATTCAGGACTTCCAGTCTCTCCTCATACGTCTTCTGGCGCAAGCCTCCTATCATTTTCGTCACCCTCCTCTGGACCGCCTCAAGTCTTCTTACGTCTTTCGCCAGATACGGTCTCCAAAACTGAACACAATACTCCAAGTGGGGCCTCACCAATGACCTGTACAGGGGCATCAACACCTTCTTCCTTCTACTGACTATGCCTCTCTTTATAAAGCCCAGAATCCTTCTGGCAGCAGCCACTGCCTTGTCACACTGTTTTTTCGCCTTTAGATCTTCGGACACTATCACCCCAAGGTCCCTCTCCCCGTCCGTCCATATCAGCTTCTCTCCTCCCAGCATATACGGTTCCTTCCTATTATTAATCCCCCAAATGCATTACTCTGCATTTCTTTGCATTGAATTTTAGTTGCCAGGCATTAGACCATTCCTCTAACTTTTGCAGATCCTTTTTCATATTTTCCACTCCCTCTTCGGTGTCTACTCTGTTACAAATCTTGGTATCATCTGCAAAAAGGCACACTTTTCCTTCTAACCCTTCAGCAATGTCACTTACATACATATTGAACAGGATTGGCCCCAGCACCGAACCCTGAGGGACTCCACTAGTCACCTTTCCTTCCTTCGAGCGACTTCCATTAACCACCACCCTCTGGCGTCTGTCCGACAGCCAGTTTCTGACCCAGTTCACCACTTTGGGTCCTAACTTCAGCCCTTCAAGTTTGTTCAACAGCCTCCTATGAGGAACTGTATCAAAGGCTTTGCTGAAATCCAAGTAAATTACATCTAGCATATGTCCTCGATCCAGCTCTCTGGTCACCCAATCAAAAAATTCAATCAGGTTCGTTTGGCACGATTTACCTTTTGTAAAGCCATGTTGCCTCGGATCCTGTAACCCATTAGATTCAAGGAAATACACTATCCTTTCTTTCAGCAACACTTCCATTATTTTTCCAACAACTGAAGTGAGGCTCACCGGCCTGTAGTTTCCTGCTTCATCCCTGTGACCACTTTTATGAATAGGGACCACATCCGCTCTCCTCCAATCCCCAGGAATCACTCCCGTCTCCAGAGATTTGTTGAACAAGTCTTTAATAGGACTCGCCAGAACCTCTCTGAGCTCCCTTAGTATCCTGGGATGGATCCCGTCTGGTCCCATCGCTTTGTCCACCTTCAGTTTTTCAAGTTGCTCATAAACACCCTCCTCCGTGAACGGCGCAGAATCTACTCCATTTTCTCGTGTAACTTTGCCAGACAATCTCGGTCCTTCTCCAGGTGATAAGATGTAAAGTGCTGGCCCCTCACTGCACCACTTGATAAAACTAAGGAGTGATGTTCTAGAGCAGGGGTGCCCACACTTTTTGGGCTTGCGAGCTACTTTTAAAATGACCAAGTCAAAATGATCTACCAACAATAAAATTTTAAAAAAACACAAAGTACACTATACGCATAGAAAATGTTGCACACTGTACGCATAAAAAATGTTAATTATTATTCCTATTCCAGGGTTTTTCAAAGAGGTCAAAGCAGATGACTCTATGCACTATCACCTCAGTAACAATCATACAAAAATAGACAAATACACCCCCTCCCTTTTTACTAAACCACAATAGCAGTTTTTAGTGCAGGGAGTTGCGCTGAATGCCCAGGGCTGCTCTCGACGCTCATAGGCTCCCTGCGCTAAAAACCTCTATTGCGGTTTAGTAAAAGGGGACCTTAGTGTAAAATATAGACATCAGATATAAATTCATACACATTTTGATCACTAAATTTAAAATAAAATCATTTTTCCTACCTTATCTGGTGATTTCATGAGTCTCTGGTTGCACTTTCTTCTTCTGACTGTGCATCCAATCTTTCTTCCCTTCTTTTAGCCTGTATGCTTCCTCTCCTCTAGACCTCATTCCCTCCCCCAACTTTTCCTTCCTCTCTCCCTGCCCTTTCTTTCTCTCTGCCTCCCTTTCTTTTTTTTTTATGTTTCTCTTCTTTTCTTCTGTCTCCCTGCCTGCCCTTTTTCTTTCTTTCTCCCTGCCCTCCCCCAAGCCACTGCCATCGGGGACCAGGACCCAAACCACCACCAATAACAGGCCCGAAAGCCGATGCTGCCCCAGGCTCTCCCTGCTTCGGCCGACCAGCATTCCTCTCCCCGACGTCAATTCTGCCGTCGGGGAGAGGAAGGCTGATCGGCCCAAGATCGCGATCGACCTATTGGGGGAAATGCTGCCGGGTCCTGCCTTCTCGGAAACGGAAAGTAGGCAGGACCCGGCAGCAAGAAGAGCAAATGCTTCACTAACCTGTCTCCCGCCTTAGCCCATAGCGAACGCTTGCTTCAGGGCTCTCAACATGTGCGTGCCGGCTTCCCTTCTCTTCCCTCCGAAACCGGAAGTTATGTCTGGGGGGGAGGGGGAGAAGGGAAGCCGGCACGCACATGTTGAGAGCCCTGAAGCAAGCGTTCGCTACGGGCTAAGGCAGGAGACAGGTTAGTGAAGCATTTGCTCTTCTTGCTGCCGGGTCCTGCCTACTTTCTGTTTCCACGAAGGCAGGACCCGGCAGCATTTCCCCCAATAGAGCCCCGGAGCATAAGATCGCTACCGGCTGAAATCTCCAAGCCGGGTTTTTTTTTTTTATGTTCAGCAGCGGTGGCAGCAGCAGATGATAGCCGGGCGCTCGTCTAAATTAGCTGGGCGGACCGCCCAGCTAAAAGGCCCTAGGGAGAACACTGGTCACCCATGATAACTGCATTGCCTCCCTTGCAGTTGCGTTTAATCTCATCCATCATTTCTCCATCAATTTCTTCGGACTGCCCTTGGGGTCGGTTGTAGATGCTGATCTTCGTTTCTGTTCCATTTGTTCCAGGAATTTTGACCCGTAGAGACTCTAACTTATTCTTCGTGTTCTCTCCGGTAGACTCAATTCCCTCTTTGACGTATAGGGCAATGCCCCCACCTTTTTGAGCCACTCTGTCAAAGTTCAAGCAAATCATTCACCATCATTTATTGATAGACTACTGATCACATACAAAACTTCAAGAACGCTTCGATCAACACAACAGCATCTTCTCACAATTCCCTCCGTTTGACAGTTATTCTACGACACAACTCGTAAAACCATTTACTCAGTGGTAGCACCTACATTATAGAACTCTCTCCCGATAATCTTGAGACAAGAAACTAATTCTAATAATTTAAAGTTTAATCTCAAAACCTCTCTCTTTAAAGATGCGTACAAGATCTAACTGACAGCATAAGTTTCTTTATGCTTTCTCTCAATTCCTCTACTCAGGAAGACTTTACTCAAACTTCGCTACCTAGATTCTCATAGCACTAGAGAAGGACACTGGGACAAATTTTTCCCCGTCCCCGCAGGAACTCATTTTGCCATCCCAGCCCAACCCAGTCCCTACCTTGTCCACATCTACACAAGCCTCAAACACTTTAAAATCATGTGTCTGAGATTTGTGCAGTTAAGGCTTAGCTTAGAGGAATGGGACTGGATCAGCAACAAAACTCGCAGGGACGGGTTGAGAATATTTTGCCTGCTTGTCCTCAGATAAAGCATAATACCTATAGCAGGTATTATTTGAGAACAGCAGGCAGATATTCTCATAACCTCCCACCGCCCCTAGTTGGTTTCTTAGCTTTATTACTGAACTGATGGTCCCATGAGATGACGCAGGTAGGAAAGCACTAGCATGTGCATGGTACAGACAATCTTAAAGATTTAAAGTGATAGTACACTTTTTTGAGAGTGTGAGAATATCTGCCTGCTGTCTTCAGATAATACCTGTTACATTAGAGGAACTATGCTAACTTAGCAGAGACGTTGAACAGACTTCTGCAACTTCACGAGTGGTCACTCAATTGTTTACATCAAATATTTTTGAATTGGGGGACTCCAGAGGTGATTTGTTTCCACCCACAATCACAACTTCAGTCTTCTGTTCCAGATTCTACACTCCCAATCACCTGGAGTCAGATGCCTTTCTCCTCGACTAGCAGGATAAGTTTCTTTGTTTTCCTTCCAGTACCTCTACTTGGGAAGAATTTACTCAAACTTCACCAAGAAAAGACCACCATGATTCTCTTAGCACCTGGGTGACCACATCAGACATAGTTCCCTCTCCTCCTACAATTCAGTGTATGGGAACCCATCACGCTTCAAGTCTTCCCAACGTTGTTCACATAGAACCAGGGCTCTCTTCTCCATCCCAATTTGTTTGTTAGCTCTCACATCATTCTCACTCTTCTAGGAAGCAGATGCTACACTAGTGTCAGCCATCATTGAAGCTTTTAAAATACCTTCCGCACAGTGATGCTATCATTTTAAGTGGACTCGCTTCACAGTATGGTGTAATCTCAGTTCTCTGGATCCAATACTTTCCTATCAGTTCTAGGCTATCTTCTACACCTCTCTAACTCTGGTCTCAAAACTACTTCAGTCAGAGTTCATCTGGGCACTATTAGTGCTTTTCGTACACCTTTGGATGAAAAAACATTATCTGTACATCCTCTAGTTTCCAGATTCACAAAAGGTCTTTATTATACCAAACCACCAATCAAGCTTCCTCTGGTTTCTTGGGTCCTTAATGTTATACTTTCCACTCTGATGAAATTTTAGTTTGAATCACTTCCGACTTCATCTCTCAAACATCTCACTTGGAAAGTAGACTTCATCATGTCTCTTCTGCACGCAGTCAGTGAACTTAAAGCACAATAGGGTAGTTCTTCGCACTCATTCCAAGTTCCTCCCGAAGGTCATCCCAGAATTTCATCTGAATCAGTTTATAATACTTCCTGTTTTATTTCCAAAACCCCACTCTCACCTAGGTGAAGCTGCACTCCATTCATTGGACTGTAAACATGCACTTGCTTATTACTCAGATCAGACTAAACTTCACAAAACTTCTACCAAGCTGTTCCTGTCATTCATTCCTAACAGACTTGGAGCTCAAGTCACCAATACAATAATCTCCACATGGCTGGCAGACTGTATCAAATCACAAGAGATCAGATCAAAATCACTATACAAAAAAATGGGGCAAAAAGCATCAGAATTCAATTGCTCACATGAAAAATGGACTGATTCTTTCATTGCAAAAACCCTGAATGAGTCAGTGTCTTTGTAGAGCCAAACTGTTCTCACCCTTGGGCCTCAGCACTCCCACTTTTGGTTCAGCCTCCCCTCATCCCAAATTGTGGCACCATTCAGACTGAAAACCCACCTTTTTGATATAACCTTCAATCCTTAACCCTGCTCTTCTGCCCTCCAACCCAGCCAGCTGATTAACCATTCCCTTTAACTGTATCCATGACATCCTGTTTGTCTATCTTAGCTGTTTAGATTGTAAGCTTTTTCTAGTAGGGACTGTTTTCTTCTTCTTTGTGACGCTGTTCAGCGCTGCGTAAGTCTAGTAGTGCTACAGCAATAATTAATAATAGTAGTAGTTATTGGGGCTTTCTGAGCCTCACTAGTAAAAGCAATCCTCCAACTTTGGCCTGGCAGTTGGTAGATTTTTCTGTAGGCCACCATTACCTCTTCACCTCCTATGCTTGTTGGGTTTTTTTGTGCATGCATGGAAACTGACCATGCAGAGAGGATTTCTGCAAGCTCAGGCATTTGAGAAGCAGGAGGAGGGCAACAAAAAACAGAGTAAGGTAGGACAAAATTTTCTCGGGTTCTTCCCCCCCCCCTCAAATTCAAGGCCTGGCTAACATACACTGGGGCACTCTGTTGATTTCCTTGCTCCTGAGGCAGCATGAGAAGGAAGGGCGTAGCTTGGGCAGTGGATTTCTTCAGCTTGTGGGGCTTTGGCAACCCTGCCAGCAAAGGTATGATGCCTAATGAATGAGGGAGGAGAGGAAGAGAAATGCATGACACCCCAGGCCATGGTCCCTCACAGTATACAGAGCCATACAAAAGTTTTGCATCACCTTTCAGTATTATGATGCCTAATGAATGAGGGAGGAGAGGAAGAGAAATGCATGACACCCCAGGCCATGGTCCCTCACAGTATACAGAGCCATACAAAAGTTTTGCATCACCTTTGAGTAATGCATTGTTCCGTATTTTTTGCTGGATCACAGCAATATTTCTGATGCCTACTGCTGCATATTATATACTGACGTGTTCAGAATTTTATGCTCTATCACCCTGCACATTTTAAATTCAGATTTAAGACTTCTAACGCATAAACTGCGGAATGTTGAAAATGTTGATATTTCACGTCAAAACCGGATCGAAACAGTCCAATCAGATCACTCCATCTTCAACCAATGGCGTTTGTTTTCAGGAACCAATCACAGCGCATCATTCATATGCATATATAACGAAGCATGAAAATCAGTTTTTATAACCATCTGCTACTATTCGCCGATGACGCCAAACTATGTAATATAGTAAGTGAATGCAGTTTACAGAATTATATGGCGCAGGACCTGCTTACATTGGAAAGTTGGTCCTAAACCTGGCAGCTAGGCTTCAATGCTAAGAAATGTAAGGTCATGCACCTCGGAAGCGGAAATCCATGCAGGACGTACTTCTTGAACGGAGAAACTTTAACTAGGACTTCAGCAGAACGAGATTTAGGAGTAATCATCAGTGCAGACATGAAAACTGCCAATCAAGTGGAGAAGGCTTCATCTAAGGCAAGGCAGATATTGGGTTGTATCAATAGAAGTTTCGTCAGCCGAAAACCTGAAGTCATAATGCCGTTGTACAGGGCCATGGTGAGACCTCATCTGGAGTACTGTGTGCAATTCTGGAGGCCACAATACAGTAAAGATGTGCGCAGAATTGAATCGGTTCAGCGGATGGCCACCAGGATGATCTCAGGGCTCAAAGGTCTCTCATATGAAGAGAGACTGAACAAATTGCAGCTCTACACTCTCGAGGAACATAGGGAGAGGGGAGACATGATCGAAACATTTAAGTACCTCACGGGACGTGTCGAAGTGGAAGATGATATTTTCTTTCTCAAGGGACCCTCGGCCAAAAGAGGGCACCCGCTCAAACTCAGGGGCGGAAAATTTCATGGCGACACCAGAAAGTATTTCTTCACAGAGAGAGTGGTTGATCATTGGAACAAGCTTCCAGTGCAGGTGATCGAGGCAGACAGCGTACCAGACTTTAAGAATAAATGGGATACCCATGTGGGATCCCTACGAGGGTCAAGATAAGAAAATTGGGTCATTAGGGCATAGACAGGTGGTGGATAAGCAGAGTGGGCAGACTTGATGGGCTGTAGCCCTTTTCTGCCGTCATCTTCTATGTTTCTACTCCAGTGACAGCATAATTGCAACATGGGAAAAGTTAGAAATCTTTCAAAAGAAGAACGTGTGATAGTAGTGATACTTAATGAAAAAGGCTATTGAAGCCGGCAAATTTGCAGCCAGGGTGAAGTGCAATCAAAGTACAGTCATACGCTTGCTCATTAAGAAAAAAGAGACAGGAAATGTGACTGACAGGGCTTGAAGTGGAAGGCCATGTAAATCCACTGTGTGAAAGGATAGGGTTGTTCTCCGGATTTCAGTGACAGATTGCAAACTCACATCACCAAAAATTGTCAGCCAAGTGGCAGGAAATGTGTTCAGTGTACGTACGTCGGCGGTGCCTGGAGTTTGGACTACGTGGCTGTAGAGCAAGAAAAAAGCCATTGGTAACGGCAATGCAAAGAAAGCGACGGGTTGAGTGGGCCAGAAAGTACAGCATGTGGACTCCAGAGGTGTGGGAAAACGTTCTCTTCAGCGATTAGAGTACTTTCATGTGTGTTAGGGGAGGCCAGTTCAACATGTTTGTAAGACAATTTAAGAATGAGGCTTTCAAACCACAGTGCCTGGACTTGACTGTAAAGCATCTGACAAAAATCATGGTCTCGGGCTGTGTCAGCCAGTGACATTGGACGCTTTCAGGTGATTGATGGCTTGATGAACAGTGCCAAGTATCTCTCCACTTTGCAAAACGTAATGGTTTCGTCTGCAAGGAGTCTCTTTCAGGGTGACTTCGACTTCCAGAATGACATGCACCCTGTCATCGGGCAAAGATGGTGACAAAGTGGATGACATCAAGCCATATTCAGCGACTGGAATGGCCAGGGCAGTCACCAGATCTCAATCCAATTGAGAATTTGTGGAATAATCTTGCTGTCAAGGTGTTCAGAAAACACCCAAAATCACTGATTAATGCTTGGCACCATGTTGTACAGCCAGATGAACTTCGAAAATTGGTTCACTCCATGCCTCAATGCTGCAAGCTTGTTATCAAGAACAAAGGCTGGCCCATACATTATTAGAATAGCAGAAAACATACAGCCCTTTTCAGGGCTACCTCCTCTTGAAGGGGGTAACAGTTAAAATACAAATAAACTTAGTACGATTTGAATAGCTAAAGTAATCCATTCACAAAATATCAACATTTTTTGACATTGTGCAGTTTATGCGTTACAAGTCTTAAATATGAAGTCCTAAATCAATTTAAAATTTGCAGGGTAATAGAGCATAAAATTCTGAACATGTCAGTATATAATATGCAGTCTCAATATATAAGGGATACAAACCTTATATACTTAAACCTTTTTCAATTGCAAAATCTCTCACATGATCCTCAGCGAGGCCACCTCCCCACTCAATAAATCTTCATAGTAGGTGGCTTTACACCTCCTCTCGTCATCGTATCCTTATATTTTCTTAATTTTCTTAAACTTTTTTTGTGCTTGTATTTGTCAGCCTAGCTGTCGCTACCATTCAGCATTTTCAGTTGGCATTACTTATGTCAGCGAAGGCCTATGGGAAATTATATCAATCTGACTCTGGCATGGGAATGCAGATAGACCCTGAGGACAGGAAGACTGTTTTAAGTATCCCTGATATGGTTTTAAGTAGCCCTGATTGAATCATGACTAGCTAAAAGGTGTTAATGTCTGATTAAGAGGGTGCTTAGGACAATGGGTCCAAGTGCACTGATCAAGAAACAAAGAAACCAGAGACCTAATCCCATCACCATGCTTGCAAGTATCACACTCTCCTTAGCAATTAAATTAACCATTGTTTCAAACAGTTTGCAAGTTCTAAACAGAAAGATACTGGGAGATACAATAATTTCTTTATTCAGAATAAGATTCCAAGGTATAAAAGCCTGCTCTCTGCTCTATCAATCTATCTCTCTCTTTTTCTATCGAGCTATCAATCTATCTATCTATCTCTGGGCTCTCTGGTTCTTTCTTTCTTTCTTTCTCTGGCTCTCCCTAGAACTGCAAGCTTCTTTCTGGACTCTGTAAGGCAGAGAAACTGCTTTGCTCTCTGCTTAAGTGTAATGCTCTCTACTTAATTGTAATGCTTCAGAATATTGTTTTTCTGTAAGACTATTTCTATAATATATTCTTTTGCAATCACCTCTGGCTGTGCTCGTTTATTCTACGTCCTGGTGAGTCATCTGTGAGGGAACTGAACCTGGGATCTGGCGTCTGTCAGTGTGCATTTCACTTAACCCCTACCACCATACATTGGGGGGGCCACAAACTGAAACTGACATTTTGGGGGCTTATCTGGGAATTGAACCCAGGACCTAAACTGACAGTATTCTTTATAATTTTTTATATAATTTAATGTTTAAATACTTAAATAGTTTATAAATAGTGACTAAAATACATTTACTTAGCTTTAGATCAGCTCAATTTCTGGTCTCAGTTCATAGAACGGGGGATAACCGACATGTTTCACCCATGTGTTCTGATACGTTTTTTTCAAGGTTATCTCTCCCAATAAATATCACTCCATTCCGAACAGACCATTCTCCTCTCCAGAAATCCAGTATATAATATGCAGCAGTAGGCATCAGAAATATTGCTATGATCCAGCAAGAAAGACAGAACAACGTATTACTCAGAGGTGATGCAAAACTTGCACGGCTTTTCTTTGAAGGTGCCATCTCTAGTACTGTACACAGTACTCTAATTGAGTTCTCATCAGGAACACCATCACTTCCGTTTTCCTGCTGGCTGTTTTTCTCCCTATGAGTATTCTTTTGGCTTTCTCTGATACCATTTTTTAACTTATTTGACCACCTTAAGATCATGAGATATGATCACCCTCAAATCATACCCTTCTTTTGGAGGAAAGTGTGTCATAGTGTTTTGAGCTATAGCTTCAGCTCCCTAAGGTTGTGGGTTCAAACCCCATACTGCTCCCTATGACCCTGAGCAAATCACTTACTCCTCTACTGCCCTAGGTACATTACATAGATTGTGAGCCCACCAGGACAGATAGGGAAAATGCTTGAAGTACCTGTATGTACCGTATATACTCTAATATAAACCGAACCAAATATTGACCGAGGTAACATTTTTCCCCAAAAAAAGAAGGGAAAAAAGGATGACTCGAATATAAACCGAGGTTAGAAGTTTGGGTATGTGAGTGTCGTTTGTTAGGGATCATGCCATATGTAATCACTAATTTTTTAGTTGGGGCTGTTTCGAGTCCAGAGCCGACAAATATTTTCCTACTTGAGGCAATGACACCAACCAAAGCTTCTGGCCTTCTATCCCCGCCAGAACACCTGGTCTCAATCACACATGCAGAAAACAGGGGAAAAAACCCCTTTTCAAATACAAACCCACAAACTTAAAAGTATGTTGTACACAAACGAAACCCTAATATGCCAGACTCTGCACACAGTACACCAGAAGAGAAATAGAAAGAAATGCATTTATTCCTGAACAGTCCAAAATATAAAAACAACAGATGTAACTTCTCAAAATTGACATATTTCAATTACTAATCACCATCACTTCGAATGAGCTGCAAATATATCAGCCAAGCTTTGAAAATGGCCCTTCCTGTTTTGAATCTAGTAGAGGAAATAAAATATTTACTAGATTCAAGAAAGAATGAACCAAACCCAAGATATTAACTCATAATAGGCAATCTAGATGCACAATTTCATTCTTACTGTATAGTAAAACAAATTCAATGGCTTTTAGCTGTATTCTGGGTGCTTAGCTAAGCCATATAAGACATTTAGGTTTTGTTTTATTAATATTATTATTTTCCTTTAAAACACAAGAGCCCTAATAGTACAATTGAAAAATTATCTCTTTAAATTAGTTAGTCCAAACCAGAAGGTATATCAGTAAACTAATTTCTGTTACATAAACAAAGGCGGCTGTACTCTAGGTGAATATCCTCTGGTCACAACTGTTACAGAAGGATGTCAGTCACATCTTTTAGCTCCTCCTTCACTACTGGAGTATAGTATCCTCTTCAGTTTTTCCTTCTGTAAGTGAACTGACAAGGACAGAATGATTCTAAGGAGGGTATGGAAGCAAATTTCCTTGGACCGCTGCATTCTAGATCTTATTCAGGAGAGTCACAAAATCGAGTTCTGTTACCCTTCCCCAGATCTGTTTGTGGATTCTCCAGCTGGACAAGGTGGCCAGGGTCTGAGTGACTACTAACTATTCAAGCCATAGAACCATCGATGTAGAATAGGGGTCTGGACTCCATGGTGCCCAAAAGAGACACTGAAAACCGGAGACTGATTCTAGACCCGATACCTGTGAATGTGGCTCTGAAAGTGCCACGCTTCCACATGGAGATGGTCTGGTCAGTAATTGCAGCGGTGGCATCGGGCAAATTCCTAGCCTCCCTAGATCTGATGGAAGGCAAGGCAGAATGTTCTCAGACAATGCCACTATGGTAACATATGTAAACAGACAAGTCACCAAGAGTGCTCCATTACATCTGGAGGCTCAGATGTTTAGGTAGATAGACGCTCACCTTCAGGTGCTCTCTGCAGCTCATGGAACTCCCTTGTAAGCCAAATATGAAACTAGTGAAAAGGGCATGTTTAGAAAATTACTCAAGATGATTTAGCCAATAATTTTCCTCTCTGCACAGAGTTATTCACGATTCTCATTATATAAGCTATGGTATTAGTTTGTAGATATGATTTCTGATGATTGTGTGTCTATTTTATCATGTTTTTATGAAATTATGTATGTAAATTATGTTAACGGTATAGAAATTTTTAAAATAAAAAATATAGCAGGAGTAGGAAAACGTGTAGGCCAACTTTCTCAGCAGGCACATATTAGACCTAGAATTGTCAATATGTTGAAGAGCCAGCCTGTGATAAGGAATTAACAGAACTGCAAATACAGAAAAACCGCGAATAACTTTTTCATATGTTGTTCACGGTTTTCTGTTAAAAACCATCGTGAATATGGTGACACCGCGAATAACATGGTGAGAGACCTGGCCTGTTCCTGAAGGAGAGGCAAAACACAGTGAAGAAAGTGCTGGGAATCAGCGATTTTCTCTATAAACGCTTGGAATCAGTAATTTCTCTATGCAAGCTGATGTAATTTGGGGGGAGGAGACAGCAAGCTAAAAACCGCAAATAATTGAAACCGCGAATACGGAGGGAGAAGTGTACTTATTCTTTAGTAGCTGAATAGGCCTGATTCCATATCAGTTTTAAAACTCCATGAGTTATATGTTTGTCACCAATTATTGAACCATAGCTGCTACTGAGTATCAGGCCCATATTATTTTTAAAAAGCTTGTATTATCCCAGGACAAGAAGGCAGCCTATTCTCACATATTGGTGACGTCATTCACGGAGCCCCGATGTGGACAGCCTCGCAAGCATACTTGCTTGTAGAAACTTCAGAAGTTTCGAGTCAGCCGCACCGCGCATGCATGAGTGCCTTCCCGCCCAGCACAGGGCGAGTCTCCTCAGTTCTCAGTTTTCCGCAGAGCCGAGAAGTCCATATTTGACGCTCTGTGCTGAACTTAGTTCGCTTCGTGCCTTCTCTCACCACGGTGTGTATTCTTTTTAGTGGCGAATCGCTTTTACTTTATTTTCTTTTTTTTAAAAAAAAGAGAGACTTTATTTTTTTCTTCCGACTGGCGGGACAAGCCGCTCGGCGACAGCCTGCTTGCTTCAACTTCGCAGTGGCTATTTTCCCTCCTATGTCCCGGCCAACAACAGGCTTCAAGAAGTGTAGCCAGTGCCAGCATATGATTTCTCTCACAGACCCACATCGCTGGTGCCTCAAGTGCCTCGAGTCTGATTATTGTTCGAAGTCCTGCGAGCGCTGTGCTACTCTTCAACCTCAAGCCCTTAAACGTCGTTGGATTTTGGTGGAGAAACTCTTCAGGATAGACTCTTCATTCACATCCTCGACCTCGAGTGCTGCTTTGGTCCCACCATCCACCAAAGATCCTCCTGCTTCCACGACGCCAATCTCAAGTCTCATCAAACCTTCCTCATTTGGAGCGTCTTTGACCTCAAGTACACCTGTTTTATCTTCCCCTGAGCTCTCCTCAGGTCAGATAACTAAGGAAAAGGTTCCGGCGGTGGTCCTCAAGCTCTTCAAGACCTCCAAGTCAAAGCACATCTCCACTGCTACCTTGGAGCCTTTAGCCTCAGCATGTGGTCCAGTTTCAGATTCGGACCCACAATTGCAGGCTTCTCTCCAGACCCTGTTGGAGCAGCAATTTGTACAATTACTTAACAAGTATGGTTCTGCCTCGACTTCGCCTCATGTAATCCAGCCTGGGCAATCAGCAGTCTCCCGCAAGGTCGAGTCCCTGTCTGTGCCTCGAGCTGAAGTTACACACTATATGCAAGGAGCAGAGTCTTTGCGAGTGTCTGGTCTGGCATCTACACATTCTATGCAAGGAGCACAGTCTTTGCGAGTGTCTCAATGGTAATCTCCACACTCTAGGCAAGGAGTAGATTCTTTGCGAGTGTCTCGACAAGAATTCTCACCCTTCATACAAGGAGCAGTCTTTGGGAGTGCTTCGAGATTCCTCGATCCAAACCACTGAGTTTCAATCCACAGCTTCCAGCCCTATTCATGCACCAGCAGCATTGCCTGTTTCCATACATAGGGTGACATCAACTCGATCCTCCTCAAGACCTGCTTCCAGGCACCATTCTCGTCAATCGAGGCATCCATCGAGGCGCAGGTCTTCTTCCAAAGAACAGCCTTCCTCGTCCAGGCCTCATTCTAGACCTTCCAGCTCTTCGAGGCCTCCAACTCCTCGATCAAGGTCACCGCTTCCAGACCCCGAGGACTCAGCTGCTTCCATCGTCTCCTCCAAGTCTCCATATTCTTTGGATTGCCACTTCTCCAGAGAGGCTTCGCCTTAGTTCTCCGCTCAAAGTGCTTTCAGGTCATCGAGCCCTTCTCGAGGCAGGGCCTTTGCGGATCAGCTGTCTTTCTCCTCCTTCCTTCGTCAGATGGCTGATGACTTGGACATTAAATTAGATGCTGGTTCTAAATACTCTAAGGAGTATCTCAAGGAAATGCATCTGCCTCAACCTCCTGCAGAGTCACTTAAACTCCCTCTTAACTGGCTTTTATCTCAGACTTTCACATGCTGTTTGGAGACTCCTTACGCTATTCCTGCTGTTCCAGGCAATCTGGACTCGAGGTATAGAACTCTCCATTGCAAGGGGTTTGAGAATTCACAGTTATCACATCAATCCCTCCTTATGGAGTCATCTTTGAAGCGTACCCAGCCTTCCAGAGTCTATGCCACAGTTCCTCCTGGAAAAGAAGGTAAGACAATGGACAAGTTTGGATGTTGGCTTTATCAGAATTCTGTGATATCCTCCAGCATCCTCAACTACAATTTTGTCTTCATTACTTATCTCAAGTTCCTTATTGATATTCTTCCAGGTTTTCTGAAGAAACTGGAACAACATAGACATTTTGAGTTCCAAGAAGTCACTGCTACTCTGTCACAACTCAGATTGCATCTTCTTCAGTCATCTTATGATGACTTTGAACTGTCTGCTAGGGCCACTGCTTTCTCTGTGGCGATGCGCCAATTAGCCTGGCTTCGCACCATCGATATGGACCCTAATCTTCAGGATCATTTGGCCAACATTCCTTGTACAGGCAATGATCTTTTTGATGAGCCCATAGAGGCTGTCACAAAGAAATTGTCTGAACATGAAAAATCCTTTGCCTCCATTGTCAGAAAAAAGCCAAAGCTAGCTCCTGCAAAATCTTCACACCCTACTCCAGTTTTCCAGAGCCTTTATACTTCAAGGGCGGCTCCTTACACTCGAGCACCTCCCAAGAAACAACAGCAGCAACAGAAACCTCAGCCTTCTGCTGCACAGCCTTTTTGACTGTTTATAGCAGAGCAGTGGTTCCCAAACCTGTCCTGGGGGACCCCCAGCCAGTCAGGTTTTCAAGATATCCCTAATGAATATGCATGAGAGAGATTTGCATACCTGTCACTTCCATTATATGCAAATCTCTCTCATGCATATTCATTAGGGATATCTTGAAAACCTGACTGGCTGGGGGTCCCCCAGGACATGTTTGGGAACCATTGAAACAGAGCATAACCTCCATTGTTCTGCCTCTGTTCTCCCTTCCCCCCATAGGTGGCCGTCTCCATCTTTTTTTTTATCATCGATGGGAGACCATTACATCCGACCTCTGGGTACTGTCAATCATCAAGGAAGAATATTCTCTTCACTCAGGTTCCACCAGAGCTTCCTCTAAGAGAGTATCCCTCCAATCCATCCCAGACCGCCCTTCTTCAGGAAGCTCAAGCTCTGCTTCATCTCCGTGCCATCGAGGAGGTTCCTCTGGATCAGCAGAGCAGGGGGTTTTATTCCCGTTTCTTCCTTGTTCCGAAGAAGACGGGCGATCTGTGACTCATACTGTATCTCAGGACTCTCAACAAATTTTTAGTCAAAGAAAAATTTTTCCCTGGCATCCCTTTACCCCCCTTCTAGATCAGAATGATTGGTTATGTTCTCTGGATCTCAAAGAGACTTATACTCACATCCCCATTCATCTGGCCTCCCGTCAGTACCTCAGATTTCGGGTGGGGAATCTTCATTACCAAGTCCAAATGACAAAATCAAAGATTCTACAATCTCCTTAAATGGTCATGTCTTTCCTATCACAGATTCCATAAAAATTCTGGGAGTGACACTTGACCGCAACCTCACCCTTGAATCTCACACCTACTTACTGGTCAGAAAAGGCTTCTCCGCCTTATGGAAACTGAGAACCATCAGAAAGTACTTCGATGCAAGCTCTTTTCGACTACTGGTACAGTCATACATCCTAAGCCTACTCGACTACTGCAACATTATCTACCTGGGGTCCTTCAAAAAAACCATTCAAAGACTCCGCATCATCCAAAACTCGGCAATCCGACTGATCTTTGGGCTGAAAAAATGGGAACACATTTCCCTACTACCAAAAACTCCACTGGCTACCCATGGAAGCAAGAATCCAATTCAAGTTTGCCTGTATCTGTTTCAAATCCATTCTTGGTTTGGCCCCATTATACCTGGTTTCCCATTTCTCCTTAAACTGCTCTTCCAGACCCACCCACAGAGCCCACCTCTTCAGCCACCCAACTCTAAAGGCCTGCCGATACAAAAGTCACCTAAACAGAACACTTGCCTTCCAAGCAGGTCATATAAATGACTGGCTAAGCAGAATTATCTCGCACTCCTCATCCTACCTAAACTTCAGGAAATTATTAGAAACTAGCCTATTCAACCAAACTACAACCTAGCCCTCCCTCCCTCCCCTACTCCCCAAGTTCTCTTTCCCTACCCTCTGCCCTGCCCACCCACTTTTGTCCTTATTTCGCCCGTTCCCCCGCACACGCATATTTATTGTATCTGTATTCGCTGACTGTAACATCTCACTGATTGACCTGCCCTTCTCTGTTGTAAACCATATTTGCTGATTCTTTGTTGTATCTGTATTCACTGATAGTAACTATTCGCGTATCTTTATCTGTATTCACTATTTGTAACTATTCGCTGATTGTCCAGCCCTTCTTTATTGTAAACTGCCTCAAACTACTACGGCTTTGGCGGTATATAAGAAATAAAATAATAATAATAATACAGAGTATTACCCTTTGACCTGGCATCATCTCCCAGAGTGTTCACCAAGTGCCTAGTGGTGGTAGCAGCAGCTCTAAGGAACCATGGTCTTCAGGTGTTCCTCTACCTAGACGACTGGCTCATCAAAGATTCAACATCTCAGGGGGTTATTGTAGCGACCCAACAGACTACGTGGTTTCTATAAAGCTTGGGATTCGAAATCAACTTTCCCAAATACAAACTTCAGCCCTCTCAGAATCTACAGTTCATCGGAGCTGTTCTGGACACTATCCAATTCAGAGCAATCCTTTCTCAACGTCTCGATGCTCTTCACCTCTGTCACATAGTGTCTTCCCACTCTTCAATCTCAGCGAGACACATGATGGTTCTACTAGGCCACATGGCCTCCACAGTGCATGTGACTCCTTTTGCCAGACTTCACCTCAGAATTCCTCAGTGGACCCTGGCATCTCAGAGGACACAGGCTTGCGAACCACTCTCTCGATACATTACAGTCAGTCCTTTGTTGAGACAGTCTCTCCGCTGGTGGATGCTTTCTTCCAATCTCTCCAGAGGTTTACTGTTTCAAATGCCCCCTCATCAGAAAGTCCTCACGATAGATTCCTCGACCTACGCTTGGGGGTCTCACTTCGACGGTCTCCGTATTCAAGGCCACTGGACCAGCACGGATCATCTGTGTCACATCAATCTGTTGGAACTCAGAGTGATATTCAATGCTCTCAAAGTTTTTCATCACCTTCTTCACGACCAGGTAGTCCTCATTCGGACGGACAACCAAATTGCCATGTACTATGTCAATAAACAAGGAGGAATGGGATCTCTTTCACTTTGTCAAGAAGCTCTGAAGATTTGGGACTGGGCAATCCTCCACAACACCTTCCTGAAAGCTGTCTACATCCAAGGGGCAAAAAACTGTTTGGTGGACAAATTGAGTCGTCTTCTGCAACCTCACAAATGGACACTCAATTCCTCGCCTCTTCATCACATTTTTTCACAGTGGGGAACTCCTCAGATAGATCTCTTTGCATCTCCCCACAACCACAAACTGCCTCAGTTCTGCTCCAGGATCTATTCTCCTCATCGCCTCAAGGCAGATGCTTTTCTACTGGAATGGATGAATCTCTTCCTGTATGCATTCCCTCTTATTCTCAAGACTTGTCAAGTTGAAGAACGATCATTCCACCATGATTCTGATGGCTCCTCGGTGGCCGAGACAAACTTCAACTCAGCAGTAGGGAGCCATACCTTCTACCAGTTTTTCCATCTCTGCTTACAGTCAAGGATCTCTACTTCATCCCAACCTGCAGTCTCTGCACCTGACAGCTTGGTGCCTCTCAACATAACTCCTCTTCAGTTTTCTCAACCTGTAATAGACATTTTAGAGGTTTCTAGAAAGCCTGCCACTAGACAATGCTACCACCAAAAATTTTCTACGTGGTGCATCTCTCATGATAAGGAGCCTCAGCATTCCTCATTATCTTCTGTTCTGGATTATCTGTTGCACTTATCCACCTCTACTAGGCCACATGGCCTCCACAGTGCAAGTAACTTCTTTTGCCAGACTTCACCTCAGAATTCCTCAGTGGACTCTGCATCTCAGTGGACGCAGGCTTGTGACCCACTTTCTCGACACATTGCAGTCACTCCTTCCTTGAGACACTCTCTCCGCTGGTGGATGCTCTCTTCCAATCTCTCCAGAGGCCTACTGTTTCAAACGCCCCCCCCCCCCCATCAGTAGGTCCCTCACAACAGATTCCTCGACCTACGCTTGGGGGTCTCACCTTGACGGTCTCTGTACTTAAGGCCACTGGACCAGCACGAATCGTCTGTGTCACATCAATCTGTTGGAACTCAGAGCGATATTCAATGCTCTCAAAGTTTTTCATCACCTTCTTCACGACCAGGTAATCCTCATTCGGACGGACAACCAAATCGCCATGTACTATGTCAACAAACAAGGAGGAATGGGATCTCTCTCACTTTGTCAAGAAGCTCTGAAGATTTGGGACTGGGCAATCCTCCACAACACCTTCCTAAAAGCTGTCTACATCCAAGAGGCGAAAAATTGCTTAGTGGACAACTTGAGTCGTCTTCTACAACCTCACAAATGGACACACCATTCCTCGCCTCTACATCACATTTTTTCACAGTGGGGAACGCCTCAGATAGATCTCTTTGCAGCTCCCCACAACCACAAACTGCCTCAGTTCTGCTCGAAGCAGATGCTTTCCTACTGGAATGGACGAATCTCTTCCTGTTTGCATTCCCTCCGTTCCCTCTCATTCTCAAGACTCTTGTCAAGTTGAAGAATGCTCATGCCACCATGATTCTGATTGCTCCTCGGTGGCCGAGACAATCTTGGTACTCCCTTCTACTTCAACTCAGCAGCATGGAGCTATATCTTCTGCCAGTTTTTCTGTCTCTGCTTCATCCCAACCTGTAGTCTCTACACCTGACAGCTTGGTACCTCTCAACATAAGTCCTCTTCAGTTTTCTCAACCTGTAAGAGACATTTTAGAGGCTTCTAGGAAGCCTACCACTAGACAATGCTACCACCAGAAATGGACTAGATTTTCTATGTGGTGCATCTCTCACGATAAGGAGCCTCAACATTCCTCCTTATCTTCTGTGTTAGATTATCTTTTTCACTTATCCATCTCTGGCCTCAAGTCTACATTGATTCGAGTCTATCTCAGTGCAATTGCTGCTTTCCATCAGCCTATTGAAGGGAAACCCCTCTCTGCTCATCCGGTGGTTTCCAGATTCATGAAAGGACTTTTCAATGTCAAACCTCCTCTCAAACCACCTCCAGTGGTTTGGGATCTCAATGTTGTTCTTGCTCAATTGATGAAGCCTCCATTTGAACCAATGTCTACGGCTCATCTGAAGTATCTCACTTGGAAAGTGGTGTTTCTCATTGCCCTCACATCTGCTCGAAGAGTCAGTGAGCTGCATTCTTTAGTTGCTGATCCACCTTTCACTGTGTTCCATCATGACAAGGTGGTCCTTCGTACTCATCCTAAATTCCTACCTAAAGTGGTTTCAGAATTTTATCTCAACCAATCCATTGTTCTTCCAGTGTTTTTCCAAAAGTTTCATTCTCACCCTGGAGATTCAGCTCTTCATACTCTGGACTGTAAACGTGCTTTGGCTTTCTATTTGGAACGCACCAAACCACACAGTACTGCTCCTCAACTTTTTGTCTCCGATCCAAACAAGTTGGGACATCCAATCTCTAAGCGTACCATCTCCAACTGGATGGCTGCTTGTATCTCTTTCTGCTATACCCAGGCGCATGCGCGGTTGACTTGAAACTTCTAGTTTCTATAAGCAAGACTGTCCGCATCCGGGCTCCGTGGATGTCGTCACCCATATGTGAGAATAGCTGCCTGCTGTCCCTGGATAACACCTGTTACGGTAAGTAACTGTGCTTTATGGTAAGTAACTGTGCTTTTTCTTCCTCTAATATGGTTTTTATGTGAGTCAATAAGCTATGGTAAGAAGCAGGAGCAGCAGCAATTGAGAGAAATACTTCCTGTTCTCATATAGAAATGCTAACATGGCACATTGCACAGTTATCAGATAATGAAAAGAAGCTTCAGAGATGGTGGTAGAGAGAGAAAGAGCCCATGCAAAGGGAAGAAATTGGTGAGACACCAGAGCCCTGTGATAATGTGGAAAAGAAAAGCTGCACTTAGCAGAGAGAAGGAAGGGCTAGGATCATTGAACTGTTATAGATGCAAAAGAGAAAAGGAAATGGAGAATGCATGCATTTTTATACTGATGCATTATTTGTACAGGAAAGCAATGCCAGTTTTGTTAGCAGGGCCTACTCATAGAAAAGTGTACTGGTGCCTATGGGATGAACTGCTCAGTTGCTTTCCATCAAACAGAGCCTTCCATGTTTATTAAATAAAAACAGCTGAAAGTAGGAAAAGAAGTGCTTCTTTTCTTATAACTTGGTGAATAAGAACATAAGAAATGCCTCTGCTGGGTCAGACCCTAGGTCCATCGTGCCCAGCAGTCCGCTCACGCGGTGGCCCAGCAGGTCCAGGACCTGTGCAGTAATCTATCTATACCCCTCTATGCTCTTTTCCAGTAGGAATTTGTCTAATCCTTTCTTGAACCCCAGTACCGTACTCTGCCCAATCACGTCCTCTGGAAGCGCATTCCAGGTATCCACCACACGTTGGGTAAAAAAGAACTTCCTAGTATTTGTTTTGAATCTGTCTCCTATCAACTTTTCCGAGTGCCCTCTTGTTCTTTTATTATTCGAAAGTTTGAAGAATCTGTCCCTCTCTACTCTCTCTATGCCCTTCATGATCTTATAAGTCTCTATCATATCCCCTCTAAGTCTCCTCTTCTCCAGGGAAAAGAGACCCAGCTTCTCCAATCTCTCAGCATAAGACAGGTTTTCCATCCCTTTTATCAGACGCGTCGCTCTCCTCTGAACCCTCTCGACTAACGCCATATCCTTCTTAAGGTACGGCGACCAATATTGGACGCAGTACTCCAAATGCGGGCGCACCATTGCCCGATACAATGGCAGGATAACCTCTTTTGTTCTGGCTGTAATACCCTTTTTGATTATACCAAGCATTCTATTCGCTCTCTTAGCGGCCGCTGCACACTGTGCCATCGGCTTCATTGTCATGTCCACCAATACCCCCAAGTCCCTTTCCTGGGTACTCTTATTCAATAATATCCCTCCCATTGTATAGTTGTACCTCGAGTTTCTGCTCCCCACATGTAATACCTTACATTTCTCAACGTTGAACTTCATCTGCCATCTCGTCGCCCAATCTTCTAGTTTGTTCAAGTCCCTTTGCAATTCTTCACATTCCTCTGTAGTCCGAGCTCCATTAAATAGTTTAGTGTCGTCCGCAAATTTTATTATCTCGCACTTCGTCCCTGTTTCTAGATCATTTATGAAGATATTAAATAGTAGCGGCCCGAGCACCGAGCCCTGCGGGACACCACTCGTGACCCTCCTCCAGTCGGAGTAGTGGCCCTTCACTCCTACCCTTTGTTTTCTACCCTCCAACCAGTTTCTGATCCATCTATGTACGTCTCCTTCCACCCCATGGTTCTTTAGTTTCCGGAGTAGGCGTTCATGGGGCACCTTGTCAAAGGCTTTTTGGAAATCTAGATATATGATGTCAATGGGGGTCTCCTTTGTCCATCTGTTTGTTAATCCCTTCAAAGAAGTGCAATAAGTTTGTTTGGCACGATCGTCCCTTGCAGAAACCATGCTGGCTGGCTATCAGAAGTTCGTGCTTTTCAAAATGTTGATCAATGCTTTCTTTTATCAGTGCTTCTGCCATTTTCCCAGGAACTGAAGTCAGGCTCACTGGCCTGTAGTTTCCCGGATCACCTCTTGATCCCTTTTTAAAGATGGGCGTAACGTTGGCTATCTTCCAATCCTCCGGGATCTCGCCTGTTTTCAGGGATAAGTTGCAAATTTTCTGCAGTAGTTCCGCTATCTCCTCCTTTAATTCCTTCAGAACCCTTGGATGTATGCCATCCGGACCCGGGGATTTGTCAGTTTTTAGTTTTTCTATCTGCCTGCGAACGTCTTCAATGCTCACTTCTATGAATGTTAATTTTTCTGCTTGACTTCCGTTGAAGAATTGCTCAGGTTCCGGCATGTTGGACGTGTTTTCGTTAGTAAATACAGACGAGAAGAACATGTTAAGCCTTTCTGCCACTACCTTCTCCTCCTTCACCACTCCCTTCCTGTCTCCGTCGTCTAGCGGTCCCACTTCCTCTCTAGCTGGCTGCTTCCCTTTAACATATCTGTTAAACAATATTAATATGTGACTTGCTACATGCTGGGGAATTCTAAGAGAAGTGTTTCTGTTTGTAGGAAATAAAGGGAACATTTTTTTAAAGGCATATAGACACACACTTAGGTTCATATAAAACTTGTTTCTAGATGATTCAAATGCTTTTGGCCTGCTAAATTAAAATAAGTTTCCACATATTATTCTATCTTCTATTGCAATAATGAATGAAAATATATTATTTCTAATTTTAGATGATTGAGGCTAACAATTTCTATGAATTCTTCTTAGCCCTTTTCATTAAAGATTGTGTATCTTAAGTCTGAAACACAAGAAATGTGATTTATGTTTTCTGTTTTCCAGAACCTGGAAAGAATCCTAAAGATCTGACTGCTTGGTTTAATCTCTTTGCTGATCTTGACCCATTATCTAATCCTGATGCTATTGGGAAAACTGATAAAGAACATGAGCTATTGAATGCATGAGTCTGTATTCTTCATACACCACTGGTTTTGTGTTATCTCTGGAAACAATCAGTATGTTGTAAAATTTTCAAGTATGTGCCACTGCATTAAAATCAAAAGGATATATACGCATACACACACACAGAGGTATATCAGTATACACATACACAGATATATATATTATAAATTGCCTTTGCTAAAAGAAATTCCAAATGAGAGATTCAAGGCAGATATCTAGCCTGATTAAAATATTTGCAGAAACCCTGTATGCCTGAAGTGTGTTAGAGCTATTAAATAAAATTATAAACCTATTTTTATAAGGTTTTTTCTGTAATTCTGCAATCATGTAATTAGAGGCTGCATGAACAAACAGAATATGACTTTGATGTGTGAAATAATTGTTTAACAGCAGCCTTGATGAAAAAAATTTATATAGAGCTTGTCAGTTAAAAATTTATGGTTATTTAGGCCTGGAAAATTGTTGTAGTTTTTTCTTTTTAATCAAAACTTGCAAAATCCATGGGCTTATCTTAAAATATGCTTTATTTGCACTATATAATACCAAATTTGTATCCAAACAATGCATTTGTTCTGGGTCTTTTCTTGCATTGCATAGGACCAAGGCAATTCCATCCATTTGATATGTCATTTGTATCTATTTGTGAAAACATTTTTCATATGCAGAAATTCATAAACATGTTTTTCTTGAGCCTGATGTGTTTACTCTTGCAGTGACACTGTAATAAAAAAAAAAAAACATTTTGCACAAAACAAAGTTAAAAACTTATTTTTATTGTATAAGTTGAGAGTCTTAGCTAAGAGTTAATGTGATAAAAGTATTTGAAGTGCAAGCAGTATAACACTTTAGTACATGCCAGATCTTCCAGAAATACCAGTTAGCATAGAGACAGTTTTTTGTAGAGATAACTGTCAATGTTCTGCATTAATCTGATAAAAAAAGATATAATAAAAAGGGTGGAAGATCAGATTCCTTGATTAAATTCATCTTCTACCAACATCGCTACACTCATGACACCCCTCTCCTTAACAGAATAGAACAGGGGAAACAAAAGCAAAACAACAAAGTGGAATTGACCCAATCAGAATGGTGCGCACCAAAGAAATGTGCTTCAACTCATCTGATAAATTCAAATGCCTTTATTCTTCCAAATTCTCATAAATTCAGAAGAATAAAGGCATTTGAATTTATCAGATGAGTTGAAGGACACTTCTTTGGTGCGCACCATTCTGATTGGGTCAATTCCACTTTGTTTTGCTTTACCCCTCTCCTTAAGTCACTTCACTGGCTCCCTATCCGCCATCACATACAGTTCAAGCTCCTATTGCTGACCTACAAACATGTTCATTCTGCTGCCCCTCTATCTCTCCTCTCTTCTCATACACCTCCCAGAAAACTCTGTTCTTCCGATAAGCAGCTCTTAGCTTTACCCTTCTCCACTACCAATTCCAGACTTTATTCCTTTCATCTAGCTGCCCCCTATGCCTAGAATAAATTACCTGAGTTTGTCCACCAAATCCCTTGTTTAATAGCAGACTGAAAACCCACCTTTTTGATATAGCCTTCAATCCTTAACCCTACTCTTCTGCACTCCAGCCCAGCCAGCTGATTAACTGTTCCCCTTAACTGTATCCATGACATCCTGTTTGTCTGTCTTGGCTGTTTAGCTTGTGAGCTCTTTCAAGCAGGGACTGTATTCTTCTTCTTTGCGATTGTGTATAGCGCTGTGTATGTCTGGTACTGCTATAGAAATAATTAATAGTAGTAGTAAGTCAAACTGGATGAATACTGTAATACTGATGTATCATCAAATATTTCCTCATGCAAGAAAATGGTTCTCATTCATATAACTGTTATAGTTAACAGGGAACTGAGTTAATAACGTGCTGTAAACTTTGGGATGCAGACTCCAAGCACACTAGACATCTCATTTTCTGCTGCAGAAGTTTTTATTTTTTTATTTTCTATTGTTTAAAGCCTAAGTGGATTACATTATCAGTTACAGCTGAAAGGATTTCTGGAGATCATGAAAACCAGGAATGTCAGCCTGTAATCCAGGAGGGCCACAAACCAGTCAGGTTTTCAAGATATTTCTAATGGGGAAATATTTACACACTCTACTTCCATCGTGTGCAGATCTAATTCATGCATATTCATTAAAAATATTGCAAAAGCTTGACTAGTTTGCAGCCCTCCAGGATGGAAGTTTGATATCCTCAGTGTAAACAGTAGACCAGACATGGGCAACTCCGGTCCTTGAGGGCCAGAATCCAATCGGGTTTTCAGGATTTCCCCAATGAATGTGCATTGAAAGCAGTGTATGCAAATAGATCTCATGCATATTCATTGGGGAAATCCTGTAAACCCAATTGGATTCCGGCCCTCACGGACTGGAGTTGCCCATGTCTGTAGTAGACTGTAGAGCAGTGACTCTCAACCCAGTCCTCAGAGTACACATTATACTGGTGTCTTCTTTTCCGCCAATACCTTTCAGTTCTAGGCGATTTACAAGAAATTAGCCTGGACATTCCCAGGAAGATTACAAGGTTGATAGCTATAGTATGCGTCGGGATCTGGGAAGGGTCGATACGGTTTGGTTAGATCATTTGACAAATTTCTTGAACAGTATTCAGTTCTTTCCTGAATGTTTTGTACTTGGGTGTCATGGTCAGATTTGAGAGGTGATGGTCTATTTTCGCTGCTCTGGGGGCTAGTAGTCCCGTCATATATTTTTTTGCTTTGCATGCCTTTGATTGGGGGGTGGGCAAAGTGTGCTTGTGTTCTCCTTGGTCTTTTTCCTGATTAGGCGGTTGTTCAGATAGCTTGGTCCATTTCCATTTAGGGCTTTGAATAGGGTGCAGTAGAATTTGTGTTGTTTGCGTGCTTGTACTGGGAGCCAGTGTGAGTCTTGGAAAGCTGAGGTAAAGTGGTTGTATTTTTTCAGAGAGTATATTAGTCTTATTTTGGACTGTTTGTAGTTGTTTTAGCATGTTGGCGGGGCATGACAGGTAAAGTATGTTACAGAAGTCCAGGAGTCCTAGAATTAGCGCTTGTAGTATGAGTTTGAATTCTTCGTTGTTGAAGTATTTTCGGATTTGTCTTAAGTTGCGCATGGTTGTGAATGACTTCTGAACCATTTTGCTGATTTGAAATTCCATGGTGCAGCCTTTGTCTATCATTATTCCCAGCAGTTTTATGTTGGTTTGTAAGGGATATGTGATGGAGTTTATTTCTAGGTTTGTTATGGTTGGGGTTTTGTTTCTTTCTAGAAGTAAGAATTTGGTTTTGTCTTGGTTCAGCTTTAATTTGTGGTCTATCATTCATTTTGACACTGTTTCTAGTGCAATGTGTAGTTCATTGTGTTGGGGTAGTTTGGTCGAAAGGCAGAAGGATGGTGATATCATCTGCATAGCTGTATGATGTTATGCCTAGTTTTGTCTAAGCATGTGTGGCTATGTAAAGATTGAAGAGTGTTGGCAATAGTGGGGAGCCTTGGGGGACTCCGCAGGGGTTATTCCAAGATTTTGATTGTTCATTGTTTGCTTTTACTCTTCATCTTCTTGAGCGGAGGACTCCTTCAAACCAATTGTAGACTTTGCCTGTGATTCCTATTGCCTCCAGTGTTTGTAGTAGGATGTCGTGATCTACCAGGTTGAATGCTGCTGTGAGATCGAGTTGTTTGAATAGCATTTTTTTGCCTTTGCTTAGGTGTTGTTTGGTTGTGTCTAGGAGAGACTAGTAGTGTTTCTGTACTGTAGTTGTCTCTGAAGCCTGATTGTGAGGGGTGGAGTATATTGTGGGTTTCTAGGTATTCGGTGGGAAGTTTTGCTACAAGGCCTTCCATTAGTTTAACATATAGCGGTATTGAGGCTTTAGGTCTTTCAGAATAGGGGTTATGATGATTTTGGCGAGTTCTTGTTGAAATTGGTCCTCTGTGAGCATGCAACTAATCCACCGCAAGAGGTGGGTGCGGAATCTAGTGTTGGCGGCTTTTAACAGGTATGGGGAACAGTGGTTGAGGTCGCAGGCTGCATGATTGTATTTTTTGTAGTTTGTCTAGGTCGAGCCATTGTATGTCTGGGAAGTCTGACCAGTTTCTGTCTGCTGCATAGGACTAATTTTCTATAGGTGGTATAGAGATTTTGTCGGGTGGTTTGGGGTCCCGGTGAAGGTGTTTCTAGCTGTTGAGATTTTGTTTCTATTTGGCTGTGGGGGGAGTGACAGTTTGGGTGGTCAGGAAGGGTTTGGTGCCAGTCAGATTTCAGGATATCCACAATTTATATACATGATAATTTATTTTGGGTATCCTGAAAACTCACCTGGTTTTTGCTATAGAGTACTAGTGGGAAAAGCCCATCATTAAGTGAAGGGAAATTTAAGAGAGAAAGAGTCGAAACAGTCAACTTTGAGGACAAACAGGACTGAGCATTCTCACATGTAGGTGACATTTCTGACGGAGTCCCAGCATACTGCCCGGCATACTGTTTCTTTAGTGGAAGAGGGCTCTGATTGAAAATAATTGAAAACAGCACAAGGAATGGCAAATAAAATGCAAAGTGCTAATAAGGAAAGCAAAAAGTAACCTTGAAAAGATTGCGTTGTAAGAAAAAACACACAGTACAAACTTTTTTTTAGGTATATTAAAAGCAAGAAGCTGGGAAGATAATCAGTTGGACCACTAGATAACCAAGGGTTAAAAGGGGCTCTCAGGGAAGACAAGGCCAAAGCAGAGAGATTTTAATGAATTATTTTCTTCAGTCTTCAGCAAGGAAGATGTGGGGAGAGTTATCAGTGTCAGAAATGGTATTCAATTTTGATGAATCAGAAACTTAAACACATCTCCAACATCAGAAGATGTAATGTGTCAATTTGACAAATTGCCTGGACCAGATGGTATACATCCCACAGTGCTGATAGAATTGAAAAATGAACTTGCAGAGCTATTGTTAGTAAATTTTATTTAAAATCTAGCATAGTACCAGAAGACTGGAGGTGGCCAACGTGATGCCGATTTTTAAAAAGGGTTCCAAAGGTGATCTGGGAAATTGTAGACTAGTGAGTCTGACATCGGTGCCAGGCAAAATGGGAGAGATTGTAAACAACAAAATGACAGAACACACAAGCATGGATTAATGAGAGAAAGTCAACATGAATTTAGTCAAGGAAAAGCTTGCCTCACCAATGTACTGTATTTCTTTGAAGGGGTGAATGAACATATGGATAAAGGTGAGACAGTTGATATTGTGCATTTGTTTGTTTTTCCCCCCAATTCTTTATTCATTTTTTCATCTTACATCAGGTACACAATATTGCATCAATTGAATTATACACATCACTTGAAATTCTTTCTATTATCATCTTAAATACATAAATTACTTCTCTCCACCACCCACCCTTCCCACAAATATTGTAATCAAAAATATCATACAAAATATTACATGCATAATTATTGATTAAACCTTTAATATAACTATATACCACCCCCCCCTTCCCATATTGTGCATTTGGATTTTCAAATGGCATTTGACAAAGTACCTCATGAAAGATTTCTGAGGAATTAGAAAGTCATGGAATAGGATGTAATGTCCTATTATGGATTAAGAACTTGTTGAAAGATAGAAAACAGAGTAGGATGTTCACGTATCAATGTCAAATCTTTTTTTATTTATTTCTGGAAAAGAAAGTGTTCAGTTTTGGAGGCCATATCTGGCGAAGGATATATAAAGACTTGAAGTGATCCAGAGGAAGGTGACGAAAAGTAGTATAAGAAGAGACTGGAAGACCTAAATATGTATACTCTGGAGGAGAGGAAGGACAGAGAAGGTATGATACAGATGTTTAAATACTTGAAAGGCATTAATATAGAACCAAATGTTTTCCAGAGAAGAAAAAAATGGTAAAACTTTGAGGTTACAGGGAGGAAGACTTAGGAGCAATGTTAGGAAGTGGTGGAGAGGAAAATGGTGATAGAATTCAAAAAAACGTGGGATAAAAATAGAGGATTTCTAATTAGAAAATGAAGGATGTAAAGTAAAGAACTATTGGACAGACCTGCACAGTCTGTGTTCCATATATTGTGATGCAGTGTAGAATGGGTGGGCATCAATGTGAACTCCACTAATATAGAACAGGAGGATGTTACTGGCCAGACTTTACAGAAGAAGCTTTAATTTTCTTACAGATAGTCTCACATGATCCTCAAGCACCCTCTGATACAGGGTAGAATTTCACATGATCCTCAAGCACCCTCTGATACAGGGTAGAATTCATGGTGGATTCTATGATGGTGAGCTGGCCAGGTCCTGCTGCAGCAAAGCATACCCAAACCATGACACTTCCATCTTCATGCTTCAAAGTTGGTACGAGGCTCTTTTCCTGGAATGCTGTATGCCAAACATGTCCTCTTTTCTGGTGTCCACATAATTCAATTTTAGAATCATCTGTGCATAGAACACTATTCTAGAAGTCCTGGTGTTTGTTCAAGTTCAAGCTTATTCGCTCTTAATGAATCGCTTATTTAGATTGCTAAGCGATGTACAACATAATATAAATGTGCAGATAAAATATTGGTGCTGACGTACAAAATGACTTATATTGTGAGTTAAAACTTACAAGAATTGTGTGGGAAAATGGGGAGAAAGTTACAATCTTTAAATAGGAGAGAAAGAAAAACATAAAAGGAATGAACAAAAAAGTTCTTTCTGGCAAACTTCAAGCTGGCCTTGATGTTTCTCTTAGAGAGCAAAGGTTTCCTCTTGCATGTTAAATTTGTGCTGTCTCTTTCTGATTGTAGAGGCATGCACATCACCAGTAGCCAAGAGCCTGCTGTAGGTCCTGTGATGACATTTTAGGGTTTTGGGAGACTTCTTTTAGCATCCTGTGGCCTGCTCTGGGGGTCAGCTTGCTTGGACGGCCAGACCTGGGCATGTTGGCAGTTGTTTGGAAAATTCTCCACTTGTACAATAGCTAATGTCAAATTATTTTGAGATCTTTTTAAATCCCTTACCAGACTTATAAGCTGCTACAATTTTCTTTCTGAAGGCCTCAGACAGCTCTCTTGATCTCACTATGTGTTCACTCTCACTGCAGCAATCATTAGCACACCAAACTAACCCCCTCCTTTACTATCATGTAGCATGGGTTTTAGTGCTGGCAGCAACTGCTCTGACGCTCATAGGAATTCTATGAGCGTTGGAGCAGTTATCGCCGCTGATGGCACTAAAACCCATGCTACATGTTAGTAAAGGAGGGGGTAAACATCTGAGGTTTAAGTAGGGAAAACCCCCTTCAAAATGCTGAATAACAGTGTTCTAATCATGTGCACCTGATGCGATACACCTGTGCGTGATTTGAGCCACTTTAAGTGGGAGGATATGTGGAGGTGTCCTAATTTATTCCTCTGTTTTGAGTTGCTTGTTTATTCTCAGGATGCTGGCGAGAATAAACAAGCAACTCAAAAGCTATTGGAATGTGAAAGTTTATACGCCCTGAAGAAACGGTCTTTACCGTGAAACGTCGGCTTCTATTTAAATATCACTTAAGTTCCTTATGACTTAGAGGCAATAGCTGTTTCAGCCCTGCACTAACTGACGCACTTGCACACCCTCTTCAGAAGTTTTTTAGCCAATGATGTGGGTGGAGGAGATTTGCGCTTTTAAGCTCTACCTAAAATAAAACCTGAGGGTTGTTCTTCTGGGGGTTAGTGCTCTCAGCTAAAAAAGTGGAGTTTGTATAGAGTAAGAAACATTTATATCCCACATATTGAAAGTTCCAAGCGAGTTGCATGTCATAACATACATAAATCATATCACCAACAATAATACATAAAATTTCTTCAACAATTTATATATATAAAATCGGAGGTATGTATGTGTGTATGTGCCGCGATCACGCAAAAACGGCTTGACCGATTTGAACGAAACTTGGTATGCAGATCCCTCACTACCTGGGATGATATGTTCTGGGGGTCTCGCGGCCCACCTGCACACATGGGCGGAGCTACAAACAGAAAATCACATTTCACCCATTCATGTCAATGGAAAAAATGTAAAAAGCTGCCATTCTCACAGTAATTCAAAAACGGCTTGACCGATTTGAACGAAACTTGGTATTCAGATCCCTCACTACCTGGGGTGATATGTTCTGGGGGTCTCGCGGCCCACCTGCACACGTGGGCGGAGCTACAAACAGAAAATCAGATTTCACCCATTCAAGTCAATGGAAAAAATGTAATAAGCTGTGGGACCGATTTGAACGAAACTTGGTATGCAGATCCCTCACTACCTGGGGTGATATGTTCTCGGGGTCTAGCAGCCCACCTGCACACATGGGCGGAGCTACAAACAGAAAATCAGATTTCACCCATTCAAGTCAATGGAAAAAATGAAAAAAGCTGTGGGACCGATTTGAACAAAAATTGGTATGCAGATCCCTCACTACCGGGGGTGATATGTTCTGGGGGTCTCGCAGCCCACCTGCACACGTGGACGGAGCTACAAACAGAAAATCTGATTTCACCCATTCAAGTCAATGGAAAAAATGTAAAAAGCTGTGGGACCGATTTGAACGAAACTTGGTATGCAGATCCCTCACTACCTGGGGTGATATGTTCTGGGGGTCTCGCAGCCCACCTGCACACGTGGGCGGAGCTACAAACAGAAAATCAGATTTCACCCATTCAAGTCAATGGAAAAAATGTAAAAAGCTGTGGGACCGATTTGAACGAAAATTGGTATGCAGATCCCTCACTACCTGGGGTGATATGTTCTGGGGGTCTCGCGGCCCACCTGCACATGTGGGAAGGGTGGGTTCACCCAAGAATGTATATGTTCTTGCTCCTGGAGGTGAAACTAAAAATGTTGTTTATAATCAAGTTTTGTGTTAGTTGTATTGTATTCATTTTGTCAAATATTTCACATTATAATTTGATTATTGTACTTTTTATAAAGCTGTAAAAAAATATTTTCATTCACCACTATAAAGTATCTTTATTTGAATCCATTTACAGTGTTATTGCTATAATTAAATACCCGTGCAACGCCGGGGCATCAGCTAGTGATTCATAAAATAAATACCTTCAGATTTTAGCACTTCAGCAATCTTATCCAATCTGCTGCTTAAATATGAAAAGCCTTCCTAAAAAAATAGCCTTTCAAGCTCTTTCTAAAAGCTACGAATGTAGAAATTTCACATATTGATTCCAGAAGAGCATTCCACAACTGTGGTGCTGCCACCCTGAAAGAATGAGATCAAATACTTGCATTTGTTATACATCGGAGAGATGGAACAGCTAACAAACCCTGGGATTAAGACCTCAAAGAACGAAAGGGTAAGTATGGAGTCAATAAAGAATGTTAACATCTTCGGCATGGAGCAATGCAGGATTTTATACACCAAAGTTAGGATCTTAAATTGATTTCTCCATTCCACCAGAAGTTAATGAAGCTCAACATTAGAGTAATATGCTTTTATATACACCATCAAGAATGCAAAAAAAAAAAATAAAAATTACAATGATCTAGAACAGTGTTCTTCAACCACTGGTCCATGGACCAGTGCCGGTCCACAGGACCAGCACATGCATCAGGCCCAAAACAGTGTTCTTCAACCGCCGGTCCACGGTGCGATCGATGCGGCGTTATCTTTGAGCCAGCTCCCTCTTCCTAACTGATTCAGTGCACAAACCTGCTTCCTACGGGCATCCTGCGCCTGAACCGAAAGCCTTCTCTCTGACGTTGCAATGTCAGAGGGAAGGCTTCCAGATGAGGCACAGGACATGTAAGGTGCAATTAGTACTATTATGGGGGCGGGATCTGGGGTGGAGATTGGGTAGAGATGGGGGGGTCTGGCCCACGACTTAGCCTCGTGTTCTTCAACTGCCAGTCCACGGACCGATGACTGTCCACAGAATAATTCTTTTATTTCTGCCGGTCCATAGCTGTAAAAAGGTTGAAAAACATTGATCTAGAGAAGATAGTGGAATAACTGAAAAGAAACTGGAGAAAAAGCCTCAGAACCCTGTCGGGAAAAACATCTCAACTGGAAAAAGTATTTACTTCATCAGCAAAAAAACTCCAGTGCCATACACTTCTTTTGAAACAGATGAAATGATAATGATAAACTTATCTCAAACACTTGCAGATTAGTCAGCGTCAGAGGAGAATTCTTCCTGACTAGGTTCTGAGGTTTTTTCTCCAGTTTCTTTTCAGTTATTCCACTATTTTCTAAATCAGGGCTAGGCAATTCCGGTCCTCGAAAGCCACAGGCACGTCAGGTTTTCAGGATATCCACAGTGAATATGTATGAGATGGATTTGCATGCATTGCCTCCTTGCGATGCAAATCTATTTCCTGCATATTTATTATGGATATCCTGAAAACCTGACTTGCTTGTGGCTCTCGAGGACCAGAATTGCCTAGCCCCAATCTATAGATCATTGTATTTTTTATTTTTTGCTTTCTTGGTGTATGTATAAATAGTGGGGCTCCCCAAGGCTCTTTGCTGGGACCGTTGCTTTTTAACATATTTTTTTTTTATATTTAAATTTTTATTATAAGTTTTGTAAGAAGAAATATATAATCACATCATCATCCAACATATACAACAAATACCAGTGCAGATTAGAAAAACACATCATCAGTACAGTTTACAACGGTGACGGGATAGTCGCACGCCAGCGCGCCGACAATTCGGTGGAAGACAGAAGCACGCGGGGAAAAAATAATTTTTGAAGAGCTCTGACTGGGGGTTTGGAGTGGCAACCCCTCCACTTTATTGGTTAGTGTTCGCGCTGCCGTTGCGGGGGTGTGTGGGGGCTGAAACCCCCCACATTATAGAGAAAACCTAACTTTTCCCAAAAAAAAAATCATAAAAAGTTTAGTTTTCGTTATAATGGAGGTTTCCAACCCCCCGAACCCCCCTCCAACAGCAGCGCGAACATTAACCAATAAAGTGGGGGGGTTGCCACCCCAAACCCCCCTTCGGAGCTCTTTAAAAATTACTTTTTCCCCCGTGCGCTTCTGTCTTGTGCCGAATTGTCGGCGCGCTGACGTCTTGCGCTCCACTGTCTATGAACCGTTTACAACCACAAATCCTCCCTGACCCAAACCCCCCCACACACACACACACCATCCGTCAAAGCAACAGAGTACCAGAACTAAGGAGACCTTTTAAAGAGCATCCAAAATAGCTAATTTGTGCCAAGTAGAAGTTTGGGATGCATAGGTAAAGCGACGTTTAGCCACCGCCAACTCCATTCTCCCCAAGGACAACAGACTGTTGAGTCATTCAGCATGAGTTGGTGCTGCAGTATTTTTCCAGTGGTTTGCTATTAAACATTTTGCTGCCGCCATGCCTAAGCGAAGGAGTTTAGTTTCCCATTGATGTTCTTTAATATTGTACAATTCTAACAGCTCTGAGGTGTCCTCCCCACCTAACCCCCAGTAAGTTCTGTCATGGTATGAACCACTGCCTTCCACAAAATATGTAAAAAGAGACCCCACTGCTATATCACATCTCCAACAGTGAGCAGACACTCCAGGAAACATTCTATGCAGTCGCTCCGGGGTATAGTACCACCGGGTCAGAATCTTGTTAGCATTCTCCTGAACCAACGCACAAGAGGAAACCTTATATACCTCTCCACATATAACTCTCCATTCTTTAATAGATCCCCCTCCCAATGTTTCTGAAAGGGAAAATGAGTGTGAGAATGTCCCCTCCAATACTGATACACCACTGAAAACGGTCTAGGAACCTTCTGCAGGAGCAACCACAAATTCTCTAGGTGTTCCCACCCCAGAGATCCCCAGCCCTGGGCTTGCATAAAATGTTGGATCTGGTAATAGGCCAAATAGTCTCCAGCAGGCAAATCAAATTTCCGTTGGAGCAGGTCAAAAGAAAGGATCCCGTAGGTCCCCATTAGGTCTCTAAATATAAGCAACCCCTTCTGAGCCTACCGGTGGAATACCCAATTTTCCCTTCCCATTGTAAACTGGGGTTCCGCCTGTATATTTGTCAAAGAAGACACCAGGGCCTCATTTCCCAATTTAACACTTACCTGGATCCAGGGGCGCCCTGGACCCCCATATTCCTGTTCCAACTGCACACCTCTTTTATGTTCCCTAGTTCCCAATCTAGCACCAGTTTTATCTGTGCTGACTGATAGTACCACCACAAATTAGGCACCCCTTGACCTCCTACTTTCCTAGCCACCCACATTAAGGATTGAGATAATCGAGGAGGCTTTCTCTGCCAAATATAACTCCTTAGCTCCGCCCCCAAACCCCACAGCTCCCCCGATGGCACTGGCACCGGCAGCATTTGAAAGAGGAATAACCGGGAAAGCACATTCATCTTAACAATAGCTATTCTGCCCCACCAGGAAAGCCAGAGGCTATTCTACCACTGTAGGTCAGATCTAATACGCCAATAAATAGGCGGATAATTCACCGCATATAACTTAGAAAGATCCTTAGGAATATAAATGCCCAAGTATTTAATCCCTTGAGAGGCCCAGCGGAATGGGAAGTGCCCCCGGAGCCCATCCACCTCCAAATCTGTCAAGGTCAGGTTCAAAATTTCCATCTTATCTAAATTTATTTTAAACCCCGAGACTTTCCCATATGTATCAAAAAGCTGTAATAATCACGGTATAGAGACCTCCGGCTTTCCCACATACAATAAGATGTCATCAGCAAAGAGCGCTATTTGATGATCCTCCCCATTCTGCATGATCCCAACTAAATCAGGGTGGTGACGAATACCCAAAGCTAACGGTTCTATTGGCATGGCAAACAAAAGGGACACCACTTTCTGGTCCCCCCGATATATTGAAAAAAAAATCTGTGTATAACTGATTAATCCTAAGGCAAGCCCATGGTGACTCATACAGGGCTTGTACCCAAGCACTGAATGTTCCCCCCAGACCCAAACATCCCATCACGTCCCATAGGAAACCCCACAGGACCCAATCAAAGGCCTTCTCTGCATCTATAGCCATCAAAACCATCTTGTCAGGTCAGGATCCAGCCGCCCATAACAAATGCAATTTTTGCCTGATATCACTCACTTGTCTAAGCTGAATAATTCCAGCTTGATCTTGATGGATCAAAGAGGGCAGCACCTTTTCCAACCGCAGGGCCAAAACCTTAGCCAAGATCTTAGCATCCAACTTTAGTAACGAGATGGGACGGTATGATCCACAAAATAATGGGTCCCTCCCAGGTTTCAGGAATATCGCCATCCCAGCCTCTCCCATGGATTTTGGTAGAGCTCCTCCCTGGGGAACTCCATTAGCCACCTTGACCAATAAAAGTCCCAATTGTTCAGAGAATGTTTATAATATCAACTAGTGTACCCATCCAACCCCGGGGATTTGCCATTTTTCAAGGACTGTATCACTTCTAGAACCTCAGATAATTTAATGGGTTCCTGTAGAAATTCTCTATTCAAAACCAATAGCTCAGGGATATGTATTGAGTCAAGAAATCGAGACTGTGCCTCCTTATCCATCAGCTCAGAAGGCCCATATAGCTGGGAATAAAAATTCAGGAACTCCCGCTGAATTGCCATATCCATGACCTTCGGCTCCCCTCCCTCAGCACCACGAATCCGGACTATAGTGGCCCAAGCCTGTTTAATCCAAATGTACCTAGCAAATTGTGCACTAGCTTTATTAGATGTTTAATTTGAAATTGTCCCTCATTCTTTCAGGCTCTGCCACCTGAAGTTTGCATAATTCATCTTTCACCCGCTGCAATTGGACCAGTGTCTGAGGATCCTGCATAGCTTGGTGAGCGGTTTCCAGCTGGAGCAGACGTGCACGCTACTGAAGGAAACTTTGAGCTCGCTGGCGCTTATATCGAGCCCCCTTTTAATAATTTCCTGAATTATTACTTTCAGGGCATCTCACAAAATAGCATCAGAGACCTCCCCATTATCATTTAAATCCAAGTAATCCCATATAGTTTTTTCTACTGCAGCTACTACCGGCGGAGAACTCATTCATTGAGTCTCCAGTATCGTCTACCCCCCTGGTCCAGTAACCCTTTACAGGCCACCCAGACTAGGGCATGATCTGATATGTGCATCGTCTCTATTTCTGCTCATTGCAGCCCTCCCATCTGGTTCCTATGTATACACATCCCATCCAATCTAGTGTAAGTATTTTGGGTGTGAGAGTAAAAGGTATAGGTCCTTTGGGTGCCATGGAGCAAGCGCCACTATCAACCAAACCCAGTGAAAGCATTAGTGTTCTAAGCGCTTAGGCATGGCTCTGAAGTGCTCTGCGCCCTCCCTCCCCCCGAGTGGTCCAAGGAGGGATCTGGTGGGCCATTGAAATTACCCCCTAAGTATACTGCTCCGTGCACAAAGGTTGCAAAATCCTCCTGGAGACTCCTAAAAAAAGTCAGCTTGGGCAGTGTTAGGCCCATAGACATTTATGATGGTCAGGGGGCGACCCTGTAAAGTACCTCTCAATGCCAAACATCTCTCCACTTTGTCCCGATATATCTGCTCCACCTGTAAACCCAATTCCCTACATACTAAAATGGCCAGCCCTCCAGCTCTTTTAGTAGCTCTGGCCCCCTGATGTGTCCATATCAAATCAAATTGTGGTCTTTGAAGAAAAGCTACATCTCTGGGTCTCAAGTGGGTCTCTTGTATTAAGCAAATATCCCGGTGCATGCGTTTTAAATCACGAAAAACCATGCTCCTCTTGCCGGGACTATTCAGCCCATTTACATTCCAGGACCAATGAGAACCTCTGGATCCTCTTCGTCACGCCCCCCCCCCCCCAATCCCCTCCTCTGTTGTCTGCCAAGTCCCTTCCTATTCCTCCCCCCCTCCAAGTAGCTGATCCCGCAAACCTCGAGTCAGCCAGGTTGAGAAAATGAGTTAAATCGAAGAGGCTCAGTCACACCACACTCCCCTTCTCTGCAGTCATTCACCCCTTCCATTCCCACCTACAAACTGAACCCATTCACACTCTCCACTTCACACACGTAAACATTCAAGCTTCGACTCCTCAGTCAGCCGTGCAGCTCAACCCCTAAAAGTCACATGGACATAAACAAGTGTTTAACCTCAGAAGATATAAAACACAGCAATGCCATTGTGAACACAGACCCTTCCCTAGAAAGGAAAAGTATACGATGCGCAACAGCTAAGAATAGCAAAGTAGTTCAAAGTAGTCCAATGTTGGAGGCTGGCTAGTCCCAGCAGAGACCCGTTGGTCCCGGCCACCAGTCTCCACACTCGTGCTGGGCGAGCTCCGCTCCTGCTGATCCAAGGGCAGGCGACATCCCATGTCTTTCAGGGCCATCCAGGCATCCGCCACAGTATCCACTTTACGATGTTTCCCATTAATTGTGAATAGCAGCCCAAATGGAAAAAGCCACCTACAGCGGTAGCCCTCTGCTTGCAGCACCTGGGTAACCTCCCGAAAGGATCGCCCTTTTTGCAGGGTAGCAGTAGCCAAGTCTTGATAAACCCCGACCGTTATCCCCTGCCAGGTGAAGGTGGGACGACGGCGTGCCGCTTGTAGAATCTTTTCTTTCAACAAAAAGTCTCCAAAGCAGGCAACTATATCCTGGTTACCTGTCCCACGAGCCTGGCCCAAACTTCTATGGGCCCGATGCAGTGCAATATCGGACTGATCCACCCGATCCTCCTCACCAAGCAAGTGACTGCAAAATTCCTGCACCACTTGCCGGGCATCTTTATAGCACTCAGTTTCAGGAATACCCTTAAAACGCAAGTTATTGCATCTTGATCTGTTCTCCAAATCTTCTACTTGCCGCCTCAATTCATCAAATTGTGTCACCACCATATCTGTGGTCTCCTGCAAGGCCATCTCCACGCACTCCAAATGATCCTCAGAGGCCGAAACTCTGCCTCCCAGCTCTCCCACCTCCGCCCGAATCTCTGCCAGGGCCGCCTTAACATCCAAGCACAGCCCCACCATCTCGGCGTTAAGGTCCCAGAACCAGTGTTCAAAAGTCCGCTCCGCTAGCGGCTCACCCTCCGAAGTAGCTTTAGATCAGCGGTCTCAAACATGCGGGCCACATGTGGCTCTCCAAGTTTTATTTGCGGCCCGTGGTCTGGACTGGATCATTCCCTTCCTTTTGGAGCAGCAGCGGGTCTGGCTGGTTCGTTCCGTTCAAAGCCACGGGTTGGCGGCTCCTTGCCCTATTCACTCCTGCATCAGAAGCCTCTCTGACATCACAACATCAGAGAGGCTTCAGACGCAGGTGCGGATCTCGCAAGGAGCTGCCACCCGCAGCTTTGAATGGAATGAGCCGGCCAGACACGCTGCTGCTCCAGTGGCGTACCAAGGGGGGGGGCGGTCCGCACAGCTGGTCACCCTCCACTGTTCTTCCTTGAGTGCGGCTCGCGGCTCGTCTAGAGCGGGGTGCCCAACTGCTTCCCTTCCCTTCTCACCGCTGCCATCGGGGAACAGGCCGGCACCATGCTCTTTGATCTCCCTGCTTCTCTCGCCGCCCGACCTCAATTCTGACGTCGAGAGGACGTTCTGGCTAGCCAATCGCTGCCCCTGGTCTGGCATCTGTCTCCTTCCCTTCTCTCTCCTTCCATGGTCTGGTTTCTCTTTTCCTTCCCTTCTCTCGGAAGCCCGTGGCATTTACTATGCTTCTGCTGCTGCCTCCATGTTTGGTAGCCAGGCTGGAGGTAAAGGGCGGCATCACTCCACACGTTACAATGTCCGGTTTGGGCCTCTCAGACTTGCCAGATAGTGTCCAAGCAATATAGATGCATTATAATATTTTTTGTTTAATTTTTAATCCCTACTTGCCCTGCCTCCTATAGAAGCCCCAGTGAAGGAACGGCTCTGGGGATGCTAGAGTGGGAGAGGGCGACAGAAAAATATGTGGGGAGAACGGCACTCACCCATTTATGTTCGGTGGTGCTCTCCTCGGGAGCGGACACGAGCGGAAACTTTCCACAGGGAGGGAAGGCGACACTCAGAGCATGGCTGCCGTGTCCTGCCCCTGATCCTTCGGTAATCCAGATACTTGCCGCTGTGGCAGCACGGGACGTGTCTGCGGCTGCAGCCAGCTACCAAGAGTGTCGTGCCTCAAGGCCGGAGTTTGCAGGGTGCGTCATTCCTGTTTCAGAGCACGTGTTGTTAGAGGAACTGAACCCAGGTGGGGGGGGACGGGCTCTAACACTGCGCGCGCCGGCTTACCTTCTCTTCTGAAACAGAAATGACATAACTTCCTGTTTTGGAGAAGGGAAGCCGGCACACGCAGTGTTAGAGCCCCGAAGCCTGAGTTCAGTTCGCTTGTGGGCAAGAGGGCAGTGAGTGGAAGGGAGGGAAGCTGTCTTCACCAGGCAGTCGGGGAACGGAAGGCTGATCGGCCGGTAGATTTTGAAGGCAACGCGAGTCTATCATGGAGCCCGGGATGGGCTCCATGATCGACTCACTTTGCCTTGGCGATCTACCGGTCTACCGTGATCGACCTATTGGGCACCCCTGCTATAGAAGATATATAGATGACATTTTTATGTTGTGGAAGGGTGATATTGATACCTTGGAGGCATTTCTGATCTGGTTAAACACACTAATCTTAAGTTTCAAATGCAACATGATCCCCTTTCAATTTTCTTTTTAGATTTGATGATTAAGAAAAGAGACCATGGATTCACTACTTCTTTGTATAGGAAACCAACAGACAGAATGCTTTCCTTCATTATGAAAGTTTTCATAATAAATCTTTGAAGAAAAATTTACCTTTTTCTCAGTTTTTATGGTTGAAGAAGATTTGCTCTGACAATGAAGATTATACACACAGTGGCATACCAAGGGGGGAGGCCGTCCTCCTCGGGTGCACGGCCCAAGGAGGTGCACACTGGCCACTCACCAGGAATAGGCTGCCGCCAGGGAAAGGCTGCCATTGCCGTCATCAGAAACAAGCCGGCGCCAAGTTCTCCCTCCCTGTTTCTCTTCCCCGCGAGCCGACCAACTCTCGCTGCCCGACGTCAATTGTGACGTCGGAGAGGACGTTCTGTGCCAGCCAATCGCTGCCTGGCTGGCCCAGAACATCCTTCGACATTAGAATTGAAGCAGGGCGAACTCGACGCCGGCCTGTTTCCGATGGTCAGTGGCAGCCTTTCCCCGGCGGCAGTGGCAGCAGCATGTTTCCAAATGGCAGTGGCATGGGGGAGACAGGAAGCCCGAAAGAAAGGGGGGGACAGGGATCCAGAAGGAAAGAAAGGGGGCAGGGTGAAAGAAAGAAAAAAATGGGGCATGGGGAGAGAAAGAGAAAGAAAGAAAGAAGGGGGCAGGGTGAAAGAAAGAAAGAAATGGGGCTCAGAGAGAGAAAGACAAACAGAAAGAAAGGGGGCATGGGGAGAGAGAAAGAAAGAAGGGGTAGGGTGAAAGAAATGGGGCACGGAGAGAGAGAGAAAGACAGACAGACAGAGAAAGAAAGGGGGCAGGGTGAAAGAAAGAAAGGGGGCACAGAGAGAGAGAAAGACAAACAGAAAGAAAGGGGGCATGGGGAGAGAGAAAGAAAGAAGGGGGTAGGGTGAAAGAAATGGGGCACAGAGAGAGAGAAAGACAGACAGAAAGAAAGGGGGCATGGAGAGAGAAAGAAGGGGGCAGGGTGGAAGAAAGAAAGAAATGGGGCACAGAGAGAGAGAGAATAAAACAGGCATACATAAAGAAAGGGGGCATGAAGAGAGAAAGAAAGAAGGGGACAGGATGAAACAAAGAAAAAGTTGGGGGAGGGAATGAGGTCTGGAGGCGAGGAAGCATACAGGAAGCTGAAAGAAGGGAAAAAATATTGGATGCACAGTCAGAAGAATAAAGTGCAACCAGAGACTGATGAAATTACCAAAGGTAGGAAAAATGATTTTATTTTCAATTTAGTGATCAAAATGTGTCCGTTTTGAGAATTTATATATGCTGTCTATATTTTGCACTATGGCCCCCTTTTACTAAACCGCAATAGCAGTTTTTAGCGCAGGGAGCCTGTGAGCATCGAGAGCAGCTTGGGGCATTCAGGGCAGCTCCCCGCACTAAAAAACGTTATCGCGGTTTAGTAAAAAAGGAGGGGGTATATTTGTCTATTTTTGTATAGTTGTTACTGAGGTGACATTGCATAAGGTCAACTGCCTTGACCTCTTTGAAAGCCTGAGGAATATGAATGATAATTTACATTTTCTCTGCGTACAGTGTGCTTTGTGTTTTTAAAATTTTATTGTTAGTAGATCATTTTGACTTGGCCATGAAGGTAAGGAGGAGGGTTGGAGGGGAGCTGCTGAAAGACATCTAGTAATCCTTGCAGGCTTGACTGTACAGGGAATTATTTTTGTAAAATCATGTTTTGTTATGTGACTGGCATTATTTAGACTTTAATTTCTATGAATGAATAGAATGAAAATGATATAAAATTACTTGCTAGTTTTTATGTGCGTGCGCTGAAGGAAAGTGGAGAGAGAGTGGGCTGAGGACGCTGAAGGGAAATGGGGAAGAGAGAGTCGGGAGAAGAAGCTGATTAATAAATTGACAATTGTACGGAATATTGTTTCTTTTTATACTTTAATATAATAAGTTCAATATAAAACAATTCAAGGCTTGTGTGGATGGAATCAGGTGGTTTGTGTGGATGAGAACCGAGCTTACAGGGATTAATCCAATAAAATGGTATTTTCTTATTTGTTTTATTTTTATTGGTTAATTTGTAAAGTGGTGATTGTTATGTATCAGTTTTTTTCAAATTTACATCTACTGTCTTTATATTTTGCACAGTATTAGAGGACATGTATTACTGTTTTTGTGGTGTTGCATTGTATGCAGAGTCTGGTTTCTTGGGAGTTCAGTTTAACTTTTGTCTACATATTTCTATTTTTAGTTTATGATTATTCCATATTGAGCGAGGGTGTATCTGTCTGTGTGTATGAAAGGGGCATGGCTTTCTGATAGCATCAACTGTACAGGATCAATTGACTGTGCATGATCTGGTTTGTTTAGTTTTACAATGTATGTGTTGGTGTTCTAGTACACAGTTCTTCAACTGCCGGTCCGCGGACTGGTGCCGGTCCACAAAAAAATCTTGCCGGTCCGCAAAGGATTCGGTCCCCGCCGCAACGAAAGGCCGGCGTCAGCTGACTTGCAACTTCCTGTTGCAGTCGCTGTGTCAGGACACCTGCCTTCGCCGGGACTCCTGCCTTCCACTGCGTTTGCCTCCTGCCTTGTCTCCGCACCTCCAGACCACCAGCGGTAGCTCTGTGTGCTTTTAACTTCGGCACAGAGCTGCCCCTAATCAATAGTTTAGCGCGGTTTCATTAGGCAGCCTCGGGGCCTTTGCTAGGCCGGCCCACATCGCATCATCGAAGCGAGCCGGCCTAGCAAAGGCCCCGAGGCTGCCTAATGAAACCTCGCTAAACTACTGCTTAGGGGCAGCTCTGTGCCGAAGTTAAAAGTACACAGAGCTGCCGCTGTTGGTCTGGACTCTTGGGCCGCTGAAGGAGGGCAAAGAGCAGCTGTCCTGGAGGTTTCCCTTCCTCTCGCCTTTGCAGGTCCCTTTTTTTTCCTTCAAACGGCAACGGGCCCCAGCATCGACATCAATCAAGTAAGTTCCACTGTTCCTTGCAAGCGGTTCTGCTCGGCCAAAGCTTCCCCTCTGACATGAGCCACCCTCAGGGAAAAGAAAGTGACCCGCAAAGGTGAGGGGAAGGGGGGCAGATGATGGAAGCTGGGGGGGGGAGAGAGAGAGAAGGGACAGATGATGGAATGGAGGAGATGAGAGAGAGAAGGGGACAGATGATGGAAGTGAGAAGAAGGGAGAGAGAGCAGAAGGCAGATGGATGTCAGTTGAGAGGGGAGAGCAGTTGCTGAATGGAAGTGGGGAAAGAACACATACTGGATGGAAGGAGGAGATAAATAAAGGGGGAAGAAAATAGTAAGATAATGGAGGGGTGAGGGAAAGGGGTGACAAGCTGTGGGTAGACACGGTGAAAAGAGGGAAATAGGACTAAATAGTAAGAAAGAATTTAATTTAGATGGAGGCAGAAAATAAGAAGGAAGACCAGAGAAGAAAAGGGAAAAGAGAGCAGAGAACAATATCAGATCTGAGTAGAGGAAATGAGAAGAGAGAGATGCTAAAAACCACAGGGGGTGGGAAGGACAGAGATGCCAGACCATGAGGGGAACAGAAGGAAGATGATGGATGCCAGACCAAATTGGGGGGGGGGGGGGGGCAGGAGAAAAGTTGGCAGGGAAAGACAGACAGTGAATGGAAGGGGCAGATGCTGGATTGAAGAGACAGAGAAGGTTATCATGCCGCTGTACCGGGCAATGGTATGCCCTCACCTGGAGTACTGCGTCCAGCACTGGTCACCGTACATGAAGAAGGACACGGTACTACTCAAAAGGGTTCAGAGAAGAGCGACTAAAATGGTTAAGGGGCTGGAGGAGTTGCCGTACAGCGAAAGATTAGAGAAACTGGGCCTCTTCTCCTTTGAGCAGAAGAGATTGAGAGGGGACATGAAAGAAACATTCAAGGTACTGAAGGGAATAGACTTAGTAGCTAAGGACAGGTTGTTCACCCTCTGCAAGGTAGGGAAAACGAGAGGGCACTCTCTAAAGTTGAAAGGGGATAGATTCCGTACCAATGTAAGGAAGTTCTGTAGTAGAAAGCTGGAACGCTCTTCCAGAGGCTGTTATAGGGGAAAACACCCTCCAAGGATTCAAGACAAAGTTAGACAAGTTCCTGCTGAACAAGAACGTGCGCTGGTAGGGCTAGTCTCAGTTAGGGTGCTGGTCTTAGACCAGAGGGCCGCTGCGTGAGTGGACCTCTGGTCTGACCCAGCAGTGGCAATTCTTATGTTCTTAGGGCAGACACTGGCTGGAAGAGAGTGAAAAGTCAATGAAAGCAGAAACCAGAGACGACAAAAGGTAGAAAAAAATAATTTTATTTCTATCTTGTGATTCAAATATATCAGATTTGAAATATGTATCTTGCTAGACATAACTGGGGAGTGCAAAGCCCAGGCAGTGCTTCTTTAGCTTCCAGCTGGCTTAGGGCTCTCTCTGACCAGGGGGCAGTTGCCCTAGTTCCACTCCCCTAACACCATTCCTGTCATGTGTGACTATGGTATTCTGTTACATGAAATTTGTGTAGCATTCTGTAATAATTTTAATTCTTTAAAATATGTTCAATATAAAATCATAACTATTTGAGGCTTGTGCGGATGGGATCAGATGGTTTGTGGGACCGACCTCGCGGGGACGGAGCGGCGATGGTTTTAAAAAAAATTTCAGTCTTAGTAGTTTGCCGGTCCACGAAATAATTATTTTATTTCCACCGGTCCATAGGTGTAAAAAGGTTGAAGAACACTGTTCTAGTGCTCACTGCAGTGTTTAAGATGCTGCCTTTTCCTAGGTACACTCTTGTTGTGCGTTATGTAGATTGTTACTAAAAATCATATTTTTTATATAGATGGGGGGTGTCAAAAAATGATGGGCCCCGGGTGTCACATATGCTAGGTATGCCACTGTATACACGGCAGTCTATCACTCTCCACGAGAGATTCAAAAATAGGGGTTACCCAGATAAATGTATAAAAGAGGGTTTTAAGAAAGCAAATATATATCATAGGGAAGATTTGCTTACATTAAGAGCACCACCAGATATTGTTTGTACATTGAAATTTTCACATTTGGCAAATGATATTCAGAAGATTATTAGACAGCATTGGCACATTCTAGAAGGACATACTTGTTTTAGAGATAAGCGCCTTGTAGTCGCATACTCCAGACAGAAGAACTTGAAGGAACATCTAGTTCCATCTTTCTTGCCAACTCTAAAAGCTAATACTTTGACCCCTCAGGGCCATCACAAATGTGGTAGATGTACTATCTGCAGACATTGTTTAGAGCAGTGTTTTTCAACCACCGGTCCATGGACCAGTGCCGGTCCACAGAAATTTCCTGCCGGTCCACAGGGCCAGCACGTGCATCAGGCCCAAAACAGTGTTCTTCAACCGCCAGTGCGATCGATGCGGCGTTATCTTCGAGCCAGCTCCTTCTTCCTAACTGATTCAGTGCACAAAGCCACAGGCAGTGGCTCCTACGGGCATCCTGCACTTGAACCAGAAGCCTTCTCTCTGACGTTGCAACGTCAGAGGGAAGGCTTCCAGATGAGGCACGGGAAGTGCAAGGTGCAATTAGTACTATTATGAGGGCGGGGTCTGGGGTGGGATTGGGTAGAGATGGGCAGGGTCTGGCCCACGACTTAGCCCCGTGTTCTTCAACCGCCGGTCCACAGACCGATGCCGGTCCACATAATAATTCTTTTATTTCTGCCGGTCCATAGGTATAAAAAGGTTGAAAAACACTGGTTTAGAGATCTCAGAATCTGAATATCCTAAGACTAGGAAAGTTTTACCCTTAGACATAGTTCAGATTGCAATACTGCTCAGGTGATCTATGTGATTTTATGTCCCTGCAACCTTTTGTATATAGGAAAAACAAAATGGTTAGTCAAGATCTGCCTGATTGAACATCGTAGCTGCATAAATCAAAATATATGGACAGCACGCTTAGTGGAACATTGGGTTAAGGAAGGGCACACCATAGAGGACATTACGTTTTTTTGTACTTAAAGTTATTAACAGTAGTAGCAGAGGAGGTGATTTGAATAATATACTTTGCAAGGAGGAACAAAAATTTAGAACTTGATTTTCATCCGTTTCTTTAAGGCTTCCCCTCCCTTTTTTTCTCTCTAGTTTTTTCTTTTCTTTTGTTTTTACCCCCCTTTTTCTCTTTGTTCATATAATGTTTGTTCAGTATGTTCTATTAGGTTTTGTTTTATTTTCCTGTTTGGTTTGTTTTTCCCTTTTTTTTCATCAACAAGCTTTATGTGCACTGTTCTACTTGTTCTTCATGTGGACCTAGTAGTCTCGCCTTCCTCTCAATCATTTCTTATACATTATATGTCATCAGTTCTTAACTAAGTTTAATTTATAACTTATATATTTGTTTTGATTATCTTTAACATATTTTCTTTTATTTCAGAAGTGTTTCTTCCTTTTTTTGGTGGTTTTACTTATTTTTCTGTTTTATGGGTGTGGTTTCCTCTGGGTATTTAAATGCTTTCAGCAATGCCGGCTTCCTTTTTGAAAATGCTTCCATAGCTTTTCAGTGATTTTGGTTACTCTGGCATGTTAATTGAACTTAGGTAAGTGGACACGTTTCATGGTTTATTTAACTTTACCCAGTTTCTGTGCTTCTTTAATATGGCTTGAGGTGCATTTCTTTTCTTTTTCTTTTTTTAATACACTTGTTTAGCATTTCTTGCCCCTGTTTCTGACACTGCTACTTGCAGTTTTTTCTGCCACGCAATTGTATCAGTATTCTTATACGCTTTTAATTGTGCAGTACGGCAGGCTCTTTCATATAGTTCTACATATTTTCCTTGGGTTGGCGTTCTGGTTTTTTTTCAATAGTTTTTGCTATATCGTTCAACTTTGTTAGTTTCATTTTTAGCATTTTGGGTTTTCCTTCACACCTATGCTGACGGGATAGTTTCCTTCTCCATTGTCCTCTGATTTTCTTCTGTTTCTTCTCGGTCGGCCCCCCTTTTTTCTTATGAGCACCCTCTTGATGGTTTTTTCTGATGACAGTCTGCTATTTAGTTTTTCTCAGTCTTTTCCATGTCGGTTTTGGTTTTTTCACATTTCTATCACCTCCGTCCGTATTTGAGGCTTTTTTTTTTTCAGGCTCCGTTCATAGGCACTTCTTTTTCTTATTGCTTCTTATTTCATCATTTTTATTATGTTGGTTCATTTGGCTTTTTTTCCTTTGGTGTGGTTTTATTTTCCCCCCTTTCTTTTCTTTCTCTTTTTTCCTTCTTTTCTCTCGGCCCCTTTTTTTTTCTTTTCTTCTCCTTACCTGTGGCATTTCATATCTCTTTATACTCACCTTCCTCTTTCTTCAAATCAGGTTTTACAATGCATGAAATGTTACACTCAAGATTCTCTGTTTGATAGTCCTATTTCCATATTTTTACTACACAGCTTTGTTTTATCCCAGACCTGTCATCTGTGAACATATACGCCACAGGTTTGGTTTCATTTTTATGAATTTGCATATACATTATCATATGTTTTGTTTGTCACATATACATATCTTTGACATATTGATCATTCGTTGTATTTATATGTATTTATTTATTTGATTGGCCTCTAGTATTGATTTATTTGTATGGCTTATAAAAAAATGTTAATTTTTGTATGATGTGATTTAATATGTTGTGTTATGTTTTTATGTTTAGTGACCCCTGATGCAGGCGTTCATCAGATGCCGAAACACAGTGCTGTGTCAGGTCCATAGCTTCTGCTTGTGTCCTTTTCTGAAATAAACAAGTTGGTTTTACATCAGTGATCTTTAGTGGAGTGTTCATTGTCTGTTCCCACTTCCTTTTGTACTTTTTATACCCGTGGGTTCTCTGTCCAACTAGGGGAAATTCTACACCACATAATGTCAGTCTGTGTATACTTTGAACAATACAGACTGATATTTATTTATAAAGTTATTGTGGACTCACAAACAAGAGGCAAAAGCAGAGAGCAGCAGACACATGATATCCAGGATGCTTGCAACAAAATAAAATAAGCCTTGCCTTGTCATCCATTCCTTCTTCAGGTCATACTCAAATATGAGTGATAGTACACATCCCCCTCCATATTCCCGGATTCAGAATTAGCAACTTTGGTTATTTGCGTTTTTTTGTCTGGGTGACCCTCCCCCACCTCCCGGGCCTCTCCCCTTACTTGCTTTTTAAAACCTGGTGGTCTAGCGGTGAAGCAGAGCAGGAGCAATCTTCCTATGCTTTTGCCCTGTGCAGAACTGGGAACAAAAAATGACTGCTGTGAGTTCCCATGGTCTTGCAGGAACTCATGGAAACCATTTTTGTCCCCAGCTCTGCACAGGGCAGGAGCATAGGGAGATCGCTCCTGCCCCGCTTCACTGCTAGACCACCAGGCTTTAAAAAGTAAGTACAGTGAAGGAGGTCCAGGAGGAATGGAGGTGGGGGTGGGTCAGTGTTGGCCCTAAAGTTATTGGCGATTTTTCCATATTCCCGGGCCGGCTCTGCCCCTAACCCCCGTGAATATGGAGGGAGAAGTGTAGACAATGTAAAGTCATTGTCATTATGAACCAAACTGATGCTAGTTATCTGAAACATCCATGAAAATGTCCTTAACACAGGAAACAGAACCAGTTAACAAGATCGCAAATACTGGGGCTTTGGGCTGAACTGATGGTACAGCTGCCTTTGGCATCCATGAACATTTCTTGAAGTTTAACACATGAAAGAGAACCAATTGAAGTCTCAACATATAACACAACCACAGAAAAAAAGAGGGATTCAGTGGCCCCAGCATCTCACACTTCCTAGAGAAAACAGCAAGACAGGCTTGGTGGCTCCATCACATCTCTCAATGGGAAGTGATGGGTTTGGCAGTCCCAATCCCTCTTGTTTTTCTGAAGCATGCTAATTAGTGGCACCAACTTGAGCTGCCAACATAGCATCATGAGCATGCTCAGTTCATGCATGAGAACTTTACGTTTGTGGTGCCAGTGTCAAGCTGCTGCTGACTACCATCTTCTGAGAGAGGACAGCAGACAGGCTCTGCATTCCTTCAGCTGAGGTCCCTCCTCCATCTCCTCTGCCTTTTTGACTATACTACTTGTGGAAATGCTCTAAAATTTGATTCTATCTTGTTCTACAGCCCCTAGAGCACTAATAAAGTTGCTACTGTGAAACTAAAAAAAAGATAGACTATTACAGATTCCTACACAGACACCATATACCAGCAGAATCCTTCACCTCAGCTGCAAATGCAGAAAAGATCTGATACAAAACAGGGAACTATAAAAAAATATGCAGACAAAAGCTGAAATAGAGATAAAAACTGAAAGCAGAGACACCAGACTCTGCATGTCATTCAACACTAGAGAAAGAAGAAAATGCAATCCTCCTATACAGTGCAAAATAAAGCAGACATATAAATTCTCAATACCAACATAATTCAAATCAGTAAACTGAAAATAAAATAATTTTTCTACCTTTGTTATCTGGTGATTTTATTATTCTGCTGTCCTCTGTGCTCTTAACTCTGTTTCCAGGCCTCCTTTCCATCTGCTATTTCTTTTCTCACTTTCTTCTTCAGTGCTAGACAGACACAAGGCACAAAGTGATCATTTACATTGATCTTTCTTCAACTTTTCTGCCCCTTTCAGGTCCCAGACCCTCTCTCCCTTCTTTCCAGCCCCTTTCAGGTCCTGGCCTCTCTCCTGTCCATCCCCTTTCAGGTCCCAGCCCCATCTCCCTCTTCCCTCCAGCCAGCTCTGGTAAATGCAACACATCTACCCTTTCCCTCCAGCCCCATGCACAGATCCAGCATGTCTCTGTCCTTTTCTCTCCTCATCTCTGCTGCGGTGCTTGCAGTTCTAATTATGGGCGACAAGCCAGCCAGCAGCGATTCACATAGGCCTGCTTTGCGACCTTCCCTCTACTGTGATCCATCCTCTATAATGCAACTTCCACACCATGGTGAATGTTACAGTTATACTAGCAACCAGATAAAAAAGGAGAAACATTGGGCTAGATTCACAAAGCAAAACGACTGGTTTGCGAGCCCTTTGCGATCCAATTTCCCTCTGACCCGATTCACTAACCTGTATAGCGATCCCATCCCGATCCGTGCATGTAAATGAGGGGACTCAGCATGCAAAGCAGGAAGGACGCGATTCACTACCCTTGTTTCCTGATACACCGACTGGCTGGCCGATCAAGAACAAGCAACTGGTAAGGACCAGTCACTTGTGTAAAAAACTGCTCTGTCTTTGGTGAGGCTCCACTCGGAGTACTGCCTGGCCTGACTCTTTTCTCTGGCTCCCCCAGCTCTACGCCGCGACCTGCTCTCTGCCTGCCTAACTCTCTCTGGCTCTCCCTACTCTCCTGCTCTGCCGCCCTTCCCCACAGTGCGAGTCCTTGGTTTTAAAGCGGGGCTGCACTGCGGGGAAGGGCAGCAGAGAGCAGGAGAGTAAAAAATTGTCCACCCCGGCCCAACCTACCACCCCCCCTGTACATAAACGTTGGGAGCAGGTGGGGTGCTCAGTCCCTCCTGCTCCGTAGGCCTCCAGCGGTGGGAACAGGAGGAATCGCAAAGTCCTCCTCCTTCGTCCTGCCCAATGCGAAAGTGGGCATCATCCAATATTTCTTTCTTTCTGCCTCCTGTATGCATCATCTTGTCTAGACTTCATTCCCTTCCCCAACCAAATCTCTCTCTGTCCCTCCATGAGCCTAACTTTTCTTCCTCTCTCCTCCACCCCTATTGGCAGCATGTCTCCCTCTCTTTCTCATTGTTCATCTTTCTTGAGGAAACATGACCACATCACGGCGGCATACCTAGACTCACAATGGCTCCCAATACAAGCAAGAGTGCAATTCAAATTCTACTGCCTACTATTTAAAACCATAAACGGAGACAGCCCTAAACAACCGCCTAATCCAAACTACCTCAACCAGACACAGGAGAACGCACAAACCGTTCACTCATCCCCCAATCAGAGACGTCAAACATAAAAAACTGTACGACGGCCTTCTAGCCACTCAAGCAGCAAAACTAGACTACCAACTCTCCAATTTACTGGTAACAACTACAGACTACAAATCGTTTAAAAAGAAATAAAAACCATCTTATTCAAGATATCCTTTAAGACAAACTAACACTGCAAGACTCATCCCAATTCTCTGTAACAAACCGCTCTACTATTCAATTCCTCTGGAAATGGCCAGATGTAATCCACCTTGAACTGCAAGGCGGAATAGAAATCACTAATGTAATGTAATCTCCCACCCCCTCTACTACCACATCCAACATTTCTCCCTCTCATCCCCTGGAGCATGTGCAGCATTTTTCACCACTGCCCACCAGCCCCATATTTCCTATCACCCCTCTCCAGCACCATGCCACATCTCTCCCTCCATCACAATGTCCAATATTCCTCCACCTTGCATCCCCTTCAATCTGTCCCTCTGTTCCCTCTCCACCACCATATCCAACATTTCTCCCTTTCATCCTTCTCTCCCCCCATACATCTCTACTTCTCTCTCTATGCCCAATTTTCCTTTCCCCATGTGCACGTCTTTCCTTCTCACTCCACACCTATATTCAACAATTCTATTTTCCAGTTCCTTCACCTACCAGCAACATCTCTTTCCCTCCCTTCCAAACCCCCCAGCCCGTGCAGCATCTGTCCTCCCCACCCCTTGCAGCATCCGTCCTTCCCACCCCTATGCAGCATGTCCTTCCCTTCTGCAATCCCTGTGCATCTGTCCTTCGCTTATTCCCAGCTCCAGCCCCCACTCCTCAGCTGGATCCAACCTCTCCCCAGTTCCTGATTCCCCTACCTATCAGCTACCCGCCGCTGTATTTTAAAATCTTCAGGCAGCTGGAGGCGCAACAAAGCCAGCCTCCTGTTGTCTGCCTGCCTCTGAAGTATTCTTTCTGCAGGGTTCTACTTCCTCCCAAGCCAGAGAAACACCCATACCCGCACCCCAGTCTGTGCACTACCAGAAAGTCAGCTAGCGCTCCTTCCCTCTGTAGCAAGAAAGACTGACATCCCCCCAGGCCTACCGCAATCTCCTGGTGGAAGCGGTGCATTGGGACAGAAGCGATTCCCGCTCGCTCCTGCCCATTCTTCCTCTGTAATAAAAATGGTCGCCGGGACATCCAGCAGCAATCTTGCAAAGCATCTTGTATGTCCTTTATCCATCCAGTCCAACATCTCCCCTCTTTGACCCTCCCAGTGGCCCTGTCCCTCCCTCTGTCTAGAGAATAAAAGTTATGTTATGTATCCTATCTCTATAATTCCTCCATGCCTAGCATCTTTTCCCTGTGATCCTATCCCATCCCTTGTTCCCCTTTCTCCCTTCAACACATCATTCTTTTTTTCTATCCTGTTCTCCCCAACAAGCTCAGAAAGGGCAATGTGTTTCTCTCCTCTCCAACCCCAGCCCATCCAGCTTCCTCCCATTCTCTCTCTCCCCCTTCTGCATCTTTCTCTCACAGTAGGTTCAGCATTTGACCCCCCTCTTCCTTTATGCCCTTGGTCCAGCTTCTCTCTCCCTTCCCTCTAGCTCTTCCTCTCTCCTATGTATCTGACCTCTCTCCCTTACCTCCAACCTCCAGTTCTCTCCCTTTACAGGTTCATCACCTCTCTCCCCTACTTCCAGTCCAACTTCCTGCAGGTCCAGTACCTCCCTTCCCTCCCTACAAGCCCAGCCACCCCACAGGTCCAGTACCCCCTGTCCTTTCCCTCCTATCACTCTCCCCCAGATCCAGTAGTTCTCTCCCCTCTCCCTCCAGTCACTCCCCACACAGGTCCAGTAGCTCTCTCCCCTTTCCCTCCAGCCACTCCATCCCCGTCCCCCCAGAATTCCAGTACCTCCAGGGCTTCCTTTACCTTTTTCACACAGCCAGTGCTTACATGTTGGCTTTAATCACTGGTTTCACAGAGCAACAGACCTGCTCCAGGGCTTCTCCATGCAGGTAAAAAGCAGCTCTGCAGACTGCAATTAATTTTAACTTTTAGTGGCCGCTTCAAATGACAGACCTACTCCGGGCCTTTCCTCTACCATCAGTGTCCACAATTCCCCCGGCCTGCACAGGCTTGAAGTTGGCACTGGCTGGGCTCCTCCCAGCTGACACAGGGGCACGAGAGGGAAGGGTAGCAAGTTGCCCAGATTTTGTTTGCCCTGTTCCACTGTCTCCCTTCCATCAGAGAAGGAAGGAAGGAACTGGCCCTGAATGTCCCAGGGCTAGGATTGAAAGCCCAGGGCAAGGATTCTCTAAAACCCCTGAATCCCTTGCCGCTCTTGCTTCATGCAATTTGATTGATTGAATAGTTGCTTGTTGAACCAATCAAACTGCTTGAAGCAAAAGTGGCATGCCCTAAGGCAGTGTTTTTCAACTCAGTCCTGGATTAACTAACCTCTTGCCAGTCAGATTTTTAGGATATCCACAATGAATACACATGAAAAATACATTAGGTTATCAACATCAGCCTAATCCATAAACTAAAGTTCAAACAAAACACGGCAATAAGACTCATGTTAAGACTAAAAACATACGACTATCTGTAACTACCTCAAGCGCTACACTGGCTAACTGTCGCATTTCGAATAAAATTCAAAATATCCTGCATTATGTACCACATACTCAACGGAAGCTCTGCTGCACCACTAATTTACCTATTCTCCTTGGCATGGTCTGCCTCATAGAGAGCTGCACGGGAACAGGGACGACGGGAATCCCACAGATTCCCCCTTCAGGTCATGGGGATCCCATGGGGATGCCCCCTAGGGTCACGGGATTCCTGCGGGGTTGGATGCAAGGCTCATCTTCTCCCTACCTGCCCTGCCGCAGCGCACACACAGCCGATCGGAACAGAAGTCTTCCACGATGTCAGCGCTGACTTCGGAGGGAGGGCTTAAGCAAAGCCCTCCCTCCCTCCGACGTCAGCGCTGACATCAGGAAGACTTCTGTTCCGATCGGCTGTGTGCTGCGATCGGCAGTGGCATACCAAGGGGGGGCGGGGAGGGCGGTCCGCCCCGGGTGCAGCCATGGGGGTGCACAGCCGGCCAGGTCCCCTTACCTTTGTGGCGCTTCCTCCAACCGACTGACAACAGGCCCGGTCCGACAAACTTCCCTGCCCTGTAGCCGCGAATCTAAATTACTTTCTTACAGCAGCTTCAATACTCCAGGGCAGGGAGGTTTGTCAGACTGGGCCTGTTCTGTTGTCATTCGGGCGTGGAAGCGCTACAAAGGTAAGGGGCAGGGAGGGAGAAAGGGAGTGGAGAGGAAACGACGCTTAAGGTAAAACTGAGGGGGAGAAGGACGCTGAAAGCACTGGGGAAGACAAAGGGGTGGAGAAGGACGCTGAAAGCACATGGGGAAGACAAAGGGGTGGAGAAGGACGCTGAAAGCACATGGGGAAGACAAAGGGGTAGAGAAGGACGCTGAAAGGACATGGGGAAGACAAAGAGGTGGAGAAGGACGCTGAAAGGACATGGGGAAGACGGAGGGGGAGAAGGACGCTGAAAGGACAAGGGGAAGATGGGGGGAGGACGCTGAAAGGACATGGGGAAGACAGAGGGGGGAGGACACTGAAAGCACATGGGGGAGAAGGATGCTGACAGGACATGGGGAAGATGGGGGGGGAGAAGGACGCTGAAAGGAAATGGGGAAGAGAGAGTGGGGAGAAGACGCTGGCAGGGAAGAAGACAGAGATGCCAGACTATGGGGGGAGCGGAGGGAAGAAGATGGGTGCCAGACCAATTTGGAAGGGGGGAGAAAGGGAGAGGCACAGTAACAGAACAAATGGAAGACGCAGAGAGAAGAGAGATAGTGGATGGAAGGAATTGAATGAGAACATGAGGAAAGCAGAAACCAGGCAACAAAGGTAGGAAAAAAATTATATTTCTTTTTTTTTTTTTGCTTTAGGATAAAGTAGTATATTAGTTGTGTTGATAAAAATTTATAAACATTAGAGGCTCTGGTAGAAACTCGTTTACAAAGTATGTATTCTTCTCAATTAATATTTCCAAATTAATAAAGTCTTTTTGCTTATTTGTAAATGGGTTTCTACCAGAGCCTTTAATTCAGTAGCATAATTAAATGAAATAACTAGTTCCGTAGTTTATAGGGACGGGTGGGGACGGAGGGGATTCCTTGTGGGGACGGAGGAGATTCCTTGCGGGGACAGAGGGGATTCCTCGTGGGGACGGAGGGGATTCCTCACGGGGATGGGTGGGGATGGGTGGGACTTTGGCGGGGACGGTTGGGATTTCTGTCCCCGCACAACTCTCTACTGCCTCAGTGAGAAATCTCGACAGTCTACAGCTGAACCTCCCCACAACAAAAGCCTTAAGTATAAGTGCATATTCCACAAAATATTCACATTCTCTGGTGTGAAAACATGGAACAACTTCCCAACAGTTATCAGATCCGATTCTAATTGCTCCAAATTTTGCAAGAAACTAAACACTTTTCTATTCGACTCCATGAACTCTACCAGCAAACAATCCCAATATCCATCAGCACTGAACACTTAAGCGCAATAGACTCCCAGAGAAACAGACCCACAAAACTGCAGCACACCCAATTACTATGGAACCAAGTACACAACTAATCACTGATTAATGACTGTAATAGACTATCTACCTATGGCATCTTTCATTGATTCATATTAGCTCTCTTGCTGTATGTAATACTCCTCTCCATTTAATGTCCTTCCCGCAGCACCTTTGAGTTATACCAAATTACCTCTTCAAATGCAAGTTACGACTTGTCTCTACCTCAAAGAATCCCAAAGGTTTTGTAATGTATCTTGTATTGTAATGAATCTCTAAACATTCTTTAACTGTACTAAACAGTTCTCCATCAACTGTTCTGTAAGTCGCCTTGAACTTCTGTAGACATAGTGCAACTCAAAAATCCCAGATTAGATTAGATGAAAAAAAATTGCAAATAATGGAGGCAATGCATGCAAATCAAGTTTATGCATATTCATTGAGGATATCCTTAAAAACCTGACTGGCAAAGGGATACTCCAGGACTGAGTTGAGAAACACTGCCCTAGGGGATTCAGGAGGCAGTACAGAATCCAAGCCCTACAGCCATGTTTTTTTACTTTTTGCTTGCTGCAGTTTGATTGGTTAAAGCAATCTGAAAGCCCTGACCACACACCACTGCCATTCCCTTTATGGTTAATCAAACATTTACAAAGATTGTGAGATAGTGTCACGTTTTAAGTATCAAACTTCCAAGGTTATATAAGGACAATAGAATTTTGATAGACACATGGCAGACATTAAAATGTATTAATAATTTAACACCTATTCCGATCCATAACTTGTCAGTCCCTATGGCTGAACTCCAAGATTCAAATTGGCGGGTTTATGGTCATCTGGAAGCATTGGATGAAAGCGGGTATACGCACTTTGGATGATGTAATATCAGATGGTAAGCTGCTTGACTTTTCACAATTGCAATGCACATTTGGTCTTGCTAAATCTCAAAATTATAAATGGTTGCAGTTGAAGCAGGCCATTCAGGAGGGGTTTCCTGATTGGAAAAATCTAAAAAAAAAATATCAATATAGCTTGCCGGTCTTATGTTTTTCAGGCGGACTTTCTGGGACACCAGGCCACTCAGAGGTATAAATTAATATCCGGATTTTTGAATAAAAAGCCAAAGACTGGTCTTCGTGATATTTGGAGCATTGAGATAAAGCATTAGCCATGAATCTGGACTTGGAGGATGAGATGTATGGTGTCTGCATCTATGAGACCAACATGGTTTTTCTTATTACATAGAGCATTTTGGACCCCAGTTCGTTTACAGAAATTAGATAGTTCAAAGTCTAATAAATGCTGGGATGTTGGATCATTTACTGTACTATTGTCCCTTGATACTTAGAATTTGGAGATCCATCTGGGATCAAGTGAACAATTTATTGGAAAATCTGGTGGCATTGACATACGATACCATCTTATTTGGTACGTTCATGAGAGCTAAAAGTCAAATATCTGCTCGGAATAATAAACTTCTCCTTATAATGACAGGGGTTGCCATGCAGTTTATTTTAAAAAATTGGAAGAACTGGGACAGTTTAAATTACACATTCTGGTGGGAATCCCTCTGTTATATTTTTAAAATGGAACGTTTCATGGCCATATAGCAGGGACGTTACAGGAATTTTATGGATGTTTGGGAGTCATTGGCTAAGTTTTGTAAGGAATGATAACCGATTTTATTTCATTGACCTGTAAATATACACATCCAGGGTGGGTGGAGGGGAGGGGGGAGGGAGTTGCACTGGAATTTGATTCAGGGAATTTATGGATAGTTTCTTGAAGGTTTTTATTTTATTTGAATATTAGGTGGGAGGGTGGGGTAAAATATAATTGTACATTAATGTCTGAAAAGTTTATTGTGCTTTTCTTGTAATATTATATGTATATGAATTACTTGTTGCACAACTGTAGTTTGAAAATTCAATTTTAAAAAACCCACACCCCCCCCCCCCCAAAAAAAAAATTTACGAAGGAATTCTAAAAAGAAAGTTCCCCCTGCAATCAGAACATGAGGTTTCAGCTGTAAAAACAGCTTCTCTTCTCTGCTGGGTTGATTTAGCTACATTTGGAAACACAGAACTTGTTTATCCACAGAAAGGGACATTTAAAAAAAAAATAAAAAATTCAGCATAGACATTTTTTAATCTTCATTTTGAAAGCTCACCAATAAGGTTGCTCTCTCTGTAATTTCCTGAGAAGGTTATAAAAACCTAGAAATATCTAAACTAACTCAGATTATAGAATCTATAGCTCCCTCTTTTTGTACCATTTAGTTCCTTTAGGCCAGGGGTGCCCAATACGTCAATCGCGATCGACCGGTAGATCGGGAAGGCAACACGAGTCGATCGTGGAGCCAATCCCGGGCTCCGTGATAGACTCGTGTTGCCGTCCCAATCTACCGGGCCAATCAGCCTTCCTCTCCCCGACGTCCCCCACCGCCGCCCCAAGCTCTCCCTGTAGAAGCGTCAGACCGACCAGCATTCCTCTCCCCGACATCAATTCTGACGTCGGAGAGGAAGTTCTGGGCCAGCCAATCACTGCCTCTCCTTCGTCAGAATTGACGTCAGGGAGCGGAATTCTGGTCAGTGCGATGCTTCTGCAGGGAGAGCTTGGGGCGGCGGTGGCTTGGAGGCCTGTTCCCAGATGGCGGCGGCGGCAAATCTAGAGGCTTGGGAGAGGGCAGGGAGAAAGAAAGGGGGCAGGCAGTGAGACAGAAAGAACGGGGGCAAGGAGACAAAGAAAGAAGGGAAACAGAAAGAAAGTGGGAACAGGGAGACAGAAAGAAAGGGGGCATGGAGAAAGAGAGAAAGAAAGAAAGGGAGGCAGGGAGACAGAAAGAAGGTGCAGGGAGAAAGAAAAAGTTGGGAGAGGGAATGAGGTCTGGAGGAGAGGAAACATACAGGAGGCTGAAAGAAGGGAAGAAATATTGGATGCATAGTCAGAACAAGAAAGTGCAACCTGAGACTCATGAAATCACCCGACAACAAAGGTAGGAAAAATGATTTTATTTTTGATTTAGTGATCAAAATGTGTCCGTTTTGAGAATTTATATCTGCTGCCTATATTTTGCACTAGGGCTCCCTTTTACTAAACCGCAATAGTGGTTTTTAGCGCAGGGAGCTTATGAGCGTCGAGACTAGCGCGGGACATTCAGCGCAGCTCCCTGCACTAAAAACTGCTATCGTGGTCTAGTAAAAAGGGAGGGGGTATATTTGTCTATTTTTGTATGGTTGTTACTGAGGTGACATTGCATTGAGTCATCTGCCTTGACCTCTTTGAAAAAACCCCAGAATATGAATGATAATTAACATTTTCTCTACCTTTCAGTGTGCTTTGTGGGGTTTTTTTTTATTTTATTGTTGGTAGATCATTTTGGCTTGGTCATTTTAAAAGTAGCTTGCAAGCCCAAAAAGTGTAGGCACCCGTGCTCTAGGCAAATAAAATGCATTTTCAATTTCAATTTCCAAATAATCCAATTGTGAACACTGCAAGAATTCTCTAAGGCAGTGGTCCTCAACCCTGTCCTGGAGGACCACCAGGCCAATCGGGTTTTCAGGCTAGCCCTAATGAATATGCATGATAGATATTTGCATATAATAGAAGTGACAGGCATGCAAATCTGCTCCGTGCATATTCATTAGGGCTAGCCTGAAAACCCAATTGGCCTGGTGGTCCTCCAGGACAAAGTTGGGGACCACTGCTCTAAGGTACACTATGAACAACTCCAGAGAAGCCATAGAATGAATTTGAGGAAAATTTGATATCCGTAGTCATATTTGAAAGACAGGTGAAACTGGAAGAGTATAGTGCAATGTGAAAGCATTAACCCAGAAATTCAATTTTGATTTTTTTGTATTTGCAGAAGCAATAGTCTTTTGATTCCCTGATCCAGTAATTCTAGTGAAATGCTGGCCACCATCAGTAGAACCAACTTTTTGCTTTTAAAGTGGTCTGAAGTTTCAAATAGTTAAGTTATAATTTAAATAGAAACAGAAACATGATGGCAGATAAAGGTTAAATGGCCCATCTAGGCTGCCCATCCGCAGTAACCATTACACTTCCCCCTCCCTATTCGCAGTTTTGATGTTCATGGTTTTGATTATCCGTGGTTTTTTCTCCAGCCCCCCCCCCTCCCCCCGTGAATCGCTCGTTGGCATTGAAAATAAATGGCCCCAGGACATGGAGGGAGTCGATCAGAGGCGGAGGGGAGATCGGAGGCAATCAGAGGTGGCAGGGGGGCGATCTGAGGTGATCAGAGGCGGGGGGGGATCGATCGGAGCATGGACTTTACCTGGTGGTCTAGCGGTGATGCGGGACAGGAGTGATCTTCTTACACTACTGCCCCATGCAGAGCTGTGCTTTGAGTTCCTGTGGTCTCACGAGACTACAACAGGGAGTTCCTGTTGTAGACTCATGAGACCACAGGAACTCAGCAGCACGGCTCTGCACAGGGCAGGAGTGTAGGAAGATCGCTCCTGCCCCGCGCCACCGCTAGACCACCAGGTAAGGTCCATGCTCCGATCGATCCCCCCCCCCCCTCCTCTGATCGCCTCAGATCGCCCCCCTGCCACCTCTGATTGCCTCCGATCTCCCCTCCGCCTCTGATCGACTCCCTCCATGTCCTGGGGCCATTTATTTTCAATGCCAACGAGCGATTCACGGGAGGGGGGGGACTGGAGAAAAAACCATGGATAATCAAAACCATGAACATCAAAACTGCGAATAGGGAGGGGGAAGTGTAATGGTTTCGGGGGAGCCAGCCAAAAGTTATTCGCAATTTTTCCCTATTCGTGGGCCGGCTCTGCCCCTAGCCCCTGTGAATAGGGAGGGAGAAGTTTATCTCTTTCTCTCTCTGAGATCCCATGTGCCTATCCCAAGCCCTCTTGAATTCAGACACAGTCTCTGTTTCCACCACCTCTTCTGGGAGACTCTTCCGCATATCTACCATTCTTTCCGTAAAAAGTATTTCTTCAGATTACTCCGGAGCCTATCACCTCTTAACTTCATCTTATGCCCTCATTGCAGTTTCCTTTAAATGAAAGAGATTTGACTCATTCACATTTTATATTACATAGGTATTTAAACTTCTCTATCATATCTCGCCTCTCCCACCTTTCCTTCAAAGTATACAGATTGAGATCTTTAAATCTGTTCCAATATGCCTTATCATGAAGACCACACACCATTTTAGTAGCCTTTCTCTGGACTTTATTCTTTTTTATATCTTTTTGAAAGTGCGGCCTCAAGAATTGTACTAGAGTCTTATACAGAGGCATCAATATCTCCTTTTTTCTACTGGCCATACCTCTCCCTATGCAACCTAGCATCCTTCTAGCTTTTGCCGTCACCTTTTCAACCTGTTTGGCCACCTTAAGATCATCACATACAATCACACCCAAGTCCCACTCTTCCATCGTGCACATAAGTTCTTTACCCCCTAAACTGTACTGTTCCCTCTGGTTTTTGCAGCCCAAATGCATGACCTTGCATTTCTTAGCAATAAATTTTAGCTGCCAAATTTCATACCATTCTTCAAGCTTTGCCAGGTCTTTCTTCATGTTATTCACACCATCTGGCGTGTCTACTCTATTGCAGAATTTGGTGGTATCTGCAAAGATGCAAATCTTACCCGACAACCCTTCAGCAATATCATTTATAAAAATGTTAAAAAGAACAGGCCCAAGAACAGAACCTTGAGGCACACCACTGATAATATCCCTTTCCTCAGAGCGATCTCCATTGATCACTAACCTCTGTCGCCTTCCATTCAACCAGTTCCTGACCCAGCCTGTCACTTTGGGACCCATCCCAAGGGCACTCAGTTTATTTATCAGACATCTGTGTGAAACACTGTCAAAGGCTTTTCTAAAATCTAAATGCGCCACATCTAGCACACATCCTCTATCCAATTCTCTGGTCACCCAATCAAAGAAATTTATCATATTTGTCTGACAAGACCTATCTCTAGTGAATTCATGTTGCCTCCAGTCCTGTAATCCACAGGATTCCAGAAACTTGACTATTCTCTGTTTTAAAAGTGTTTCCATTAATTTTCTTACCACAGAAGTCAGACTTAATATAATTCCCTACTTCATTTTTACTTCTACTTTTATGGAGAGGGACCACATCCTCCCTTCTCCAGTCCTCCGGTACCACTCCCAATTCTAGAGACTTATTGAAAAGGTCAATCAGCAGAGCTACCAGAACTTCCCTAAGTTCCTTCGGCACCCTCCGATATATACCATCCGGCCCCATCGCTTTGTCTACCTTTATTTTAGCTAGCTCCTCACAAACACAACCCTCTGAAAATTGATCAGGGTCTATTACTCCTCCATCTCTATACACATTTGTCTTCTGCAGTCCCGCTCCTGGCGCTTCAGCTGTGAACACAGAACAGAAATATTTGTTAAGCAATTCAACCTTTTTTATCAACTTCTACATATTCCTCCCCTTCACCTTTGAGTCTCACAATGCCACTTTTGCATTTCTTCCTATCACTAATATATCTAAAAAATGTCTCGAGTCCCCGTTTTACCGTGTCAGCTATTTTTTCTTCCATTTGCATCTTTGCTTTCCTGACTAAATTAAATTATTTTGAATAGAAGTTTCTGAATAGGAGGTTTTTTTTTTTGTTTTTTTTAATGACAATGATATTACAGTACTGCGTAAACCTAGGACTACTAATTAAACAGCTGGGCTATGAAGCATTCTTCCTAGTAGAAAAATTGTCAGTAGTTTGAGTAGAGGCTTATGACAAAACAATATAAATTTGAATATTTTATGGAGAGTTATTTCAAAATGTGCCTGGTCGTGGAGAAGTTTGTATTGCTAATACTTAGATATCTTATATAATAATAAAACCCTAGAGCGCGTATGCGCTCTTGAAAATTTGTGATCCCAGGGGCCGTGTTTTCTGATCCGTGGCTGCGTTCCATTTTAGGACGCGGCCAGGGATCACTCTGGCCACTCCCCTCCTCATTCACCAACCGGAAGCAAGCACCTCACCTTCTGCCCTCGCTGCTGCTGCCGCTGATCCTTCTCTTCGGGGCAGCCTGCGATCATGGCCGGCTTTGGCGGGCCTCGCAGGCTGCTTTCCGGCCTCGGTGGCACGTTCCCTCTGACGCACGGGATCGCATCGGGAGGGAGCGTGCTTACGGGTTGGGGAACGGCCTGTGAGGTTTGATGGGGCCGGCCACCACGATCGCGGCCTGGAGCAGGCCAGAAGACGCCAGGATGCAGGGAGAGTAAGCAGGGGAATCAATGCAGGGGGCGAGAGGGAAAGGGGGCTGCTTTGGGGAGAGGGGGTGTGCTGAGGGGAGACAGAAGGGGCCATGGAGAGACAGGTAGAGTGAAAGGGGGCTGCTTTGGGGGAGGGGTATGCTGGGGGGAGACAGAAGGGGCCATGGATAGGGATAGGGAAAGGGGGCTGCTTTGGGGGGGGAGGTGTGCTGGGGACAGACAGTTTTGCTCTGGGGGGAACACAGAAGGGACCATGAAGAGACAGGGAGAGAGAAAGGGGGTTGCTTTGGGGGAGGGGTGTACTGGGGGGAGACAGAAGGGGCCATGGAGAGATAGGGAAAGGGGGCTGCTTTGGGGGGGGAGGTGTGCTGGGGACATACAGTTTTGCACTGGGGGGGAAGACAGAAGGGGCCATGGAGAGACAGGGAAAGGGGTCTGCTTTTGGGGAGGGGTGTGCTGGGGGAGACAGAAGGGGCCATGGAGAGATAGGGAGAGGGAAAGGGGGCTGCTTTGGGTGGGAGGTGTGTTGGGAACAGACAGCTTTGCTCTGGGGGGGGAAGACAGAAGAGGGCCATGGAGAGACAGTTAGGGAGAGGGTAGGGGTAGGGGTGTGCTTTGGGGGTAGGGGTGTGCTGGGGGCAGACAGCTTTGCTCGGGGGGGGGGAGACAGAAGGACACAGACAGCGGCCAAGGAGAGAGAGATAAAGAAACACAGACAGACAGACACACATATATTCTAGCACCTGTTAATGTAATGGGCTTAGCGACTAGTAGGTAATAATCTAGTCAGAAACATAGATCAAAGTTGTAGTAACTATTCCTATTTCATCACTGTACAAATTGATATACAGATTACAAAACATTTAACGATAACTTTGGACTTCTTGTTTTTATTGCTCTGGATTTCACCTGTTCATTCATCTGCTAATACCCAAGTTGACATGAGAGTAAGGTTTTGTTTTGGGGTTTTTTAGTATGGTAACTTTGATGGAGAAATTGTGCTAGCTCTGATCATTTTTTGTGGGTAGGGAATAGGGGTTTTGTAAATGCAAATAATGTTTATTTAATTCACTAAGAACTGCTATATTGTATCAAGACAAACGCCTGCAAAAGTCATGTATGCTGAATGTGTCACATATGTGATCATCCATCAGATATGTCCTTAGAGATTGAGAATCACAAGTCTAGTGGGACAGAGGAGTACTTTCTTTCCACATCCATCCTATCTGACGCCAGGCCCAAAATGGTGTCTACTGACCTTTAACTTTTTGGAGCTTAGTAAAAGAGATCCAAAGAATCATTCTGGAGCTGAAAACCAACAACCAGAATGGAATGAATCCAAAACTATTGCATATGTTATTCTAGTAATTGGTACTACCAACACTACTAATAATTTTCCCCCTAAATGACCCATTGTTTACTTTATATCATATCTTTCTTCTAAGGCAGTAGTCCCCAACCCTGCCCTGGAGGACCACCAGGCCAATCAGGTTTTCAGGCTAGCCCTAATGAATATGCATGGAGCAAATTTGCATGCCTGTCACTTCCATTATATGTAAATCTCTCTCATGCCTATTCATTAGGGCTAGCCTGAAAACCCGATTGGCCTGGTGATCCTCCAGGACAGGGTTGGGTTGGGGACCACTGCTCTAAGGGTCTGCAACTTTTAGTCTCTTGCAAACATACATTTAAAAAGTACTTCAATATTTCTCATTGAGCAAGATTACAGTGGTATAAACTATCAAACTTTATTCCTGATTTTATTCACTCATAAGATGGTACTGAACATGATACAATAATTCACAGAGACATTAAGCACTTTTAGCAATTTCTATGGAAAAAAGTGAAAAGAAAACATCTCAAGTATACTCACACATTTCAACTGGAGAACTATCATTTGACTAGGAAGATCTAAAAGCCTCCAACAACTTTAATATAAAAATATTTTCATAAAGTCACAAACTAGGGTAATTTTATTTTCCATTGTTTTGCTTTGAAACTCGTTTCAAATGAAGTAAACCAAACTGTCCATTTTTTCTAATAATTTTATTTAAATAAGACACACAAAAGGCTATAATGAAAAAAAAATACAAAACAAAAGCCACACATTAGTTTAAAGCAATATTGTGTGGTAACTTGAATACTGTTCAGTACAGCGGCTAGAAATAACAGTACAATTATGTACAAACTTTTTAAACAAATTTTTGACAAAAATGTCTACATCTGGTTGTAGGATACATTTGTAATTCAACAATTGCTGGGAATCTATTTAGCACTAACATTTTACCACATTTGGTTCAAAAACTCAAATATTCTGAAAACAAATGCGCACAGACAATATTTAGTTTCTCCCAGGAGAATTTTAAAAAAAAAAAAAAAATCAGCATTCTTAATATATGTCATATCAAGTTTATATATACTGGCCAAGAATCCAGTCCAGTAGTTTAGCTTTTCCAGAAAACTAACACCAATGTAACAGAAAATGGTTTCAGATTAATACTCAATTCATTTTTTTTTTTATATAATTAAGATATGTACGATAAGTCACCACTCAAAGGTAAACTTTCAGATTAAAAATGTTAAAGTTTAAGATAAACTTTTACCTTAAGTGCTACTATTTTTTTTTAAATTTAAATCTTAGTCTACAACATGGCATAATATATTTCTGTCACCAAAGCCAGAATCAAGAGTGTTTTATTAGATCAGTGTTCCAAAAAGGTATTTTTTTTTTAACCCTTTCATTGGCAGATGGTGAAACGGCTGCTTTACATAACTTGATGTTGAATGAGAGCAAGTGTCAAGTAAACAGGCATTTGGAGATGCAGATCTCCCATAAGAGCCATAGAAGACACACGTTGCTTCTGTGCAACAATGCCAAATAAAGGGTTAAACATTCCATGTGTGAAAATGGCTGAAATGAACCATGTTTTTTTCTTCTGCTCTATATTAATTAGTACTGGCAGAAAATGAACACTTTTTATGGAAAACTACAAAAATAGCCATTTTTCAGTAGTTCAAAGGCTGCTTTTTTGCCAATTCCTTCCTACCCCAATAAAATCAGAGGGCAAGGTTTGTGCACTCTACCAACAACCAGGCTACTACCCTTCAATTTGAAACAAGATAATCTTTACTCAAGAATATACAGCCACAAGCAATGCAACTGACGTAAAAAAAATTATTTTGCTTTGATGATCTTGCTTCACACATTGGTAAATGTCTGAAAACCATTTCACTCACAGAAATCACCAAAATGCAAAGTTTACAAACATTTCCTGATTTTATACTACATTTGGTGCTTCTGGGAGTTCATGCTGGCAAAATTCATCTATGCTATAGGGCTTCCATATTCCCTTCAAACAGATTTAAACCATTATGGATAATCAAGAGAGGCTTTAATTATTGCTTTTTTAATTTGCTGAAGTCCCTGCGTGGTGCCTTTTGCATTTTGGTTTGAAGGCCAGTGTATGGACTACATAACTAAGTGCTATATCAATTATTCAGAAACTTATCACTGTATAATTCTACTGGCAAAGTTACATTCCCAAAAGAGAAACTAAACATTAATTTGTAATCAACAGCAACAATTCATTTTTTTAACTGCCACTGTAGACACGAAGGACTGGGAAAGGGTTAAGAACCTCCAGTATACCTGCAAATTCTCTTAAAATCAGACTTACACCTCCTTAATCTTCTAGATCCATACATAAAGTGGAATGTTCTGTATGTACAGCCTGGTACTGAACTTAATCTGTAACATCGTATTAACAGTCATTAACTGAGCAACACCTGAAACTTTATAAATGCCACATACAGTTTAAGGTATATGCAGTTGTTACTTTACTTATAACCACAAGTGAAAGTGATGTTATACATCACAGGTTTGCTGGTTCTTCTCATATTCATGTAGATCTAGGGACCATGCCCAGAACTGAATGCACTTCTAATTCCAAAAAAGTGGAATGTAATGAGGAAAGGTTAAATGCATAAAATAAAGGCAAAAGAGTAATGTTCCCTCTTTAGCTGTTTAGCAATAGACGTTCATATTCCAAAATGATTTACATTCCAAATTACCTGAGTTTAAACTTCAACAGAAGCATTAGGGTGGGCACTGTGCAACTGTTGTAGCCATAGTTCTATGGGACGGATATGCAATTTTCTTTTTTTTTTTGCATTGTATTACAGAAGTTAGAAACACACACCTGGATCAATTGTAAACATAATCCTGAAGTACAGTATTCTCCATAGGACACAACACAGCAATTTCTATTTAGATAGGCTTTAGTTTATATAGTCAGCTTATTTATACTGTACAATTTGGATAAAATAACACAGGACATCATACTAACCTGATCAGACATACTATGAAATGCATAGTTTCCACTTAAACTGTTGAATGATGCATTTTGAGTATGTGTGTTGCAAGTGTTATGCTGAATAGAAGTTCTGTCCCTGCCAAGTACAGTGTTACTAGACACACTAAGCAAATGGTAACATTTTTATTCTTCTAGAAAGCACGTCACTTCTCCACACGTAGTTGTTTGAGACCTAGGCTCCAATCATGTTTCTCAGGACAGAGACCTGCTCTGCCAGAATTAATTTGTTATATAGTATTGAGTGGCGGAGTGTTCTTCAGTCTGAAGCTGCCAGGAGGCCTGTTGTACTGAAGCCTCTATGGAGTCTGTTGTGCTGGTTGAGTTATCAGAAAGAGATGACGTGGCAACCTGAGAGGAAAGATGCTCAACTGTCATAGTGCTCAAAGCTGTGCTTTGGCTAGAGATTGGAGAGTTCTTGAGCATTAGGTCAGGAGTAGGTAGCAAGGGTCCCAGAATCTTTACAGGACAGAAAGCTGATCCAGTAGGGATGAAATTAACCTTGTTTTTGTCAGGACATGAAAAAAGTGGTGCTGAGACAGGTTGACGACACCTTAGAAAAAGAAAAAAAAATATCCAATTCACTGGCAAGAATCAGATATGTAACCATAGTAATACAGTGGAAGGCAGATAAAGACATTAGGATCTTAACTTACTAATATATTTTCTAGTAGATAGGTGTGCCAATCTGGACTGTAGGATCCCCCATGCTTGCAAACTGTGCAGAAGGAATTCACTCAAAATTTTCAACTCCACCTCCTTCACCTGAGGGTTCTGATGCCCCCTTCAGTTTGTACCAAAGCAGGCGATAACCCGAAATACCTCTATTCTGCTCTGAAAAATGTAACAAACGTGCTAAACACTGAAACTGAACAATTCAAACATTGAAATAACCAAACCGCTCAACATTTCCCAATATGTTATAGCAATAGCTTATTCTTCATACCCTTGAAGTCTGCCTGACATCAAATCTCAGTTTTGACTTGAATTATCTGAGACAGTAGGCAGGCGGAAAAATAACTGACAGTGGGGCTCCAGAATGATACACCTATCTACTAGAAAAGTTATTAGCAAGGTAAGAACCTAATCTCTTTTTCTAGTGCAAACATGTGCCATTCTGGACTGTAGGGACATACAAAAGCAGTCCTAGAAATCTAGGGCGGGACCTCTGCGCCTGCTCATAACACTGAGAACCCGAAGACGGTGTCCTTATATGCCGCCATGTCTACACTGAATATCTGTAGGGTAGACCTGGTCTTTGCCCTACAAATCTCTTCGGGCAAAATTACCCGAGCGTCCACCTAAGAAGCAGCCATGTTTCTCATCAGATGCGCTTTCAAGGAGACTGGTAATCGCTTGCCACAGACAATATATGCTGAGATGTCCATGCATATCCTTCTGGCAATGGTAGCCTTGGATGCTGGTCTACCACATCTAGCAAACAGATGGTCAGACAGTTAGAGCTCATTAATAACCTCTAGATAACATAGTAGAACTCTTCACACATCCAGCTTTCTGAGAATCTGGTCCTTTTTTTTTTTCTTTGACCTGTGGATTGGAAAGCTGGTAATCTTACTAATTGATTGACATGAAATGCTGAAACCACCTTTGGCAAAAAGGATAGGACCATGTGCAAGGGGAGAGTGTGGCGCAGTGGTTAAAGCTACAGCCTCAGCACCCTGATGTTGTGGGTTCAAACTCACACTGCTTCTTGTAGCCCTGGGCAAGTCACCTAATCCCCTCCTCCCCCCCCCATTGCCTCAGATACATTAGATAGATTGTGAGCCTGCCAGGACAGAGAAAAATGCTTGAGTCACTGAATAAATTCATGTAAACCATTCTGAGCTCCCCTGGGAGAACGGCATAGAAAATTGAAAAAATAAAAATAAAATAAATTATCTTGAGGAAGGGCTCATACAGGATGTAACTGCTGAGACTTCTCACTGACGTAATGGCTCCAAGGAAGGCGGTCTTGATGACAAAATCCATCAAGGACCTGAAGAGGCTCATATGGAGCTTGGCTGAGACCAAGCAAGACCATGTTGAGGTTCCACATAGAAAACAAATGTTTTACCACTGGTCTGAGCCTTAGCATCCCTTTCAGGAAACTGGCTATGTCCGGTTGAGAAACCAGGGGAGAAATACGAGCCTTCCATTTGTACCCAAAGTGATGTCACTGCAAGGCCTTTGTCTAGACCCGTTTGGAAGGAAGCTAATACCACGGCAATCAGAGCAGCAAACAGTTCCATCTTCTCCTTAATGGAAAGGCTCCCATGCCTTAGCTTAAGCGAAAACTGTGGTAGGCTTCGTGGCTCTAAAGAGAGTAGCAATGACTATCTCTGAATATCCTTTGTGAACTAAAGCCGTGTGCTTAAAAGCCATGATGTAAGACCAAAGTGATACAGATCTTTTATGACTACTGGGCCCTGAGAAAGAAGATTGAGCTGTACCTGCTATCTGAGACCTTTGCCCCTCTGCAGACGTACTAGATCCGCATACCATGGCCTACTAGGCCAATCTGGAGCCAAGAAGACCAATTTTCCTGGGTGATTTGCAATTCTGTGGATTATTTGACCTATTGTGGGTCATGGAGGAAATGTACAAGAGTTCATTCCTAAGCCACAGCAAAGAATGAGCAAAATCTGCACCTAGGCCTCCGCATACTATGAGAGCCTTCCCCCTATCCTCAGGGGTAAGTGTGGACCTGGCATCATTGTGCTTTCTTTGAGGTTGCATCGGGATGAGAACTGGAGGTTTGATTTCACCTAGGTCCCATAAATCCGTCTCGATCCTTGAAAGGATCTCTAAGATGAAGCTCCTCCTAAGTGCTAATGAAAACACCTAGAGTCATGAAAATTAGACCATCCCGGACCTCTAGAAGTTCGCTATCTGTTGTCAGGAAGAAATTTCAGCCAACTATCTGTCACACTGGTGATAAGATCGTCCAGATCTCTTCCCAAACATTTGACCTTTAAAGGGAAGCTTGCTGAGCGTAACCTTGGGAGGTAGAACCTCCTGCCCGTTGCCTTATCCAGAGCACTCTGCAGGCTGAGATTGAGTAAGCCGAGACTTTGCTCATGACTCCGATATCATAGAGAGCATTGGCTACATAATCCACTCCTGCCAACATAAGCTGAGGGCAGAGGCTCGCCCTCTGCTAGGAAACATCCATGCATCTTTGTGTAACAAGCACATGACACAAGGAAGCCGCTGGAGCCGCTCTGAATCCCAAGGCTAGTACTTCAAATTGGCTCTTTAGAACCACATCCACTCTGTGATCCTTGTGTATTCTTTAAGAATATGCCTCCCTCACTTGGTAGGGGCATACACCTGGTCACCTGTGCCACCAAGGAATCCATCTTAGGCTGAACAAACATCTGATCACACTCCTGTGTCATCGATACAGCTTAGTCATTTATTTTGCTATCTATAAGCAGCTCTCAGGAGCATCCCAGTGCTCCATGACTAAAAACACTCATATCTGCTTGCTAGGGAAAGGATGTGGGCTGCATTCCCATTCCACAAAGGACAGAACACTGCATGAACGGGGCCTGCTGGATGTCTAATTGTAACTCCCTCAGAGAATTAGTAAAGAGCTCTAACAGCACCATAGGGTTAAACAGCCAGCATACCATAGGGTCTTCTCCCTGTCAAGGGACACCACTGTTTCCCGCGTAGTCAATCCTGTTTGTAACCCTGTATCTCCCAGCAGGGAAGACTTATCCTGTGACAGCAAGGGCATACAGACTGACTCCTTGTTTTCCGAGTCCCTGTCTTACAAGTCCACAGGATCCTGGCCAGCCTCTGAAATAGAGACAGATGAACGCTGGGAGCCCAAGCCCCCTCACACTACTACTACTACCGTGTTTCCCTGAAAATAAGGCAGTATCTCATATTAATTTTGGTTAAAAAAAAAAATGCATTAGGGCTTTTTTTCGGGGGATGTCTTTTTTCATGTACAACAATCATCTCTCTTCTACCCCAATTCTTCCTCTTTCCTTTCTTCCCTCCGTGTGCAGCATCTTTTCTCCCCTCTCACCCATCTCCTTGTGCAGCATCTTTCTATCCATCCCTCCCATCCCTCTGTGCAGCAGAACCCCACCAACCCTCCCACCGTGAGACTGACATACCTCTGCTCTGAGGCCTCCAAAAGTGGCAGCGCTCTGAACGGGCTGCTCCGCAGTCTTCCCCGCTGGGGCCGGGTCTTCCCTCTGCAGCATCTGTCTATCCCTCCCATCCCCCTGTGCAGCAAAACCCACTAACCTTCCCATCATGACGCGGTAGAGGGAAGGCACCAGCAGAGAAGGCCATTAAGCAGCCCATTCAGAGCGGTGCCGCTGCTTTAGGAGGTCTCAGAGCGGAGGTATGTCAGGTCTCACCAGGGTGGGGGGGGGGGGGGTCGCTGAATTGATGAGTTTGATTTTTTTTTTGGTGAATTGGGTAGCACTAGTGTCAGGGATGGAGTTGGAGAGTGTCGGAGACATTTGAGGGGGGGAACTTCAGGGGTCGATATTAACTAGGGCTTATTTTCGGGGTAGGGCTTATACTAGGAGCATCTTTAAAAATCATGCTAGTGCTTATTTTTGGGATAGGTCTTATTTTCAGTGAAACAGGATATTATTATTTCTATAGCGCTACCAGACGCATGCAGCGCTGCACAGTGTCACAAAGAAGAAGAAAACAATCCCTGCTCGAAAGAGCTTACAATCTAAACTACCCAGCTTGCTGCCAGACCTCTTAAGAGGATCCTGGCTGTCCAAATAAGCTCTCCACATCACACAAATTCAGGAGAAAAAGCTTTAGTAGACAGTTCTGAGTACCCACAGCTTCCACGCCTTTGTGTGATGGTAAGCTGCTGTTCCAGTGCTTTGGAAGAGATTTTCTCCTGGCAGACTCCCTAATGTTTCCTCAGCCATGGAGACCAGAGGGGAGGCTAAGCCTTAAGCTCTCACCCCCTCCTTTGCGTGCTATGTGGCATTTGGCGCAAGGGTACTCTTCTGTCATCCACTCTGCGCAACTTTGGCATGAATTAGGGGTAAAAAAGCCTGAGGACTCCATCCCAGCCAGTTTTGTGGCAAAACAAGGAGTTTTGAAGGTTCTAGAGAACTCTGAATAAAATTGGAAAATTCAAGATGGCCACCACAGCAGCAGCAATTTGGCATAAAAAATGGCTCAAAAATGTCTTAACTAAAAACAAAAAAACTGAAAATTGGATTTTAAAGGTGGGGGACATCATAGGAAGTGGCAGAAATCTTTAAAATTAGCTTTTTCAGACACTGCCCCCACCCCCAATTTTTCTCATATGCTGTAAAAGCCTTACTCTTTGTGACATGTGCTATGAAGGTGCTGTAACCTGTCTCAGCCCTAAGAAGTAGCTAGATCTGGGAGAAGTATCGCTGCCTCAAAGAGTCACCTTTCCAAATGCTAAGATCTTCAGACTGCCAGTCAGATCGAAGCTGGACTGATCCTCAATCCCCATAGGACCGCAAAATTGAAGGGGGAAGGTGAAAACGGAGCCAGCACCCTGAAGAGCCTTGTTGAACCCCCTGCATGTGCCTAACTGACTGCGCTCATAAACCTGCAATTCAGTAGGCAAGCTAAGCATATAGGGGTATGAAACTTCAGACAAGTTTTTGCAGGCCTGTTAACAGGTACTATAGAGGGATTGGCCTGTTAGCTGCAGACCCCAAGTCTGCTTCTTCTCCACACAAGCAGAGCTTTCCCACCGCACTGGGGAACTCTGGCAAACCAAAAAACAACCACCACTGCAAAAAAAACACTGTAATAAGGAAATATACCAAGCAGATCAGAAGAGACACCTTCTGGCTCACGTGCCAAAGGAAAACCAGAAAGAAAAACTGAAGGGGGCAGCAGAGCCCTCTGGTGAAAGAGGTAGAGTTAAAAACCTGAAATGGATTCCTTCTGCATGGCTCACAAGCATGGGGAGAATAACCTAAAGTCCAGAATAGCACACCTACTGCACTAGAAAACAACATGAATTACATTACATTACGTGATTTCTATTCTGCCATTACCTTGCAGTTCAAGGCGGATTACGTAAGATTTACCAGGAGGTTACAAGAGTTGTAACTTTACATAAGAATTGTCATAAGAATTACATAAGAATTGTCGGGACTGGAGGTGATACATGTTGGGTAATTTGAAACATTTTAGATTTGAAAGAGGTAGAGATTGTGGTAGGTGGAGTTTGGGAAGGAACTGGTCGTGTTAAATAGGTCATGTTAAATAGGTTTTATGTATGTTCCATCCAGTCTGCACAACAGTCACACTAACAAGTTATGATTAAACCAACAATGAATGTGGTATAAAAATACTTTATTCTAGTCTTTCTTTGCCATTTTCAGGACACAAACCATAAAAGTCTGCCTGGCATTGTCCTAATGTTCCAACAATCAGAATTGCTGTCAAAGCCCTCTAGCCCATTTCATACTGTCTTGTCATACACAGACGACAGACCCTTAGAAGACTGCCTGGTAACCTAGCACAATAAACCAATTGCTCACCAGTATCATGTACCCGTCCCACTCCCCAAAAGACAGCAATTGATGAGGCACACAACTGGATGATATCATTCAATGGTACAGGCCCAAAACTATTTTCCCAAAGATCAGTATTTATTAAAACATTCTAAGCATGTGCAGCCCTTCCAGCATGGAAGTGGGAAGGATAGTGTGTTTTATCAATCATACTGTCACTTGAAAAAGCAAAGTTACTTACCTGTAGCAAGTGTTATCTGAGGACAGCAGGCAGATATTCTCACATGTGGGTGATTGTCATCCACGGAGCCCAGTATGGACAGTGCAAAAGTGTACTGTCATTTTTAAAATGAAAATATCTTAGATTCTGAGGTGAAGTGTGGGAAAAGGAGTCACGTGAACTGTAGAGGCCATGTGACCGAGAAGAACCATTATTTCTCTTTCTGAAATTGATGTGAGGGAAGACACTCGTTGACAAAGGTGAATGAGAGCATCTTGACGTGTTTGAGGCAGAAAAGCTCTGAGTTGAACAGTGTCCAGTATGGCTCCGATAAACTGCAGAGTTTGGGAGGGACTTAGGAAAATTGATTTTGAACCCAAGACTTTGGAGAAACGCTATAGTCTGTTGGGTCGCTACAATAACCTCTTGTTGAGATGATGCTTGATGAGCCAGTCATCCAGATATGGAAAGATTTGAAGACCCTCCGTCCGCACTCATTGCCTGAATTAACCAGTCGTCCAGGTAGGAATGCAGCAGAATGCCCTCTGACCGCAAGGCAACCGCAATGACCACCATCACCTTAGTAGTGAACGTCCGGGAAGCCATAGCCAGGCCAAAGGGAAGCGTACAGAACTGATAGTGCTGACCCAAGATTGCAAAGCGAAGGAAGCGCTGTTGGGAAGCCCAAATGGGAACATTCAAGTAGGCCTCCGTCAGATCTAGAGAAGTCAGGAACTCCCCCACCTGAACCGCAATGTTTCCATGCGAAAAAGGGAATTCTGAGAGCCCGGTTGACCCCTGTTAAATCTAGGATGGGCCGAAAGGTCCCCTCCTTCTTGGGCACCACAAAGTAAATCGAGTACCTGCCGGTGCCACACTCCTGAGGGGGCACTGGAATTGCTTTGAGATCGAGCAAGCATTGAAGGGTCTGGCAAAAGGCCTGCATCTTCCATGCCGCCTAACACAGAGAGGCTAGAAAATGATCTGGCAGAGAGCAGGCAAACTCCAGAGCATAGCCAACCCGCAACACCTCCAGGACCCACTGATTGGACCTGATCTCGGCCCACTTGGGAAAAAAATTCACACAGCCAGGCACCAACCAGAACCAAAGGGGGCACCGGCAAATAGTCATTGTGCAGGACGGGGAGCGGGGGAACCAGCGGAAGGATTCCCAGCCCCCCTGAAAAGACTGCATGCACTGATAAAACCGACCCCGGGAAAACCCCGAAGCCTGGCAAGGAGCAGTCTGCACCCAGGGCGATATGTGCAGAACTCCCGCAGACACCTGCTGGCAGTGCCACCCCGAGACACCAGGCGGGCACAGTCCTCAGGCAGGCGGGGCACCTTAAGAGTCCATCAGAGTCTGAACCAACTTATGTAAGTCCTCTCCAAATAAAAAAGACCCCCGAAAGGGAAATTTGGTAAGATTAGTTTTGGACGCAATACCCGCCAACCAAGCACGAAGCCACACAGTACGCTGCACAGCCATTCCAAAAGCCATAGACTTGGCTGACGTCCACACCACAAGTCATAGAGAGCAACCGAGAGGAACGAGGCAGCCATCTCAATTTTAGCCACCTCCTGATCCACCAAGGACCAGTCATCAGACTCATGATCTAGGACATGCTCGACCCACCAAAACAAAGCGTGAGCCACCAGCCCCCCACAAATAGCTGCCTGGACCCCCAAGGCAGAGACATCAAAATTCTGCTTAAGAATGGTCTCCAACTTACGCTCCTCAGAGTCCCATAAGGCAGAACTGCTCTCAACAGGCACGGTATGCCACTTAGCAATCGCTGAGACCAACGCGTCCACCACTGGCGACTTTAAAGTAGCCCTATCCCCTTCCGGGATGGGATACAAACGAGCCATGGTGCGCACCAACCGAAACGGCGCCTCAGGCGTATTCCACTGCGCTAGTACAAAATCCCGAATATCCTGATGCAAAGGAAAAGAGCAGGAAACTAAACTAAACCTTGGATTTATATACCGCACCATTTCCATAGTTGTGGAGCTCGGCACGGTTTACAGGAATTGTAATGAGAAAGGAACTCCAAGGAAGGGCTAGATGATGATGAGAGGAGAATGTTAGAGGACTAGGATGTCAGAAGAGGGGGGAGTGTTAGGTTTTAGAGAAAAGCCAGGTTTTCATCTGTTTACGGAAGGGTTGTAGAACGCTCAGGTTATAAAGGGGGGAGATAAGGTTGTTCCAAAGCTCGATGAGTCTGAAGGAGAGGGAAGGCCCCAGTTTTCCTGGGTGGGAAATGCCTTTTAATGAGGGGAAGGATAATTTCGATTTTTGGGTAGGTCTGGTGGTATTAAGATTTGAGGAATTCCAGGAAAGTGGGATTAATGGAGGAAGGATGCCGTGGAGGATCTTGAAGGTTAGGCAGATGCATTTGAAATGAACTCTGGAAGTTATCGGGAGCCAATGAAGCTTGGAAAGGAGCAGTGAGACGTGATCGAATTTACTTTTTGCAAAGATAAGCTTGGCCGTGGCATTTTGGATCCATTGGAGTCTGAGGAGGTTTTTCTTTGATAGGCTTATGAAGATAGAATTGCAGTAGTCCAGTCTGGAGAGGATGATGGATTGGACGAGAACGGCGAAATGTTTTTGGTGGAAACAGGATCTTACTTTCCTCAGCATGTGTAGGCTGAAGTAGCATTTTTTTGCCAGGGAATTGAGGTGATCATTGAAGGACAGTGTAGAGTTAATGATGATGCCCAGGACCTTGCTGGAGAATTCGAGCTGCAGAGTGGAGCCAGAGGACAGAGGGATTGAGGTGGGTAGCTGAGCTAAATTTGGGCCAAGCCAGAGTAGTTTTGTTTTGGATTCATTCAATTTCATTTGGACGGTATGGGCCCAGGATTGGAGGTTCGAGATACAAGAGGATATGTTCTCTGAGAGATTAGTGAGGTTCGAGTCGGTCTCAAGAAGGACGAGGATGTCATCAGCATAGGTGTAGATTGTTTCAAGGGGGGATAGATGGAGGAGTTTTAGAGAGGTCATATAAATGTTGAAGAGGATAGGGGATAAAGGTGAGCCTTGCGGGACTCCGCAGATTGGTATCCAGGGGGAGGATGAGGTGCCATTCCTATTGACAGTGTAGGATCGGGAGCGGAGGAGTTTTGAGAACCATTCAAGGACTATAGAGGTGATGCCGATCTCGTAGAGTTGGTAGATTAGAATATCGTGGTGAACAACGTCGAAAGCGGCAGAAAGATCGAATTACAGGACGGCGAACTTGTTGCGGGAGTGAAGTTGTTGAACCTTGGAGATTAGGGAGGTCAGTAGGGATTCGGTGCTGAAATTGGGGCGAAAGCCATATTGGTAAGGTAGGAGAATGGAGAATTTATCTAAATAGGATGAGAGTTGGGTCGATATGATGGTCTCGAGCAACTTGGTTAGGAGAGGGATATTTGCTATTGGGCGATAGCTGGATGGTGTGGAAGGGTCGAGGTCGGGTTTTTTCAATAGAGGGGTTAAGGCGATATGGCCCATTTCTAGGGAGAAGAGGCCCGAATGTAGGGCGGAGTTTAGTAATGGAGGAGATGGCCTGAGTGGGTATTTCCTCGTAGAGGTAGGAGGGGAAAGGGTCTAAAGAACAATTGCAAGATTTCAGTTTGAGACAGAGTTTAAGGATATGGAAACAGTACTGATCCCTTTAAGAAGAGAGTCCCCCACACGTGGGGTCTCCGGTGGTGCTCCTTCAAAATGCAGCACCGATAAGACCTGCTGAATCAGGTCTGGTAGCTCATCCCTCTGAAAATGGCGTACCACGGACGCCTTGTCGCCAGAAGGCGGGAAACAAACACCCACCGCCAGCAGCCGTCCTCTCGGGAGGATCTTGGAATTCCTAAAAAGGGTCCAGATCCTCATTCAGGCCAACACGCTCCTCTGACCACCAATCCGCAACCCAAGCCACCCGCAGGTGCTTGGACAAGAGATGAGGAAGAGGGGATGCCAAAGGAGAAGAGGGAGACAAAGCCACAGGGGGTGCATAGGGAACTCCCCCCAGGTGCACGTGGGAACCCCAACCGCCTGAAAATAAGCTCTGCACAAAGAAAAAAATTAAATCAGGGGAAAAATCCACAGGGGTCCCATGGGACTCCCTGCCACAGCAGGGAACCCAGCTGAAACTTGCCCCTGTTTTTCCAATACAGGGGGAAGGTCACCTGACTGTGCCGGTGCCCGAAGATCGTCCTCCTCTTCTGCTGGGCCTTGAGCATCTGCGCATGCTCAAGGCCTGTGAGTTCACGTTCAGGCCTTGAGCATGATGCTCAAGGCCCAGCAGAAGGCCCAGTAGAAGAGGAGGACGATCTTCGGGCACCGGCACCAAGCACAGGACATGCTGGTGCTGGTGCCCAGATGACTGTAAGAAGCAGCGGGGGGTTCCCGATTGCGGCGGGGGGGGGGGGGGCCGGATCGCGGGGGGAGGGTGCCAGCTCGCAGAGGGTGCCGGATCGTGGGGGGGCGCTCGTAAATCGAGCCACGCTCGGTTTCCAAGGCACCGATTTTGCAAATGTTTTGCTCGTCTTGCAAAACACTCGCAAACCGTGCACTTGTAAACCGAGGTACCACTGTATTAGGTTTGGAGTTAAATTGCTGACATAACGCAACGTTTTCAATGTATCCATCAATATTCTGTTCTCTTTATATTTTCTAGGCATCTTAACACTGAGAACATGAGATAAGTTTATAGGAAACATGAGTCGCCATTCCAAATACAACCAATCTGGGATATTTTCCATGAGCTCTGGGAGGACCCAATACATACCCTGGCATAAAATATAGGCTTGATGATACCTATAAAAGTTTGGAAAATTTACCCCACCCTCTGCAATTGGTTTTTGTAAAGATACTAAGGCAATTCTAGGCATTTTATCCAACCAAACAAATTTTGTAAGAATACCATTTAACTTTTTATAAAAGGACCCCTGAAAAAAAACTGATATCATACTCATTTGATAACAAACCACAGGCAAAATCATCATTTTAATAGTTTAGACTCTCTCCCACCAAGAAAGATGTAAAGGATTCCATTGCTCACACATTCCTGTTACTTTTTTTAATAAAAATATTTCATTCTCTTTCATTGTGTCTTCCAATGTATTTTTTATTCTAATACCTAAATACTTTAATCCATCTTCTTTCCATATAAATGAGAATGAATCAAATAAGCCTTTAGTACAATGCACATTTAAGTGGAAGAATTTCTGACTTGCTCCAATTTATCTTATACCCTGAAAATTTTCCAAATTTCTCTAGCAAGCATGGAATGGTAATTTCTGGATTTTTCAAATAAAACAGTATATCATCTGCATATGCAGAGATTTTATATTCCCAATCTGTACGAGGAATACCTTGTATCCCCTTTGCTTATTGAATGGCTAATAACAAGGGTTCTAATACAATATCAAAAAGCAAAGGAGATAATGGACAGCCTTGTCTAACCTCCCTCTGCAAATTAAAACGCTTTGATAAGTTATTATTAATGTACAATCTTGCAGCAGGGAATACAACATCTGAATCATTTGTATAAATCCTGAACCTATACCATACTAATCTAATGCTTGATACATAAAAGTCCATTCAACTCAATCAAAGGCTTTCTCCGCATCCAAAGAGACAGAGAAAGCCGGATCATTCATGGCTTTTGTTAAATTTAACATATGAAAAGCCAATCTGGTATTGTTAGAAGAATGTCTCTTAGCAACAAATCCCGTTTGGTGCATATCAATAATAAAAGGGAGAGCCTTAGCCAAGCGTAAAGCCAATATCTTAGCTAAAAATTTTCCATCAACATTGATTAACGAGATAGGCCTGTAGTTTGAAACCAAAGTGGGATCTCTGGCTTTGGCAAAACAATTGTTAATGATTCTGCCATAGTACCTGTAATACAACCTTTAGTCAGTCAAAACTGATATAAATTTAATAAATAAGGTAATAGGGTACTTTGAAATGATTTATAAAACTCTACTGTGAAACCATCACCACCTGGAGCGGATCCAACTCTAAGAGGCTTCAATGTCGTTTCTAATTCTTTTAGTGATATAGGCTCTTCTAAACTTCTTTTTATATGCTCAGGAACCTTCGGTCCAATAATTAGTTTCAAAAATTCTAAACCATCTTTTTCCCTATCTCCATAAGGCTCAGAAGAATATAGGTCTTTATAAAAATTTAGAAATTGAATTAAAATATTTTCAATTTTAGTATGTGTCTTTCCATTTTCATCCTTTATTGCAATAATTTTTGTTCTTCTTTTCTTTAAGATAATTTGCCAATAATCTTCCCGCCTTATTTGAGTTTCCATAATACAGAGTTTGTTGGGAAAACAAATCTTTCCTTGCAAATTTGGAAGATATCTCATTATATTTACCTTTTGCTTTTAATAAAGCCTGTAGGGTATTTTGTTCTATCAACTAATTTAGTTTCCAAATGTTTAATTTCTTTTTCTAAATTATAAAATTGTTTTTTATTTGTTTTTAATATATGCCAAATATGAAATAATATTACCTCTCATGGTAGCCTTAAATGCATCCCATAACGTTTCAATGTTAATATCTTCTGAAGTATTAAGTTGAAAGAATTCAATCATTTTTAATTTAAATTCTTCAAGGAAATTTGAATCCGCAATCAATGTATTATCAAATCTCCATATAGACTTACAATAATCTTGCTCATCAAACTGAAATTCAATCCATACACCACCATGATCAGACAAAATGATAGGATCTATGGCGGCTTTTGTCACTACCTGAACTATTTGATTCAAGACAAAAATATAGTCTATTCTTGAAAAAGAATTATGGACCTGTGAGCAAAAAGAAAATTCCCGATCATTAAAATTAAGTATACGCCATATATCTATTAAATTACAAGATTGTGCCAAATTATCTAACCCTAATGACTTCATAATTTTACTTGGTTTTTTTTTATCCAATAATGGATCCATATATGGATCCATATATCCATATGGTTATTTTTATCCAATAATGGAGCATTGAAACCTCCAGCCACTATTAAATTAGAAGCAGCCAGTAGTTATTGTTGTAGATTCTTAAAAAATTCCATTTGATTCGTATTTGGGGCATACACATTGAACAGTTCCAGGGTAATATTTCCCATGCTCATTCTTACATGTACCCACCTACCCAAAGGATCTGAATCAATCAGCTGAAAATTAGCTGTACGTTTTTTATTTATTAATATGGCAACCCCAGCTTTCTTGCCAACTGCAGGGGCAAAAAAATTTTGGCATACCCAACCCCCTTCCACTTTTCTTGATTCCATCATTGATAGGTGCGTCTCCTGAATAAAATACAAATCAGCATTTTGTTGCTTTAGGAAAGCTAACATTTTTTTCCTTTTTATTTGATGATTAAGGCCATTGACATTCAATGAAAATACTTTAATCTCCATCTATTTCCAAATATATAATCCAACAATAATAATTAAATTTATTTAAATTAATATGATTAGACACCATTACACAGCTTATAACCATTAAAAAAATAAATTGTTCCTCTTCAATCCATTCATTCCCTATCCCCCCATCCCTGATTTTGAAGAAACCCCCCTCCCTTTTCCCTCCCCCACCCCCCACATAAATTGATTGCCTTGGAACACACATAGGATTAGTAATTATCCCCCCCAGGCAACTTCCATCACATCTTTCCTCTTACAATATTTAAAAGTAATAGAGTTATTATTTAATGTATTATAAATCAAGTATTCCCTCAATAATTATCCCTGTGATAATGTAATCCTAATTATTTATATTAAAGAAGTTTTTCATAAAACCCATTTTAAATCTTTTCCAATTAAATCAATTTTACCAAATTATATCTGACCATTACCATAAATATTTTTACTACCTTTTACAATAGAAGAAATAGTGCATATATGATCCTTGTTATCAAGACAATATTCTCAATCAACCCTTAAAACTTTCAGCTAAAAACTATTCCATGTTTTACATTACTATCAATTTATAACATTGATATTAAATCAATTTACTGTTTGCAATATAATAAAATCTTACTCAATATGATCCAAGTTAGACATTATAGAATCTTTGAATCAAAGAGAAGAATCATCTTTTCTATTAAACAATTCATATTTCCAAAATATAGAAGATGAACTTTTTCTTTTTTTTCCCCATTCTAAATAAATGAAAATTTAATTAATCATCTCCATAAACTTCATACAACAGTATTCAACTTTTTAAATTCATATTTTCCTATCTTTCTTGTTTTTTGTCCTTTTATGTTTTATCATGACCACTCCAAAATGCAGAAATCATGTCTCCCTTTTCCCATTTAACTATTCCATTGACATTTTCAACACACATTAAATTCTATATGTTGATGTATCTTTGAAAATCATGTGCACATTTTGAACACAGGATGTAGACTCCAACAATTCCTTCCTGTCTTGAAATCTAATATAATCTGCATTCTTCTGTGCCTCTTCTCTATATTTCTTTATCATACAACCCTACGTCTGGTGTATTTGAGATATCCTTTTCCCTTTTAACTAGTTTAAATATATATGTCTATATCCAGTATGACAGACAATTCTTAACAATAACTCATAAATAAGTTCATATTTAAATTTATTTTCATGTAAAGAATGAAGAAATCATATCTTTCTTCCTAGCATCAACTAAAGTGTCTTGATAATGAAAGACAAACAAAGTCAATGACAGGATCAGCTGATAAAAGCAACTCATATAGAATTGATCCACTGTTTTACTGACAAAATGTATTAGTGACATTGAGGTTACAGGTGTCAAGAATCTCATATATCTTGGAAAAGCTTATCTTCTACTTTATCTTGCATACTACAAAGTAGCATATGGCACAATGCCAGTAGATTTCCATTAAAAAACTTGAAAGGCTGTGTCAAAATATAACATTCATCTTAAATGCTACTGCTTTTTGAGTTCCTCTTAAGTCAGCAGGGTTTGATTCCCTGGTAGACTCTCGTATCATCAGATCAGATCAGTTTCCTTGTGAATTATGATATAACTGATATATGAACCTACACAGCCATGTTCCAGTCACCTTTATTAACATACTGAAAGCTCTTGTTCATTGTAGTTATTTTGAATTTCCTACTCTTTCCCTTTTCTTTTAAGAAATTTCATAGTCCATCCTTTTCATTCAATAACATGTTCAGAAAACATCAAATATCGCTCAATTAAAATTGTTGAATCCAATTTCATCATATAGACTCTTCCTTTGCTTCTTTATCATTAAGCATTATGTCTACTAAAGGTGATACTTTCAGAACATGAATATCTTTTCATTAAGGAGCGGACAAGAGATTCTGCTGATTAGGTCTCTCTTAGCCACTCTTGACACAACAGATGCTGGATAGCCCCTCTAAGTAAACAACTTTGTTAATTGTTATTGGTTAAGAGATTGATGATGTCACAATAAGCTAAAAGTATATAATAGAGGGTCATGAGATCCTGAGAGCTCGTTATCAGAAGGCCAGCATTTGGTAACTATAACGATCTCCCATTAGCACAACTGTTAATGCAAGCAATTATGCTTTATTCTTTTGATCTCATAATGGAAAAATAGAAACAATAACTCAATAAATCTTAACTATAATTTTTAAAACCTTGCGCTGGTGTCATTTTGCATGTTTTTATTATTTTTCAAACCTTGAGCTTTCAAGAGGCGTCGATGTCCCTTGCTCAAGAATCCCACTCCCTTAGAAGCCTAAGAAAGTGTGTGGTATCTTTCAACAAAGATTTCACAGAGAGGACAGAGCTGTAGGTGGATATCAACATACTTACATACTCTTTCAAGCAAGGAATCCCTCCCCAAAACTATCGATCTACCCGGAGGGTATGCAAGATTCTTATGTATTTTAGGCAGTAGATAAAAAAAGAGGCACTTTAAATTGTCTTCAGATCAAAAGACCATACTCAGCTATAGTTAGAAACCCTGCCTTCCTGCCCTCATTTGCCACATTCAAAGCCATGTCAAAAATCTCATCTGATGGGTCACCATCTAAGGGGAGGTACGTATTGGCTTGCTATAGTTGGCTATAAGCTTCCCTTAGATACTGGGACCATCCCCAAATCACAATTTTGAGGAGGTTGAAAAAGTGGATGAACGCTTTCATCATAATCTTACTCGTGGTGAACGCAATGCGTTAGTTGAGAGCTGAGACTTCAATAATTATACGGCGGCCGGATAAATCATTCATTAACATAAAGATGAAAGTTGGGACCAAGGTGAGAGTGAGAGCCAAACCAACTACCTCCACCATCACCCTGCATAGGTCTACGCATCCAAGCCCTGAGTATCACTGCCTCCAGTCGGCAGGATGAATCGACAAGCAGCACTTATCTATTAATTATTCTTCTTCCAGATTTCCCTCAGCATTCAGTACCACAGAGGGCCCCTGTTTATGGGAGCTTAACAAAGTATTTTTTTTTTCAACTTTATATTTATTCAATTTTTCAAATTTCAAACAAGCAAATCAAATACAGTCAAACCTCAGTTTGCAAGTAATGTGGTTTGCGAGTGTTTTGCAAGACGAGCAAAACACTCGAGCAAACTGTAACTCGCAAACCAAGCATTGACTCGATTTGCAAGACCCCACCTGATCCCAGGAACCAGCAGTATCGCTCCCCCCGAGGCCACCGGTGCTGCTCCCTCCCTTCGCGATCGCCTCCCCCCCCCCCCCCCCCCCACTGACCAGCCCTGTCTTTGCCCGTGCGCCGCCGGTGTTAGAAAGTGCCTGCCAACGGTTTTTCTGCTGGGCCGCTGCTGGGCCTTGAGCATCTGCACATGCTCAAGGCCTTCTGGAGATCTCGAGTCTCATGAGAATCTCGGAGAGGGTGAGATCCAGAAGGCCTTGAGCATGCACAAATGTTCAAGGCCCAGCAGCAGCCCAGCAGAAAATTGGCGGCAGGCACTTTCTAACACCGGCGGTGCACAGGTAAGGACAGAGCCGGTCAATGGGGGGGGGGGGGAGAGGAGGTAATCGCGAAGGAGGGAACAGCGCCGGTGGCCTCGGGGGGAGGAATACTGCCGGTTCCTGGGGTCGGTTTGGGGGTTGGATCAGGTGTCAGCTCAGGAGTCGGGTGGAACGAATCATCTGAGTTGCCATTATGGCCTATAGGGAAAGTTGCTTTGCTATACGAGTACTTTGGATTGCGAGCATGCTTCTGGAACAAATTATGCTCGCAAATCAAGGTACCACTGTACTTGCATATAGATTTATGAAAGTTATTAACACAAATTATAAACCTAATTTCACTTAACCCAGTGATTTAGGCTATTCCTTATTTTATCCACTATATGTAGTCCACCATATTGAGAGATTTAGGAAAAAAATTATTAATGGAAAAACTCTTATTCAAACTAGAAAGAGGCAATTATCTGCAGATCCTACAGCCGGTTATGACAAGTTACATATTTTCAGCTACGGGCACTACTTGCTCTTTTGATTCTAAACATCCTAACAGTTGTTTAGGTTCAAAAAATAGATAATTCTTATTCTGATATGTAACGAAACATTTCACAAGAAATTACAACAAAAAATTTGCTCCCAGGACAAGGATTCTTGGCCTCAATGCCAAAAATTCCTTTCTTCGCCTCTGAGATCTTTAAGACATATCTGGAAATATTCAAACATTAGAACCTAAAAACTGATAATTTATATGACAAAAATACAATCTTAATACATATTCTCTTATCACTTTCCAAAGCTAGTTATTAACAAGGTTTTCCTTTGTTATAACCTGTAAAGAGTTTTCCAGAAAAGTTGTTAAATTAGTATCCACTTTATTTACCCCTTGAATCTCATTAGGAGTAGACACTTCCACAGATTTCTTTATCACTAATAATAAAACCCTATGTGCACTCCTACCTGCGTGATCCCTGCCTCCGTGATCAGTAACTCCGTGGCTAGCAGAGAAATGTTAGTTCGGGTTCGGCGTGTGCGTGCGTGGCGATTTACTATATCCAGCAGCGGTTACTGTGTGCCGGTTGCCCGTGATTAAAAAAGGTAGGTGGGAGAAGGGGCATGATAAACAGACAGGCAGTGGGCAGGGACATCGACAGACAAACAGAAATAGAGATACACACACTGAAAGACAGGTAGGTGGGAGTGAAAGACACACACACAGAAGGGCTACTGCTGGACAGGGGGAGCAGGGAAGGGGTGCTGCTGGACAGTGGGGAGGTAAAAGGAAGGGAGAAGGGCTGCTGCTGGACAGGGGGAGCAGGTAAGGGGTGCTGCTAGACAGTGGAGAGGTAAAAGAAAGGGAGAAGGGCTGCTGCTGGACAGTGGAGAGGTAAAAGGAAGGGAGAAGGGCTGCTGCTGGACAGTGGAGAGGTAAAAGGAAGGGAGAAGGGCTGCTGCTGGACAGGGGGAGCAGGGAAGGGGTGCTGCTGGACAATTACATTACATTACATTACATTAGGGATTTCTATTCCGCCATTACCTTGCGGTTCAAGGCGGATTACAAAAGGTTAATTTAAAAAGACAGAATTACAATGATTAGCCAGAGAGGTAAGTTGTAGATCTTAAGAGCATTTAGAGGTCTTGTTGTTATTGCTGTTTCAGGAATTTCTTGAAAAGTGTGGTTTTTATTTCTTTTCTGAACGTCCTATAGTCTGGGGTGGTCATCAGAAGGTTGGAGATCTGGTTGTCCAGCCTTGCGGCTTGAGTGGCTAGGAGGCCGTCGTGTAGTTTTGTTCTTTTTACTTCTTTGATTGGGGGGGGTATGAATGGGGAGTGCGTTTTTCTGTGTCTGGTACTGGGTGCTTGGATGAGGCGATTGTTCAGGTATGATGGGCTGTCTCCGTGTAGGGTTTTAAATAGTATGCAGTAGAATTTAAATTGGATTCTTTCCTGGATTGGGAGCCAATGTGAGTTGATGAAGGCTTCAGTGATGTGGTCGTGTTTTCTCAATGAGTAGATGAGTCTCAAAGCTGTATTTTGGATTGTTTGGAGTTGTTTAATCATGGTTACAGGGCAAGGAAGGAAGAGGATGTTGCAGTAGTCCAATATACCTAGTATTAGGGATTGTACTATAAGTTGGAATTGTGTTCTTTCAAAGAATTTTCGGACTTGTCTCATGTTTCTCATGATTGCGAATGATTTTTGAATTGTTTTATTTATTTGCGGTTGCATTGTGCAGCATCTGTCTATGGTCATGCCTAGTAGTTTTATGGTGGTTTGGATGGGATATTTGGTTGCGTTTATGTCCAGGATGGTTGTGGTTTGGATCTTGTCATTTTCTAGGAGGATGAATTTGGTTTTGTCTTGGTTGAGTTTAAGTTTGTGATTTTCCATCCAGGTTGTGACTGCTTCAAGTGTTTGGTGAAGTTTGTCTGTCATGGTAGGTTTAGAATGATCGTATGGGACGAGGATGGTGATGTCATCCGCATAACTATAGGAGGTTATGCCTAGATTATCCAGATGCGTTCCTAGAGAAGCAGTGTAGAGATTGAAGAGGGTAGGGGATAGTGGAGATCCTTGTGGTACGCCGCAGGGGTTTGACCAGGATTCTGACTTTTCTTTGTTTGATTTTACACTGTAGGTTCTGAGTTTTAGGAATCCTTCAAACCAGGAGTATACTTTGTCTGAGATGCCTATTGCATCTAAGATCTGTAGAAGGATGTTGTGGTCTACTAGGTCGAATGCCGCCGATAGGTCCAGTTGTATGAGTAGCATTTTTTTCCCTGTACTAAGTTGTTGTCTGACGGTATCCATAAGGGAGCCTAGTAGTGTCTCTGTGCTGAAGTTTGTTCTGAAGCCTGATTGCATGGGGTGGAGTAGGTTATGGTCCTCTATGTAATTGGTGAGGAGTTTGGCTACTAGGCCTTCTATAATTTTGACATATAGCGGAATTGAGGCTATAGGTCTGAAGTTAGATGGAAGGTTTTGTGGTGCTTTTGGGTCTTTTTGGATTGGGGTGATGACAATTTCGCTGAGGTCAGCAGGGAATGTGCCTTCTGTGAGCGTGAATTGGATCCATTGTAGAGGTAAAAGGAAGAGAGAAGGGCTGCTGCTGGACAGGGGGAGCAGGTAAGGGGTGCTACTGGACAGTGGGGAGGTAAAAGGAAGGGAGAAGGGCTGCTGCTGGACAGGGGGAGCAGGGAAGGGGTGCTGCTGGACAGTGGAGAGGTAAAAGGAAGGGAGAAGGGCTGCTGCTGGACAGGGGGAGCAGCGAATGGGTGCTGGTGGACAGGGGGGAGGTAAAAGGAAGGGAGAAGGGCTACTGCAGTACAGGGGGAGAAGGGAAGGGGTGCTGCTAGACACGGGGGAAGTAAAAGGAAGGGAGAAGGGTTAGCAGGCAAGGGGTGATGGCGGACAGCTGAGGAGAGAGAAAGACAAACAGACAGACATCTATTCTAGCACCTGTTAATGTAACGGGCTTAAAGACTAGTATAAAAATAATTAGCTCTAACCATAGGTGGCAAACTTTCTATTGGAATAAGTAAATTTCCTTAAAGTACTTCCTTGCCATCTCCATTGGTGATATTAAGGGGCATTTAAGAAAATTAAGGAGTCTCAAATTATTTTTCCTTAATTGGTTTTCAAAGCTTTCCATTTTCCTTGCAATGAATGTTCTTTCCTTGACTAATTCCAAATCCAAAGCCTTCATTTCACAAATTTTTGTCTCCCGTTTTTCTATCTTTTCATTTATATCTTTAAGGGCCAATCCCTGCTGTTCCACTTTGGAGTGGATAGTCCCATAGTCAGTGCTTAGAGTGGAAAAAGATAATATGAGGTTTGCATCCATAACTGAAATGGCCTGCCATAAGACCTCCATGTCTATTTTTTCTGGCTTCTCCAACACTCCAAATGAGATCTTAATCCCACTAGAAGCTCCTCTCACCTCTACTTCAGTGTGGGGTAGCTGTTGCTGTTCTCCAGTCTCTCCAGCTCCCGATGAAGTTGGAGCTACCGGTCCTCCTTCACTGAGGCTCAAAGTCTCCTCTCGAGGCATCGACTCCTCAGACACTCCCAACACTGGATTGCTTCCGGGTTGCAGTGGAGGCTGCCTTTGCTCCGGGCTTAACAATGCCCGAGTCTGTGAGCCAAGCTCACTCGATGAGTTCGGGCTTACCCCGAAGCTGCAGATTCACCCAGTCAATAGTTGTCTGCACAAACTGTTGTGGTGCCACTATCGCCGCAGGAGGGTTGCCGCAAAGGGCTCCTTTCCTCTTACCCATAACTAGGTAAGAGGAGTGCTGTTAAGAACGCCAGCAGACCCAAAATGACGGAGCCTCCTTCCCAGACTTCTGCTCCCGTCACCATCTTGATTCCTCTCGCTTAACAATGTATTTGTACTGCAATGGGGCAGGAGTAAGGATATCCTCAATCTGATTAGAACTCAAAGAGTCAATCCTGCCCTGGCTAGTCATTTGCAGCTGAATGGTTTTAATAAAAATATTGCTGCTATGCAAATACTTGGAGACAAATTGTGTTACTTACATTTCTTCAAAGACCTTTACTCGCTCACATCCTTCTGGGGGTTCTCGTTTGAACATATAGCTGTTGTTAGGTTTAGGAGATGAGGCATACTTGGGCAATGGTGAGCTACTCCCACTGTCTGAAAAGTTAAAACAGTTTCATTACTAGTGATGGAAAGTACGCTTTTAATTTAAATTTCCAAACAGATTTTTCTACATTTTCTCAGTGCTACTACTATTATTTTAAGAAAGGCTGCCTATTAGGAGGTACAGTAAAACCTTGTTTTACGAGCATAATTTGTTCCGAAAACATGCTTGTAATCCAAAACACTCGTATATCAAAGTGAATTTCCCCATAAAAAATAATGGAAACTCAGACGATTCATTCCACAACCCATACAAAATGTATGTACTTGTATTGCAAGACCCAGCTCATTTAGAACAGTCACTACACTCTTGCAGTGTCAGAGAGAGAAGAACCATCAGCTCAGTTGTGATGAGGTGACGTGTGTATACTGTATGTACTTGTATTGCAAGACCTTGCTTGTATATAAAGTTAAAATTTAATAAAATGTTTTGCTTGTCTTGCAAAACACTTGCATACAAAGTTACTTGCAATCCAAGGTTTTACTGTATTTCCTTGTGATAGCTCATTTCTTCTAAATCCACATAACGGTGATCTACAACATGTAATAATGAAATTATATTTTAGCCCAGAACACTGCACATATATTTATTTATATTTAAGACACATTACATTCAGGTATGGTAAGTGCAATGATGTGGAAAAGAGCCCGGCCCACCTCCCCCCAGCTTTCCCTATAATTGTTTATGTCACACTGAATGGTTTCTGATCTTTAAACAAAATATATTAGACAAAAGGAACCTGAGTAAACTCATAACAGTTTTTAAATTTTTACTTTCACCTATGTGAAAAAAACTGTTCCCCCTATATTCAACCTTACCATGAGAGTGAAGTAGCCACCACAGATTTTCTACACGAATACTATGCCATAAAGGAAATTCCAAAAGAGATGAGACTGGAAAGGACAACAAAGCCATTTCTAAAGCACTGAGACTCCACCAAACCACAGTGAGATCACCACAAATGGAGAAGACTTGGAACAGTGGTGAATCTTACCAAGATTGTCTGGCCTGATAAAATCACTCCAAGGATGCAGCAACAAATCATCTGGGAAGTCAAAAACTTCCCAAAAGAACATCCAAAAGCCATCTATCTAGAACATAGACTGAGTTTCCCATAAGAAATAATGGAGGTGTACTCACAGAGTTTATGGGAAAGTAGTAAGGTAGAAAATGTTGCTATCCAAGAGTACCATCAATGCTTGCCTCAGATTTGCAAAAACACATTTATCTGAATGACCCTTGAGCCTTTTTTTCTATGAACAACACAGGTCTGTCTGGCAAAAAACAAAATACAGCATGCCACAATACGAATATTATTCTAACAGTCAAACATGGTGTAGTAGTTTGAAAGCTTGAGAATGCTCAGAACCGGGAAAACTTGTTATTCAAAAGGAAACATGAAGTGTGCACGCTACTAAAAAATTCTTAAGGAAAATATCCAGTCATCTGTCCATGCGTTCAAGCTTAATTGGTTTATGCCATAAGACAATGATCCAAAATACAAAAGTTGATTCAGCTGAGAAAAGCAAAATTAAGGTTTGGGATTGGCTTAGTCAAAGTCCTGACTTAAACCCAATAAAAAGGATGTGGCAAGACATGAAGGGCCTGATTCTCTAAAAGTGCGTCCCGATTTTAGGCAGCTGTAGGCATCCTACAGCTGTCTAATCAGCCAATCGGGATGCACGTTTTTTTAAAAAAATGCTCCCCAGGCAGGCCACTTCACAGGGCTTTAAACTAGGTAAGTCGGGGGAGGGTACCCATTCACATATTAGTGCAGAAAGGAATTATCCTGATGAGGTGAATCGAAACCACGCTTCCATGTCCAAGGTAAGTACCCACATTGCAAACAGTTCTTTGGGAGTCACACCGACTCGGGTAGGATACGCCTCACAGGGACTTAGCAAACACAAGATATGGAGGGCCATGTATGTCAATGCACACAGTTTAGGTAACAAAATTCTAGAATTGGAGGCTGAAATAAGGAATGCCGACCTAGATGTGGTGGCAATATCTGAAACTTGGTTCACGGACTCACATGGGTGGGATATGGCTATACCGGGCTACAATCTACTTCGTCAGGACAGAGAGGGCAGGTTAGGAGGAGGGGTAGCTCTATACATTAAAGAGGACATCAAAACCACCAGGATCACAGATGTCAAGTACACCGGGGAGTCCCTCTGGGTAAACCTGGCAAGAGGCAGAGAAAAATGCCTGTATCTAGGTGTGGTTTACAGACCCCCAAGACAACTGGAAGACATGGACACAGAATTAATTGAAGACATAGAGAATATCACTCTACGAGGAGAAGCTGTACTGCTAGGGGACTTCAATATGCCTGATGCAGACTGGAACTCATTTTCAGCGACAACCAGCGGTAGCAGGAGGCTCTTAACCTCCATAAAGGGAGCACGTCTCAAACAAATGGTAACTGAGCCCACTAGGGCCCAGGCGATCCTCGACCTGGTACTCACCAACGGGGAAAGCGTTTCAGAGGTCTCAGTAGGAGATACGCTAGCCTCCAGCGACCACAATATAGTATGGTTCAACCTTAGGAAAGGCTTCCCTAGATCAAACACGAAAACAAAGGTACTCAATTTCCGGGGCACAAACTTCGCACGCATGGGAGATTTCGTCCATCAGACGCTGCAGGACCAAGCGGAGACCGATGATGTAGAAGTTAAGTGGTTAACACTGAAATCAACCATACATGAAGCAACTAGCTGCTTCATAAAATCAGTAAATAAACGACAAAGAAACAATAAACCCCAATGGTTCACCGCGGAGATCTCGCACCTCATTAAGGAGAAGAAAAAAGCGTTTCTCTCCTACAAGCGCACGGAGAAAAGAGAGGCAAAAGTAAAATATAGGACCAGGTCTACAGCGGTCAAAATGGCAGTTAGGGAGGCAAAACTTCGAGTGGAAGAAATTCTGGCAAAAAACATTAAAAAGGGGGACAAATCCTTCTTCAGGTATATTAGTGACAGAAAAAGGAACACAGGTGGGATAGTACGCCTTAGAAGACCGGACGGAAGTTACGTGGAAGCAGATTCCGATAAAGCCGAACTACTGAATGAATACTTCTGCTCAGTCTTCACCTGTGAGGCACCGGGACACGGTCCCCAGTTGAAGGCAACACAAAGAACAGAAGACCCGTTTCAGAATTTTGAGTTCACACCAGGTGAAGTTTACAGTGAACTGGCAAGACTCAAGGTGAACAAAGCCATGGGACCAGACAATTTGCACCCAAGAATGCTCAGAGAATTGAGTGATGTCCTGGCGAAACCGTTGGCTGAGCTATTCAATCTCTCCCTAAGTAAGGGGAAATTTCCCCTGGACTGGAAATTAGCTAATGTCTTTCCTCTGCATAAAAAGGGTTGCAGGGCAGAGGCTGCGAATTATAGACCGGTGAGTCTCACATCAATAGTGTGCAAACTCATGGAAACACTAATTAAAAGCAAATTGGACACGATCTTGAATGAAGGGAATCTTCGGGATCCCAGTCAGCATGAATTCACCAAGGGTAGGTCCTGCCAATCCAATCTCATCAGCTTCTTTGACTGGGTAACAAGAAAGTTGGACTTGGGAGAGTCTTTGGACGTCGTGTACCTGGACTTCAGGAAAGCTTTTGACAGTGTCCCACACCGCAGGCTGCTAAGCAAGATGGAATCGATGGGGTTAGGAGAGACACTAACTGCATGGGTCAATGATTGGCTGAGTGGCAGACTTCAGAGGGTGGTGGTTAATGGTACCCTCTCTAAAACATTGGAGGTGACCAGTGGAGTGCCGCAGGGCTCGGTCCTGGGTCCACTCCTTTTCAACATATTCATAGGGGATCTGACTCAAGGGCTTCAAGGTAAAATAACACTATTCGCCGATGACGCCAAACTATGTAATATAGTAAGTGAATGCAGTTTACAGAATTATATGGCGCAGGACCTGCTTACATTGGAAAGTTGGTCCTCAACCTGGCAGCTAGGCTTCAATGCTAAGAAATGTAAGGTCATGCACCTCGGAAGCGGAAATCCATGCAGGACGTACTTCTTGAACGGAGAAACTTTAACTAGGACTTCAGCAGAACGAGATTTAGGAGTAATCATCAGTGCAGACATGAAAACTGCCAATCAAGTGGAGAAGGCTTCATCTAAGGCAAGGCAGATATTGGGTTGTATCAATAGAAGTTTCGTCAGCCGAAAGCCTGAAGTCATAATGCCGTTGTACAGGGCCATGGTGAGACCTCATCTGGAGTACTGTGTGCAATTCTGGAGGCCACATTACAGTAAAGATGTGCGCAGAATTGAATCGGTTCAACGGACGGCCACCAGGATGATCTCGGGGCTCAAGGGTCTCTCGTACGAAGAAAGACTGAACAAATTGCAGCTCTACACTCTTGAGGAACGTAGGAAGAGGGGAGACATGATCGAAACATTTAAGTACCTCACGGGACGTGTCGAAGTGGAAGATGATATTTTCTTTCTCAAGGGACCCTCGGCCACAAGAGGGCACCCGCTTAAACTCAGGGGCGGAAAATTTCATGGCGACACCAGAAAGTATTTCTTCACAGAGAGAGTGGTTGATCATTGGAACAAGCTTCCAGTGCAGGTGATCGAGGCAGACAGCGTGCCAGACTTTAAGAATAAATGGGATACCCATGTGGGATCCCTACGAGGGTCAAGATAAGGAAATTGGGTCATTAGGGCATAGACAAGGGGTGGGTAAGCAGAGTGGGCAGACTTGATGGGCTGTAGCCCTTTTCTGCCGTCATCTTCTATGTTTCTATGTTTCTATCTATATTGAAGGCGAGGCCCGCAAGACACCTAGGCCCTGATTCTGAATAGGATGCCCAGGAGAGGCGTCCTATTCAGAATCGGCCTAAACTAAACCCCGATTCTGTAACCGGCGTCCATGTTACAGACGCGGGTTAGAGAAACGGGTTAGATTAGACACGGCCCGCTACACTTATCGCGGCAAGGGATCTCTCTGCCGCTATAAGTATAGCGAACCGTGGCCCCCTGACCAGGAGGGTGCCCAAACCCTCTGCCCGAAAACGCACCCCCCCCACACACTACCGACCGCCCCCCCCGACACTACCGACCGCCCCCCCCCCCTGACATTACCGATCTCCCCCCCCCCCCCGACAATATCTTTCGCTGGCAGGAGGGTGTCCAATCCCTCCTGCCCAAAGACGCACCCCCCCCCCGGCGCTAACAACCCCCAAACCTCCACTCCACCAAACCTGTTCTTAGATGGGTCTTGCACGTCTTGAGCCGGCAGGCACGCCTCGTCGAAATGAAGCGAGCCCGCCCCTTCCCGGCCCATCCCGCCTAAGCCTAAGGCCTGATTGGCCCAGGCTCTAGAAGCCTGGACCAATCAGGCCTTAGGCATAGCGGGTCCGCCCATCCCCACTAAGTCTAAGGTCTGATTGGCCAATCAGGCCTTAGATTAAGTCTAAGGTCTGTTTGGCCAATCAGGCCTTAGATTAAGTGGGGATGGGCGGACCCGCTATGCCTAAGGCCTGATTGGTCCAGGCTTCTAGAGCCTGGGCCAATCAGGCCTTAGGCTTCGGCGGGATGGGCCTAGGTTCAGCCTAAGGCCCGCCTAAGGCCCTTAGACGAGCTTAGGCACCAGGAAATTCTTTTTCACTGAAAGGGTGGTTGATCGCTGGAATAGTCTTCCACTTCAGGTTATTGAGGCCAGCAGCATGCCTGATTCTAAGGCCAAATGGGATAGACACGTGGGATCTATTCACAGAGAAAGGTAGGAGAGGGTCATTGGGGTGGGCAGACTAGATGGGCCTTGGCCCTTATCTGCCATCTATTTCTATGTTTCTAACCAGGAGGCAGTTACATTTTTCACATGGATGATACGGCTGTTGGATAAATTTGTTCCTTAACAAAAGTAATATCATTTAAAATGAAAGATTAGGTTCTTGCCTTTGCTAATCTTCATTCTTGTAAATCCATGTCGTGAGACTACTTGTAGGAAGCCTATTTTAGACCCTCTGCTCTTACTCAGCACTGTCCTCTGGTCTCCAGTTTGTACAAAAGCAAACAGTGGCACCTGTAGAGTAGAGAATGATATGGTGACTGCATCCCACAGGTAGCCGCGGGTAACCCGCAGGAACTGGGAGGGAAAAAAGACTGATTGCTGTGGCCATTCACTGCCCCCATAGAGTGAATGACCTTACCCTCGCAGTGAAGTATCTGCCGTGAGTTGCCTCCGTACCCTCCTCGGCGCGATCGTGCATCTAAAAGCAGCCCTTCGCCCCCGCATGTCCAGCAACCCCACCCCCTCCCTATCGCCTGCCCAACAGTCGCTCCAAGCTTTGCATCCTCCCTCCAAACAGCGGACAGAGGGGAAAAAACCAACTGCAAGAGCGACTCCTGGATCGGCCCCTTTGCACCTCCCGGGGCCAGCATACCAGCCTGTTGGAACGGAACCTTTCTGCAAGCATGACGCAGGGCTACTCGGACCTTCTTGCCATCAAGTCCCTATCCCTGACGTAACTTCCGGCCAGAGAGACAAGGAGGGAGGAAAGAGAATGTGAGACACACATTGGTGTAAGAGATGAGAGAAGCTGGACACAGGGAGATATAAAAAAGAGGGAAGATGGTGGGCATGAATGGGAGTCTAGGAACAAGGGAATGCTGCATCTGCATTGGGGTGGTATATAAACATAGAGGGGTAATGTTAGACATGGGAGGCTATATGGACGCAGAGAGAAGATGGCAAGACATGGGGAGAATAAGAACGTTGAAGGAATATGCTGGACAGGCGGGGCATAGGAATAGAGAGAAGTGATACTGTATACAGGAGGAGGGGAATCATAGAATGGTGAGATAATAAAGGCAGGGAGATGGGCACAGGGAAAATACTAGAAAAGGAAGTACACTTCTCTCTCTGTATTCACGGCTTCAGTAATCGCGGTTTCCATTATTTTCCGTTTTTAGCTTGTCTGCTCCTCCCCCCAAATTACATCAGCTTGCATAGAGAAATCGCTGATTCCAAGCATTTACAGGGGAAAAAAAAAAATATCGCTGATTCCCGGCACTTTCTTTGCCATGTTTTGCTTCTCCTTCAGGAACAGGCCAGGTCTCCCACCATGTTATTTACGGTTTCACAATATTCACGATGGTTTTAAATAGAAAACAGCGAATAACATGAAAAAGTTATTTGCGGTTTTTCTGTATTCACGGGTGTTAATTCCCTATCACAGCGAATACGGAGGAAGAAGTGTATAGGAGAAAAACACACAGAGATGGAAAATAAATGGTGAGCATGGAGAAAGAAGCCATCCAAAAAATGGTCAGGAAACCCTGGCAAGTGAGTTCAGAGTAGACAGATGGAAAAAGAAACCAGAGCCTGAGACCAATGTGATGTGAAGAATAAAATGACCAGACAACAAAAGGTAGAAAAAAAATTATCTATTTTGTGAACAGAATATATCGGAATTGAAATATGTATCCTACTAGAGCTGGTGTTAGACATAACTGGGGACTGCAAACCCCAGGCTGTGCTGCTCTAGCTTCAAGCTGGCTTAGGGCTCTCTCTGACCAGAGGTAGTTGACTTAGTTGCAACTCCCCTAACATTGCTCCTGTCATTTGTGACTGCAGTATTCGGTTAGCATGATTTTTCTGTGTAGCATTATGTAATAATTTGGCTTATACAGTTTTCTCAATAGTGGAAAGGATATTTGTGAAGGGGAGGGGAGACAGGAATAGTGTTGATCCTTGCTCTGTATTATTTGTGTTTATAAAATGACAATTGTACAGAATATTGTTTCCTTTTTATATTTTAATAAAATAAGTTCAATACAAAATCATAACTATTTGAGGCTTGTGCTGATGGAATTATGATGGTTTGTGGGGATGGAGCTTACAGGAAGGGGAAGGGGGCGTGGTCCAAGCTCAGGAGAATGGGGCAAGGACAGGAAGCGAGCTTAAGGGGAAGGGGACAAATTTTTTCCCTGCGTCATTCTCTACTATAGAGTACATAGACAAAATGGAGGGAAACTCCCAGAGAAATAAATTTAATCTGCTCTTAAAGCACAATTACTTACCATAACAGGTATTATCTGGGAACAACAGGTAGATATTCTCACATGTGGGTGACGTCCATGAAGACCAGTGCAAACAGTGTTAAACGTGAACTGTCACTTTAAGTTTTAAGAAACTTCGCTTGCACGAGTGCCTTCCCATCCGATGTAGGCTCGAGGTTCCTCAGTTCCGTATGCAAGCTAAGAAGCCAACCAGGGGAGGTGGGAGGGATGTGAGAATATCTACCTGCTGTCCATGGTTAAAGCACAGTTACTTACTGTAACAGGTGCTATCCAGGGACAGCAGGCAGATAGTCTCATATATGGGTGATGTCATCCACGGAGCCCCGATGCGGACAGCCTCGCAAGCAGACTTGCTTGAAGAACTTTTAGAAAGTTCGCGACTACCACACCGGGCATGCGTGAGTGCCTTCCAGCCCGACCTAGGGTGTGCGTCCCCTCAGTTGAGATAGCTAACTAAGAAGCCAACCAGGGGAGGTGGGTGGGTTGTGAGCATATCTGCATGCTGTCCCTGGATAACACCTGTTACGGTAAGTAACTATGCTTTATACCAGGTCAAGCAGGCAGCATATTCTAACATATGGGTGACCTCCAAGCTAACCAGAATGGTATGGTGGGAGTGTTAGCAATTCAGGAGAATAAATTTTATAATACTGCCTGGCCAAACTGGCCATCCCATCTGGAAAAAGAATCCAGACAATAATGAGAGGTGAATGTATGAACCGAGGACCAAGTGGCAGCTTTACAGATTTCCACAATAGGAGTAGATCTAAGCAAAGCTACAGATGCCGCCATGGCTCTAACTTTATGGGCTGTGACTTGACCCTGCAGATGCAGTCTAGCCTGAGCATAGCAGAAAGAGATGTAAGCAGCCAACCAGTTGGAGATGGTGCGCTTGGAAACTGGATGTCCCAACTTCTTTGGATCAAAGGAGACAAAAAGTTGAGGAGAAGATCGCTGTAGCTTAGTCCTTTGCAAGTAGAAAGCCAAAGCACGTTTACAATCCAGAGTATGAAGAGCTGTTTCACCAGGATAAGAATGAGACTTTGGAAAAAACACTGGAAGAACAATGGATTGATTGAGATGACATTCTGAAACCAATTTAGGAAAGAATTTAAGATGAGTACGGAGGACCACCTTGTCGTGATGGAATACTGTGAAAGGTGGGACTGCTACTAAAGCTTGTAGCTCACTGACTCTGCGAGCAGACATGAGAGCAATGAGGAAGACCACATTCCAAGTGAGATATTTTAGATGAGCCGAAGACATTGGTTCAAATGGAGGCTTCATCAACTGAGCAAGAACCACATTGAGATCCCAAACCACTGGAGGCAGTTTGAGAGGTGGTTTGACATTGAAAAGTCCTTTCATAAATCTGGAAACCAAAGGATGAGCAGAGAGGGGTTTCCCTTCTATAGGCTGATGGAAAGCAGCAATTGTACTGAGATGAACTTGAATAGATGTAGATTTGAGGCCTGATTGAGATAAATGCAACAGGTAATCCAGAACTGAAGACAAGGAAGTAGATTGAGGCTCCTTGTGATGAATGGTGCACCAAGAAAAAAATCTTACAACCATTTCTGGTTGTAACATTGCCTAATGGTAGGCTTCCTAGAAGCCTCTAAAATGTCCTTGACAGATTGAGAGAACTGGAAATTGGCAGTTACGTTGAAAGGTACCAAGCTGTCAGGTGCAGAGACTGCAGGTTGGGATGAAGCAGAGACCCCTGACTCTGTGTAAGCAGAGACAGAAAAACTAGTAGAAGAAATGGCTCCCTGCTGCTGAGTTGAAGTAGAAGGGAGAACCACGGTTGTCTGGGCCACCGAGGAGCTATGAGAATCACGGTGGTATGTTCGTGTTTGACGAGTGTCTTGGGAATGAGAGGAAATGAATACAGAAACTAATTCGCCCATTCCAGAAGAAAAGCATCTGCCTCCAGACGATGAGGAGATTTGAACCCTTGTTTAGAGTGTGTAGAATGATCTCAAGGCACTCTCAAGGACTCAAACTCCTTGCATAGTGTGTGTCAATTGAGCTCGAGGTACTCTCAAGGACTCAACTCCTTGTAATACTGCTGAGTGCTCAGGCTGGACTGCAGGAAGCAGAGTCGAGGCATGAGTTATTTTGGAAAGTATGTTACCAAACTCCTGATGCAGAATAGTTTCCAACATATTCTGCAAAGCCGGCACCAAGACCACTGAATCTGGCACATTTGGTGTGGCTAGTCTCCGAGGAAGACGACCTCGAGGAAGAGGGGTGCCTCGATTTTGAGACACGTTTCCTGGGCAGCCTCAGGTTGTAAGGGTGGCATGTCCTGAGGAGTTGGCTGAGCTATCTTACCTGGGGGAGACAGTGAGGATTGCAGTGCCTCAGGAGAAGATTTAGCTGATTTCCCCGAAGACGAGGACTTCCCCATCAAGGAAGGTTTAAGCGAGGTCAAGGTCCAGGTTACTGGTTTTTGCCCCGTAAAAGAATTTGCTGGAATCGAGGTTGAGGCCGGAATCGGGGTCAATACCTTAAGTAGAGGCTGATCCATTCCCCCTAATATTTTTTCAATCTGGACTCGACGACGTTTAAGGGCTCAATTTTGAAGTGTAGCACAGCGGTCGCATGACTCCGGATGATGATGATCAGGCCCTAAACACTGTACACACCACTTGTGTGGGTCAGTGATGGAGATTGTGCATTGACAACAGCTATACTTCTTGAACCCTGTAACCAGCCAGGACATGGAATGAAACACGGCTACGGCGAAATCGAAGCCTGCAGGCTGAGGCCGCAGTTTAGACCCCACCATGACACGAACAAAAAAACAACAAAACTTTAAAAAAAATAAAATAAAATCAAACACGTAAATAACACAGCAACCCTGCAAATAAAATACACGTACCACGGTAAGAGAAGGCACGAGTTTAGAACTAACTCCCGCGCAGAGCTTTGAAACGAAGGCTTCTCGGCTCCGTGGAAAACTTAGAACTGAGGAGACCCATGCCCTACGTCGGGCGGGAAGGCACTCGCGCATGCGCAGTGCGGCAGTCGCAAATTTTCTAAAAGTTCTTCAAGCAAGTCTGCTTGTGAAGCTGTCCGCATTGGGGCTCCGTGGATGACGTCACCCATATGTGAGAATATGCTGCCTGCTTGTCCTGGGATAACACCTGTTATGGTAAGTAACTGTGCTTTATCCTAGGACAAGCAGGCAGTATATTCTCACATGTGGGACTCCTAGCTTACTGCAATGGAATGGAGGGAGAGTTGACCATTAAGAAGAAAATAAATTTTGTAATACTGCTTGGCCAAAATGACCATCTCATCTAAAATAGGATTCTAGACAGTAGCGAAAAGTGAATGTGTAGCTTGAGGACCAAGTAGCTGCTTTGCTAATTGAATCAATGGGAGTGGGATGTAACAAAGCTACTGAAGCTGCCATAGCTCAGACTTTGTGTAACACGAACCCTCGAGCTACAGCCCAGCTTGAGCACAGCAGAAATAAATACAAGCCACTACCCATGTGGAAATAGTAATAACAACAACAACTTTATTCTTTTATACCGCCATAACCAAAAGTTCTAGGCGGTTTACACTAAAAAGAGCTGGACAATCAACGAAATACAATAATACAGTAAAAAATGCAAATATTTGTAAAATAGAGTTTCAATAATAAAACTCACTAAGTAATAAACTTATCGAACAAAGTGGTCTTAATTAATTTCTGAAAACTGCAATAGGATAACATAGCTTGCTGAATACATTTACCTAACCAAGATTGTTACCTACCAGCTTGAAATGCTAGGGTCCTATCTAAGAAGGTCTTATATCTACACCCATTAATTTTTGGATAAGCAAATAAGTAGAAGTTTCTAGTTTCTCTTGATGGTCTATGCAACACAAAATGAGGGAAAATGTAATCTGGAGACAATCCCGATTTCAGCTTAAAGCAGATACAGGAAAATCTGAACAATACTCTTGCCTCCAAATGAAGCCAATGATGTAAACGATAATATGGACTAAAATAGTCGTTCTTTTTTTAAACCAAAAATCAATCGAACAGCTGTATTCTGAATTATCCTTAATTTCCTTAGAATTGTTTTGGGTGCTCCTAAATAGATGATGTTACAATAGTCTAAAATAGATAAAATTAATGCCTGCACCACAATGTAAAAAGGCATTTTTGTAGTTCTTCTGGTTACAAGCTTGCCCAATCTGTTAGGATGAAAAGAGATGAACAGTTGAGGTGAAGTCCTATGCTGCTTAACTTGTTCTATGTAGTAGGCAAAGGCATGTTTACAGTTTAACATGTGAAGAGCTGTTTCTCCAGGATGAGCATGGGGCTTTGGGATGAAAACTGGAAGCACAATGGATTGAATGAGATGAAATTCTGTGACAACTATCGAGGGGGGGGGGGGAATGTCGGATGAGTGTGGCGAACCATCTTATCATGATGGAATACTCTGAACGGTGGATCCGACACCAATGTTGAAGCTCACTCACTAAATGGGCAGAGGTGAGAGAAATCAAGAAGACCACTTGCCAAGTGAGAAACCTGAGGTGATTAGAAGCCATTGGTTCAAATGTTGGTTTCATCAAAGTGGCTAGGACTATATTAAGATCCCAGACAACTGGAGGCAGTTTAAGTGGAGGTCTGGAATTGAAAAGTCTCTTCATAAACCTGGAAACAAGAGGATGAGAGGCCAGAGATTTATTGTTGACAGGAACATGGAAAGCACTAACAGCACTGAGGTAAACTCTGACCGAAGTGGTTTTTAGTCCAGAATTGGAAATATGGAGACAATAATCCAATACTGAAGATAGAGAAGATGATGAAGCATCTTTGTGGTTGAGAGTACACCACGCATTGAAATGTGTCCCCTTCTGTTGATAACATTGCCGAGTAGGTTTTCTGTAAGCAGCTATAATGGCTTGTACTGCATCAGAGATTAGTATCTGCTGAAGTTAGGTCGAAAGGTGCCAAGTTGTGAGGTGTAGCGATTGCAGAATGGGATGTAAGAGACCCTTGACTCTGAGTGAGCAGAGATGGAAAGATTGGATCCCTGGCACTCAGCTTAAGTAGAACAGAGTCCCAAGGTTGTCTGGGCTACCGAGGAGCTATCAGGATCATGATGGCTGACTCTTGCTTGAATTTGACCTAAGTCTTGAGAATGAGAGGGATTGGTGGAAATACGTAACGGAACATGTCTGTCCAATCCAGAAGAAAGGCATCTGCTTCCAGGCATTGAGGAGAATATTGTCTGGAACAAAATTCAGGCAATTTGTGATTGTGGGTAGAGGCAAATAGATCTGAGGAGTCCCCCCCCTAATGAGAAAAGGTGGCGTAATACTTTGAAGTTGAGTCCTTTTGTGCAGTCAAAGAAATCTGCTGAGTTTGTAGGCTAGAGTGATCTATGACCCTTGCACATATATGGCCTTGAGAAATATGTTTCGAACAATCACCCAGTTCCAAAGGTACTTGGCTTCCTGACAGAGAGGTAGAGAGCCCATTTCTCCTTGCTTGTAATGTAATATGCTACTTGACTGTCCATGCAGACTTGATTGGAAAGACTGCTCCGAAAGGTTTTCAGAGCATTTCAAATTGCTCTCAGCTTTAATAGGTTGATGTGTAATGTCTTCTCTTGAGCAGACCAGCAACCTTGTGTGCGATGACCATCCAGGTGAACTCCCCAAGCACACACGGATGCATCTTTGGCGAGCACTTTCTGATGTGGAGGGATGTGAAATAGTAGATCCCTGGAAAGATTGGTCGGATCCATCCACTGCTGGTGACTAATCTTTTGAGAGAAGGGATCGAGAGCCTGAGACCATTGAGAGGCTAGGATCCACTGAGCTGGTTTGTGGTACAGCCTTACGAAGGGGAATCATAGACTGTGGATGCCATGTGTCCCAAGAGTCACATAATCTGTCTGGCTGAAATGGTTTGTAGAAGAGAAACTTGCTTGCAAAGCTGAAGCAAAATGTCTTGTCTTTGTTGAGGAAGGAAAGCCCTTAGATAAACTGTGTCAAGAAGGGCTCCTATGAATTGCAGTTTTGAGGATAGTTGAAGATGAGACTACTGATTTTTCTGAAAAGAAATTACTACATTTATTGCATTTAGCTGAAGCAAAGCTTCAATTTCCTGAAGAAGAAGGGATGTCTGTTGTGATGTGAGAGGACTCTCTTGGAGGGTGATTTGGAGGTATTGTGACAAAATGGAGTAACACTCCTTGATGACCCAAGAGTCTGTCGTGATGATAGCCAAACATCCATGATATAATTGAAGTCAACTCCGATTGGTTGGGGAAGAGGCTGAGAGGTAGATATGATGGCCATGCTCTCTAGAAGCACGTCAAAAAGTCTGAGCTGGCTTTTGAGCAGCCGAACTCTGAGTATTTTGAGGTCACTGTTACTTTTGTCTCTTCTGTGCTGGTGGCTTGGAAGAAGAAGATATCGTCTCTTGTAAGGATAATAAGCTGGTTTTGGAGCAGACTTAAGATTGTTGATTCTTGATCTTTGGTCTATTCCAGGAGTGTCCAACCTGCGGCCCAGTGAAGTATTTTGTGCAGCCCCGATCGAGGGCAATGCAGTGTTTTTCCTCTGTTGCCCACAGGTGTTTACCATCTTGCCGGCTCCCTCCACTATCTTGCTGCAGCGTTTGTGCGGCCCAAGAAACATTTTTTCGGCCAATGCAGCCCAGGGAAGTCAAAAGGTTGGACAACCCTGGTCTATTCAAAGAGTTCCAAATTCTGCTCATGCCAAGTCAGCTTTTGAATAGCAGCCTCTACTCTATCACCGAAGAGTTCCAAGTTTATTTGTCACTTGATATATCATTAATCAAGGAATACTTAAAAGGTTTACAATACTTTTATAGTGAACATACGCTTAAAATAAACAAAAGCAAAATTGAGTTCTTCCCCTAGGTATGGAATGTTGGCTAAATGGTTCTGGAGATTAATATCCATGTCAGAGACTCATAGCCAAGCAAGATGCCGCATAGTAACATACATGGCCTATGACATTTCAAACAGAATGTACAAGATGCAGGCTATGTTTATTATATCAAATATAAATGAGGTTAATATTACCACCCTATAAACCAGTGTTTTTCAACCTTTTTTGGGCAAAGGCACACTTGTTTCATGAAAAAAATCACGAGGCACACCACCATTAGAAAATGTTAAAAAATTTAACTCTGTGCCTATATTGACTATATATAAAGTAATTCTCTTGCATAGGAATCAAATAAACACAAAGAAAGTATTTTATAATTACTTTATTATGAAATAGTAAGTAAACAGAATAGTGAAAAATTATAAAATACTTTATTCAGTGCGAAACCTGGGCCTGTTTGGCTGAACACAAAGCTGATATTCTGGTTGGAATCGAAGAAAGACACACACGTAGCTCTTCGTCAACAGCTCTCAGTCTCTCTCTGTATTTGGTTTTTATAGCAATCATGCTTGAAAAGCTAATCTCACACAGATATGTAGTGGAAAATGGGAGCAATGTCAAAACAGCTTTGTTTGCCAGAAGGGGGAACTCCTTGGCGGTATCCAACCAAAAATTGTCCAAAGGTAGATCAGCAAATCTTAGCTTGAAACCACGATTTTGTCTCAGTTCAGTTAGTTCCTCCTGCTCCTGTAAAGTCATGTCCTTTCCACCAACTGATGCTGAGCTATAAGGGTCTCTAACCCAGTCAAGGCATTCAGTGGAGACTGAAGAGAAATAAAATGACAACTTCTCCTCAAGAGTTTTTAAATGTTTAACTATTATCTCACACAGTGCAGCAGTGTGAACACCTTGCCATTGCTTGGTGAGTGTGAACATTTCAAGATTGCCACTTTCCACGTGTTGATGCCAGAGTTGCACCTTTGAACGGAATCCATTTATTTTATCTGTACTTGTAAGCAGGTTTTCACTTCGGCCTTGCATTCGTGTGTTCAGTTAATTCAGATGATAAAATATATCTGCCAGGTATGCCAGCCTTGCACACCACTCATCACTTGCAAGCTGCTTTACGTAATCTGACCTCTCATTTGTCAGAAACACTTTAAGTTCCTCCCGCAGCTCATACACACGAACCAAGACCTTGCCACGCGACAACCACCGGACCTCCGTATGAAACAGCAAGGTTTTATGCTTCGCTCCCATCTCCTCACACAACGCTGCAAATATGCGACTTTTCACGGGTCGTGACTTTACAAAGTTTACCATGCACACAACATCATCCAACACATGAACTAGGACTGCTGGTAAAGTCTTGGCTACGAGGGCCTCGCGGTGTAAAAAACAATGCGTAACAATCACATCTGGATTTCTTTCCTTCACTCTGCTTACAAAGCCTTTGGTGCGCCTGACCATGGCTGCAGCTCCATCGATGCAGACACTTGTGCAGTTTTCCCACTTAAGTCCTCCTTTTTCAAGGTATTCTGATGTGACCCGAAAAATTTCTTCTCCTGTTGTTTTTTCTGGCAATGCCTTGCAAAAAAAGAAGTTTTCTCTAATTGCATCACCATCAACAAAACGCACATTGGCCAAGAGTTGAGCATGTCCACTGATATCAGTAGACTCGTCAAGTTGCAATGCAAATTTCTCACTGATACGGATCTTTTCCAAAACCACACTTTCGATGTCTGCAGACATGTCATTAATACGTCTGGAAATTGTGTTGTCTGAGAGAGGGACTTTGGCTATTTCCTTAGCTGCTTCAGGTCCGAGCATCTCCTCTACAATAGCTTTGCAGGCAGGAAGTATTAATGTCTCTGCCACAGTGTGCAACTTTTTTGACTTGGCTATAAGTTCAGCAACTTGATAGCTAGCTTTAAGAACTCTTTCATTTACCTTTGTGGTTTTTCTCATGAAAGTTGCCTGTTTCTCCGTGTTGTCACGCAGGCAACAAAATAGTCCGCATTCTTGTTTTGAAGCGAAGGATGTTTCGTTTGGAGATGGCGTTTAAGTTTGCTTGGGACCATAGCATTGTTAGCTAGCTTTTCACCACACACCACGGACAGTGGAGTTGGTTTGTTTGCATCTCCAGTGAAAGTAAATCCAACTGAAATATAGCTTTCGCTATATTGCCTTGCGCCAGAGAATTTGCTTGCGCTAACCATCTTTGCTTTCTTTTGACCCCCACTCATACTTGGACTCTCATCTGGCTCCAAATTTTGTTCAGAGTCTAGTTCTTTCCTTTTCAAAAACTTGTCCATCACTGCAGTATCTCACTGTCACTCAGGACTTACTGCGCTTGTCTCCTCCAGATAGCCGCTGTCCGTCACACTCAGCACTCTTCTGATCGATCCCCGATGAGCCGGCGGATGACAGCTCCAGATGACAGCTCTGTAAAACTAAACAAGCCAGACCAGCACAGATCAATCCTACACCGTCAATCCTAACAGAAAACCCTGTCTTTCAAACACACAGAACACAGAAAACACCTTCGCCTAGTATGGAATATGTCATCACAAACTAACCCCTCACCCTTTTACAAAACTGTAGTGTGGATTTTAGCCACAGTGGTAACAGCCCTGACACTCATAGAATTCTGAGCATCAGAGCTGCTACCACCACGGCTGGCGCTAAAAAACGCTCCACAGTTTTGTAAAAGGGGGGATAAAATAGAAATACACAGTTTCAACGCTGTAGCTCAGAGGTGCCCAAACTTTTTGAGCTTGTGAGCTACTTTAAAATGACCAAGTCAAAATGATCTACCAATAATAAAATTAAAAAACACAAAGCACACTATACGCTGAGAAAATGTTAATTATCATTCCTATTCTGGGTTTTTTTCAAAGAGGTCAAGGCAGATGACTCTATGCATTGTCACCTCAGTAACAACCATACAAAAATAGACAAATATACCCTCCATCCTTTTTATTAAAGCACAATAACAGTTTTTAGCGCAGGGAGCTGCGCTGAATGCCCAGCGCTGCTCTTGACGCTCATAGGCTCCCTGAGCTAAAAACCACTATTGCAGTTTAGTAAAAGGTGACCATATTGTAAAATATAGACAGCAGATATAAATTCAGAACTGTGCATAGTAAGTGAAGGGAAGTTTTCATCTCTGGGAATTTACCCAGTTAACTATTAAGTTATTTGGGCAAATTCCTTTGAAAACTGTGGTAATACTGCCTCCACTTTGCTAAATTTAAAATAAAATCATTTTTCCTACCTTGTCTGGTGATTTCTGGTTGCACTTTCTTCTTCTGACTGTGCATCCAATCTTTCTTCCCTTCTATCAGCCTGTATGCTTTCTCTCCTCCACACCTCATTCCCTCCCCCAACTTTTTCTTCCTCTCTCCCTGACCTTTCTTTCTTTTTTTCTGTTTCTCTTCTTTCCTTCTGTTTCCCTGCCTACCCCCTTTCTTTCTTTCTCCCTGCCGTTCCCCAAGCCACTGCCACTGCCGCTGCCATCGGGGAACAGGACCCACCAATGGATAACAGGCCCCAAAGCCGACGTCGACACATGCTCTCCCTGACGTCAATTCTGCAATCGGAGAGGAAGTTCCGCCCAGCCAGGCAGCGATTGGCTGGCCCGAACTTCCTCTCTGACTGCAGAATTGACGTCGGGGAGAAGAAGACTTATCGGCTCGATAGATTAGATCGCCAAGACAAAGTGAGTCCTGGGTGATCGACTCACTTTGCCTTGGCGAGCTACTGGCGCCCCTGCCTTAGAACACTGCCTAGGACCCTGGGGGAGCCCGGGCCCCCTGAATGTAGGACTGGTAGTACTGCCCTGATGGCGGCCCTGCGGCACATCAGGCAACATCTCGCGGCACACTAGTGTGCCACGGAACAGCGGTTGAAAAACACTGCTTTAAACAAACCTAGGGACCCGACATGGTCCATGTTTCGGTAAACATGCCTTCTTCAGGGGTCCTAACAAAAGTAAATAGAAAGGACAAAGAATATACAATAATATATGTATGACAACCTAAAAATTGGACAAGTAATGTAATAACAAACTGTTCAGGAAAAACAATCTTAAGCAATCAACTGAAGATTACTGAGAACAATACCAATAAATATGTCTTCACAAAGCCATGTGGTGTGCTAAGAATAAAGGAAGGGCTTATAGAAATGAATGCATTAATATGGTGAACACAAAGTACAATCAAGATGCATACAAATCAAGTGTAAAGACAAAAGCAGCAATGAAATGCATCTGTGCAGTGCTCTCTTCTATGCAAAAATGCAAAGTGAATGTGAAAAAGATGTGAACAAAATAGAGTATTGCATAAGATATTAATGAAAATGAAAACCTACCAGGGTTAGTAAGATATTGAAATAAACCGCAATATGAATTGATAATAAATTGAAAAATAAAATATCAATAAATTAAAAAATATGGCCACAAAAAAGGGGAAAACAATTTATTTATTAAAAGATCAAAGTGGATAATAAATGTGTATAGAAATGTGGAGGGACTAACATAACTTTAAAACCACAATGGCAAAATAAATATATAAATATGACTGAAAAGTATGTGTATATCGTATCAAAAATGAATAATAAAAGTCCACAGAGAATTAAACAAAAAGTTACTCCACCACAGAATGTAAGAGAGCAGTGCATGGTAAGTGAGTGATATGAAACCAAGCAACAGAGCACTCTCATGGTCAGGGATATAAAACAAAACTTTATTGAACTTGGTGAAGAAAAATCAATAATTGTGATGATACGATATAACCTAAACCTTAAACAAAAAGAGCGAGGTAAAAGACACGTCGAGATTAAAAACATTACAAGAAAGTTGCCATGGGTTTGTGCAAATCTAAAAATGAAAATGGAAACAAGCACCGTGCCAATGATCTCATCAAAGACATGTAACCAAGCGTCCTTGCCTTGGTATTGTTCTCAGCACTTAAATCTTCAGTTGATTGCTTAAGATTGTTTTTCCTGAACAGTTTGTTATTACATTACTTGTCCAATTTTTAGGTTATCATACATCTATTATTGTATATTCTTAGTTCTTTCTATTTACTTTTGTTAGGACCCCTGGAGAAGGTGTGTTTACCGAAACATGGACCATGTCGGGCCCCTAGTTTAAAGGGTGGTAATATTAACCACATTTATATTTGATATAATAAACATAGCCTACATCTTGTACATTCTGTCTGCAATTTTTTATTTCTTGTTTTTTTGTCTGTTTCACTTCACTGCAGTCTCTGTTGGATTTTTTTCTTGTTTCTTGTTCCGATGACATTTCAAAAGCATCGAATGCCATCCATGCCAAATATTTTCTGGTCTACAGAGGACTGTGTGTGATCTGCTGAAATTTCACAAGATGCTCTGGGGGGGACTATACTGCTCGAAGTAACCTAACTTCTTCACAAAATGTTTAAAATAAAATGACAAGTAGAAGTTGTAATTAAGTACTCTATTAGCCAATATAGAGTTTTGGTAGAGATAGCGACCAAATTTGTCCATGTCCCTGTGGCACAGAAGCATAAACCCTGGTACTGGAGAATTTTTAAAAGGTTGACTCTACAAGCAACAATTGATGTTGTAATTAAGGTTTGTCAAATCCAGGGCAGGAAATTATTCTGTAGAGTGAATCAATTTTCCTTGGGGCTGCAATAACAGAAAGAGGAGTCTCCCAGTTTCAAAATAGAGCCTCCTTAAGATTATGCAGCAGTAACTTAAGAAGTTCATCATAATCTGAGGCATCAAGCTCTGCCCTGGGTTCAGTGTCAGCCTCTAATTTGAAAGGGAGGGCCTTGCCCAACTGTCTAATGTATTTAGTAAAAGAAAGTCCTTCATGAGGAGATCTTCTTAGAGGAAGAGAAGATGGATCTGAAGGTATGCCAAATAACTCATTGGCAGACAAAGTGGGCTCACATTCAGTCAGTATGACGATGTAAGAGATCAGAATCAACTGCAGGAACCCCAGGAAACTCTATAAGATGAAGACTGTAGAGGAGAGCGATGAGGATGACGAGACAATGTGCCTCAATGTTTTCGGTACCACTCCGATAAAGACAATGAAGAGGAGAGACGGGTAGTTCTCTTATCTTTAGAAACATGGGATCCATGCAATGTAGAAAGTCGGAGCCTCAATGCAGAGCATCTTGTTGAAGAGGAGCATTGATGCATCAAAGAGCATCGATGTTTAGATGAAGAGCAACGATGTCTTAATGATGAGGATCGATGCTTCAATAAAGCCACGATGTCTACTGGAAGATCGATAACAGGTAGACTGACATCTCGATGGAAATTTAGAAGTGGTACCCTGTGGCCTCGAAGTGCTATAGGCTGGGCCAGTAACGAGGGCATTGATGCAAGCAGCGGTGTCGCATGTAATTTAAACATGTCATCAATCTCCCTCTTGAAGAACTCACTGAGTTGCTCTTTGAAGAGTTGCATCAGTACCCTTGGCTCAACAGCTGGTACCATTGGTGTGGCAGGGTGTCGAGAGGTGGGTGACCTTGAAGAGGATGCACACGCTGAAGGAGACACAACCTGCAGAGATGGCAGTGGCGTTTAGCCTATACTGAGGAAATCAATGCTTTAGAGGCCTACAATGCTTGCTGGGAAAAGGATGGCTTCTTAGCTGGCTTCCCCAAAGCTGGAAGGTTGTCCGATGTCGATGCTTGTACCGCCATTACTGGAAGCGCAGTGTTCCCAGTGTCTATGGTTGAACCAAAGAGTTTCTCTTGCTGAATGTGACGAGCTTTTAGTGAGCACTTCTGTAAGATGGAACAACACAAGCAGGTGTCAACATGATGCTCAGGGCCTAAACACTGCAAACACCAACTATGTGGGTCAATAATTGGGACAGAAAATTGTGGCAGCCAAATTAAACTCAATGATTAAATAGGAGAACAAGCCCGCTGAAAAAGAAAACAAAGGCTGAAAACTCCCACACACAGGGGATGAAAGGCCCACAGGGGATGAGAGGAAAAAAGGGGGGGAAATCATATATACTTATATATCTAAATATAGATATATAATTTTATATTTTACTAAAAAAATTAGTAAAAGAAAAGAAAAAAAATAACAGCCAAAGGCCAGAGTTAGAAAAATGATACGGGTTAAGGCAATGCAGACTGGACGAGTTAAAAAAAAACACTTCTTCACTCCGCAGAAAATGAAGAACTGAGGAACCACAAGCCTACGTTGGGTGGGAAGGCGCTCACGCATGCGTGATGCGGGCAGCCGTGAAGTTTCTTAAAACTTAAAGTGACAGTTCACTTTTAACACTGTTCATACCGGGTAGAGAATGACACGGTGTCAAAATTCATCACCGTTCCCGTCCTCGCGGATAACCGCAGGAAACCATCTTCATGTCATTCTTTAAGGAGAAAGGGAAGAATCAGAATATGAATGGCCACAACCACTGACCCACAAGCTTTGCTTTGAAGAATGCTGGTGTAGAAGGGACCGAGGTTGAAATAGACACTAGAAAATGACATGGGATTATTTTCCGGACGGGAACAGTGATGAATTTTGTCATTGTGTCATTCTCTAATACCGGGCTCTGTAGATGATGTCACCCACATGTGAGAATATGTTGCCTGCTTGTCCTAGGATAGCATGAAAATTCACAACAATCATTAACAACTGAAACAGGTCAAACAATAAGAACCTGAAACTGTGCTATAAGACACAGCCTGCATTAACAGAAGGGGGAGCCACAGCTGGGGACCCTCAATACAAAGTGCATAACATGTTCAGATGGCACTCTTAGAAAGACTGGTCAAGAAACCATAAATCTAGCTTACCAGTACTTATCAAGACAATCAGCGAATCCACAACTCCTAGGATGGGTTCCAGAAATAAAGTGTGGATTTACAAGAAAGAAGATTAGCAAAGGTAAGAACCTAATCTTTCGCTCTTCTACAATTCCACTCTATTCATGGACAAGTGGGATGTAACAGAGCAGTCCCATAGACTCAGGGTGGGACCAATGAGCCTACTGTCAAAACAGAACAACCAAAAGCAGCATCCTACTTGGCTGCCACATCAATCCTGTAGAAGTATGCAAGGAGGACCAAGCAGCAGCTCTGCAAAGCTCCTCAAGAAAAATCGCCGACTCTCCACGAGGAGGAAATACCTCTAGTAGAATGAGCCCTCCTAGAAAGAGGGAGCTTCTTTCTGGCAGCAGTATAAGCAGATGAAATAGCAATACAGATCCATCTTAAAATGGTGGCTTTCGAAGCCAGTCTGCCCTTATGGGCAGGACCCACCAGCACGAATAGATGATCGGATAACCAACACTTATTTGTGACCTCCAACTACCGCAAAAAAAGTCAGCGAGCATCCAGCAACCTCGGCACTCAGTCATGCTTACTTGATTCCCAAGGGAGCAAAGGTAGGAAGCCAGACCTCCTGACTGACATGGAAACTAGAGACTACCTTCAAGAGAAAGGAAGGAACAGTGCACAGAATCATGCTGGAATCTGTAATTCAAAGAAAAGATCTCTGCAGGACAAAGCCTGAAGTGCAGAAACTCTGTAGGCTGAAGTTATGGCCACTAGGAAAACTGTCTTAACAGTGAGATCTATTAAGGATGCCTGGTCCAAGGGCTCCTAGGGCAGAAAAGCAAGCAATCAGACAACCAGATTGAGATTCCAATTCGAGCAGGGTAGTCACAGCGGGGCACAAAGCTGCAATGCACCCCTAAGAAACCTGACAACATCCGGATGAGCAGCCAGAAAGCCTTTAAGAGGCTTAGGATCGAAACAACAAAGATCGGCAATCTGAACCCTCAGAGAGCCAATGGCCAGACCCTTTACCAGCTCATTCTGAGGGAATGCAAGAATCAGTGGTACTGACATCAAGGTCAGATCCTCATTCTTCTGGATGAAACCAGAATTGATAACATCTCAAGCCTTCACATAGACTGCCACAGTCGACTTCTTTTTGCTGCGCAAGAGAGTAGTTATCACACCCAAAAAATAACCTTGGCGGACTAATGCTGCAAACTCAAGAACCAGACCATAAGACCAAAGCGGTCCGAATCCTGAAGCACAATCGCACCCTGCCTAAGGAGATGAGGATGATAGGGAAGCCTGAGAGCCTAACACAGACATAAGTAAACAAGGTCGGTATACCATGGCCACCTCAGCCAGTTGGGTGCCACCAGAATCTCCCAACCCCTGTGCACCTTGATCAGCAGACTGCCATCATGGGCCATGGATGGAAGATAAAAAGAAGACACTCAAGAGGCCAGGGCTGGACCAGCGCATCCAAGCCTTCGCTTCCAGGCTCACAACAGCTGCTGAAGAACCGATCTGCTTTTTTATTGGTCACCAAACCCATCAGGTCAAAAATTAGATGACCATACTTCTTCACCAATCAAAAAAATTTTCAAAACAATTTTTATACACTAGTGTCACAGTTAATCAGTAACTCAATGTAACATATAACTCCTGTTTCATTTAAGGCCATTCATACGGTACCCTATTTAATAACAAACTCTCCCAAATCAAAACTAGGAGGTTAAAGTATTATATAAGGGCTGTAAACTCAGTACATAGACCCTAACATATACTGTATGTTATTTCAGGTCCTTAACCTGGATTAATGAAATGCCATATAATCATTTACATCAAACCTCCTTCCCACCCTTAAATATGAGTTAAAACCATTTTTATTCAAATAAATAAATTGAGGGATTAGAATTTTTAAAGTTAATTCATGGGCCAAAAATTCCCGAGCATATAAAAGGAAATCTTGAAGCGCCTATATCACTTAAGGAACTCCAGGCAGCCTCAGAGTTAGATCCGCTCCAGGTAGTGATGGATTCACTGTGGAGTTTTTCAAATCATTTCAAATTATACTTTTACCTCATATTCTTAATTTATATCAATCACAACTAATTAAAAGTTGTATTTCAGGAACAATGGCAGAATCTTTAACTACTGTTTTGCCAAAGCCAAATAAAGATCCCATGTTGGTTTCAAACTACAGACCTATTTCTTTAATTAATGTAGATGGAAAACTCCTGGTTAAGCTATTGGCTCTAAGATTAGCCAAGGATCTCCTTTATATGATTGGCATGCACCAAACAGGTTTCGTTGCTCAAAGACATTCTTCAAATAATACTAGATTGGCATTTCATATGCTAAGTTTATCAAAAACGATTAATGATCTGGCTTTCTCTGTCTCTTTGGATGCCGAGAAGGCCTTTGATCGTGTGGAATGGACTTTCATGTATCAAGCGATGAATTAGTTTGGTATAGGATATGGATTTATACAAATGATTCAAACCTTGTATAGTTCCCCCTCAGCCATACTATATATTAATAATACATTTTTGGAGCGTTTCTGTCTAAAGAGAGGGGTTAGACAAGGGTGTCCCTTATCTCCTTTGCTTTTTGATATTGTTTTGGAACCCTTGTTGTTGGCTATAAAGCAGGCAAGGGAGATACAGGGGATTCCTTATGCAGGTCGGGAATATAAGATTTCTGCTTATGCAGATGATATCTTGCTTCATTTGATGAATCCTGAATCTACCATTCCGCATTTACTAGAATTGACTGACAGATTTGGTAAATTTTCTGGCTACAAAATAAATTGGAGCAAATCGGAGGTTCTTCCGCTAAATGTGCTTTGTGCAAAAGGACTATTTGATCCATTCCCATTCCTTTGGAAGGAAGAGGATATAAAATATTTAGGTATCATGTTTCAAAAACACTGGAAGACACGATGACAGTAAATGAAAAATCTTTATTGCTGAAAGTAAAAGAAATGTGTGAGCATTGGAACCCATTACATCTCTCTTGGTAGGGGAGAGTCCAAACTGTCAAGATGATGATTTTGTCTGTAGTTTGCTACCAAATGAGTATGTTGCCAATTTATTTTCAGGGGTCCTTTTATAAGAAATTGAATGGAATTCTCACTAAATTTATTTGGCTGGGTAAAACAGCTAGAATAGCTTTAGTATCTTTGCAAAAGCCAATTGCGGCGTGTGGGGTAATTTCCCAAATTTTTATAGATACCATCAAGCTTTCATACAGTGTCAGGGTATGTATTGGATCCTTTCTGAAGTCTTGGAGCATCTTCCGGACTGCCTTTACTTAAAATGGCAACTTATGTCCCCATTATGGTTATCTGGTATAATCAAATGCAAGAATTTTCTCACATTCATGCCGTACTTCATTCATTCAGAATTACAACTTATCTTACTCGTCCTCAGTGGGCCACCAGGCACTCAAATCACTTTGATAGTGCTGTGCTTTATGCTCCCACTCGTCATCGGACCCAGCTTTATAAAACTTTAAATACTTTTAGATAGTTATGATTTACGTTAGACATCATCACCTTCTTCGACCTCACCGATTACAAAACCTCGGTTGACGACACTCGCTGGGAACCTGTCCCTTGGTCCGACCATTTACTAGGAGCTTTCTGCCTCCCCATTTTCATGTCATACCTCGAACCACCACCACTGAGAGGGAAAAGAGAATGAGACGAAGAAGAAGTCCTGGTGAGATACAGGTGAAGCAAAACAAGTCCTTTGGATAAAGGTGAAGTAACCAGACCTCATAAGAGAAAAACCCCCTCCCCTCCCTCTTGCTCTAATAAATCAGTATATGAACTGTAAAAGATATTTCATAACCCACTTGCCAGCTGGCCTATAGTGATTGAGAAATGTTCTGTTTCTGAGTTAGCTATGGTAAGCAAAAACTTGTAAGAAACAAGACTTAAATTCCGATGCATGGCACCTGGCCGGATATTATGCAAAGAGGAACACAGCTCATGGTCAGAAAAACAGAGTACTCAAGAACATTATTTAGCAAGATATATCATGTGTTACCACAGCAGAGAAGAGGTGTATACTTTCGGCTCAACAATGGTAGGAAATATGGGGGCAGAAGGAGGAACAGGATTGTCTAAGCAACGGCTTAACAGAAGATCGGTGAAAAACCAACGGCAGATGGAATCACGAGGGAACAGGCAAGAGAAAGAAAAACTAGGGCTAGAGGCACAAGACAAATAATCATGGCTAGCACTGGCAGCCAGAGAAGAATAAAACAGGGGGATTCCTAATGTCAGCAAGAGTAGCGGGAGAAATCAGACATAATGGGCATGCCTGTTCAAGATGTGGTTTCCCGAGACAGGAACACTGCAGTTTTCCCTGACTCTAGGAAATAAAATAGTCATTAGTAAAAAGAAAGAAACGTAGGTGGCAATATTAAAATCCTGGACCCATAAAGACAAAAAGGGTTTTTTGTTTTTTTTCCTTGCATTGTCCCCTTGTCTATTAATTGGACATATATGTATTTCTTGTGCAAATACAGTTTCTGTTTTCTTCGTGCATTATCTTTCTCTGATCTCCAGTAATCTGTTTATAGTGTATGCGAAATCCGTCTATGATCAAAAAACAAAAATAATGTCACCTTTATTCACCCCCCTCTTCACAGCTGTTGAAATGGAGCTCAACAGGTGTGAAAAATGGAAAAATGTATGTGTAAGAGGGGTTTATAGCCATGGGGCGCTTCCCCTCTGGATTCCCTTTAGAGAAGGCTTATTAGACTACAGGAGTAGATAAGAAATTAGGATGTGGAGCAGATCACCAGTGAGACGCTGACACAAAAAGTTAGTGTATGAGTCAGTGTCTTGTCGTGATCACAGACGAACAACGATGTGTGTCCCTGAACCCCTGTAGGTCATGTGCAATGACCCGGGGAAAAGATACCAGGACTCTCATGGAGAAGAGAGGCTGAGAAAGATAGATTTGAAGACATATATTTCATAGGCGTTCAGTAGAGATTACTGGCATAAAGACCGCCCTCAAAAACATGCCTGAACACCAAGTATGCACCAGCCGGTACTAGGAGGAAAATGTAGGAAGAACGAGATAAAAGAAGTCAGGCATCAGTTCCCCAACACTTATGATAATGAAGGTTCACAAAGATGCATGCTGACAGAAAATGAATATATATAGATAACAGTAATAGGTCAGAGTTAGAGATTATTTACCACAGAGATATATATAGGGGACTGATTTCACATGGCACCAACGATGCGAATGCAGAGAAACATCAAAATGTAAGACAGTGGATTCATAGAAGCATCAAAATACAATATCACTATACAATGTAATATTACAAAATGGTTAACCTGTGGACAGAAAAATGGAAGGCCAGGCGTTATCCGAGCAGAGGAAAGAATTCAACCAGCAATTGAATCAGTGTCTGTACCAAGGAAAGAGTTTGGAGAAGAAGTAAACATAAGATTTACACAGAGATAAAGTAACAACGGCCGTAAATATTGCTCCACTATATATGCTATCTTAGCTTCGTTTCCCACTAAGCATTATCTTATGCTGGTTACTCTAACACTAGTCCCATACGCTATGTTTGCTACCCCAGCGCCAGTCCCTATATTACGCTGGCTACTTTAATGCCAGTCCTTATACTATGCTGACTACTTTAACGCCAGTCCTTATACTATGCTGACTACTCTAACGCCAGTCCTTATACTATGCTGACTACTCTTACGCCAGTCCTTATACTACGCTGACTACTCTAACGCCAGTCCTTATACTATGCTGACTATCCTAACGCCAGTCCATATACTACTCTGCGTTACTCCCAAGTTCTTGTTTCATTCTTTTTTTCCTAACTGTAGCGTGAAGGACCAATAGGACAATTGAGGATGGGAACCCGGTCCCGGGCAAGGCAATGCAGAAAAACCGCTCCAGGGTCCGGGACCATCCAAATTTGACACCAGAGAGTCCTACGTAAAAACAAAAAGGGAAAAAAAAAAATTAGTGCTGAAAAAGAAAATAGTGTATAAGGCAGAACATATTCAATTGCTGGTGAAAAAAGGAAATGAAGGAGAAGTGCGGCATAAAAAGGGGAACAAGATAAAGCAGGCAATACAGCAACTCTGTAAAATAAGGAAGTTCAGTTGAAAACAATGCATAAGTACAGAAATAAAACCCAGAATCAAACTTTTGGCCAAAAGTAATGGAGAGGCAATCTGACAAGCAGATTTCATGCCTGCAATCCAGTGAGGTCGTTTAAGGCTCGTGTCCTATACAGTCGTGGGTCACCATTGAAGTAAGCCGCTGTCTAGGCCTACCTCGTAATGGAGACTCCACACACTATATACTGGTTTCAATAGATATACATTTATTAACAAATCAGTAACAGCTTACAATTTCAAATTATTCAGCATATAATGGAACAGATGTGATCCTCAGGCCTGAGGGTCCTCTGATGTCTGTACAGATTACTTCTGCTTATAGGCCTGATTTTATACATTTTTTGGTGGTCAATACCACGTTAGCCTAAATCACATGATACATCTTTATTGGTTGTTTTTCTTATACGTCAATACATACGTAGATTCATTTATTGGCTTATCTATTTGTGTCATCTTATACGTCTGTTCAGTTTGCCGTAAGGCCTAACCCTTTCCTGCAAATGCCCTTTTCCCTTTACCATATATGCAATTCCGAGTCTAAAATTCCTTCTCTGCTGTGGTAACACATGATATATCTTGCTAAATAATGTTCTTGAGTACTCTGTTTTTCTGACCATGAGCTGTGTTCCTCTTTGCATAATATCCGGCCAGGTGCCATGCATCGGAATTTAAGTCTTGTTTCTTACAAGTTTTTGCTTACCATAGCTAACTCAGAAACAGAACATTTCTCAATCACTATAGGCCAGCTGGCAAGTGGGTTATGAAATATCTTTTACAGTTCATATACTGATTTATTAGAGCAAGAGGGAGGGGAGGGGGTTTTTCTCTTATGAGGTCTGGTTACTTCACCTTTATCCAAAGGACTTGTTTTGCTTCACCTGTATCTCACCAGGACTTCTTCTTCGTCTCATTCTCTTTTCCCTCTCATCCCCTCTTCAAAGCCCCTTCAGGTGGCTTTGACATCCGGATATTTGGTCAGAAGGTGGATTGTGTCAGTGATCATACAGCACAGGCATAGGGCCACGTATTTGAAATTGTATACCTTTATTCAGCCATTACATATATTAGACCTTAGTCTATTTGAATTAAAGCAGATAAATTTTTGTTTTCTTTTGTATGTCATCTTTTAACGCTGTACCTATCCTGTTAGTAATATTGCTCAGGTATTGTTGGAAACAAGTTAGATGATATATACAGTACAGATATTTCTGCCTTATTAATTGTGTATCACTTCACAAAGACAATTGCCATATCAGAGGAAGCTGTATGCTACATGAGAATCCGTGTTTACACCCTTTTAATTAATTAATGACTTATTTACATAATTATGGACTAATGCTATTTGAAATATCATCGATGAAAAATTTTCAGTCGTATGAAACCCTGATGACGGATGAGCTCCAAAGGAAGGATCGTGCTACCAGAGAAAGCGCCTACACTTACCAGCAAAGACTTCCTGACTGTTGCTACCAAACACAGGATGACCTTTATGACCTTGAACTTCTACAGCTTTAATTATGGACTTATTAATTTGCACTTTTATGGACTCTTTTATGGACTCATGCAGTATTAGTATATATATTTTTTCATGTGTTGATAATTATTTCTAACAGCCCTATTGCAAGATTTGTATGTTTTTCTTGATTGTGACTTTATGCATTTTCATCCTGTTTTGACTCCCACAATAGCTCCCTAGTTATTTTCCCTTCCAGTCAGATTCTTTCCATCCCCTTTCTTGCTGCTAAGCTGAGGAGAAGTGCAGTGAAGAAGAAGTAATGAGCCCAGTTGAAGGATGATGACGTAAGATTTGATGTGGTTACCTGGACTTTCACCCCTGGCGTCTGGACCCAGCCGAGTCTGCACCGATCCCAGCTGTTTTGGAAGAGCATTGAAATAATCTAACTTGTTAATTTATCCCGCCATCCCTTTTGGATGTAGTATGCTCATAACAGGATGAAGCCATAAAATGAGAATATATTAAAAAGTATCAGATTAAATTATGAACCCCTGCAGATGCCTAGTTGCTCGAACTATCCCAAATGTTGAAATAGAGACCCATACACAACATTTTTGATAATCTTGACTTGGCCGATTTTGATGCACCTCCCTATGAAACACCAATAGCTGATTTCCCCTCCCAAGAGCCACCACCACGTCAGTACTTTATTCTAATGTTTCTAACACATTAGTATAAGCTCTGCAGTCATACCCCAGGTGCCTACCTGACTTTTCCGTTGCATATTATCCTAATTATTGATCGCATATTATCACATTGTATTAATAATTTTATTGTGACATGTTATGCTGCTCTGTTCCGGGTTAGTATAGTATGGGTGGGCACTTGTCCTTTTCATTTTTACCATATACAATTTCAAATACGTGGCCCTATGCCTGTGCTGTATGATCACTGACACAATCCACCTTCTGACCAAATATCCGGATGTCAAAGCCACCTGAAGGGGCTTTGAAGAGGGGATGAGAGGGAAAAGAGAATGAGACGAAGAAGAAGTCCTGGTGAGATACAGGTGAAGCAAAACAAGTCCTTTGGATAAAGGTGAAGTAACCAGACCTCATAAGAGAAAAACCCCCTCCCCTCCCTCTTGCTCTAATAAATCAGTATATGAACTGTAAAAGATATTTCATAACCCACTTGCCAGCTGGCCTATAGTGATTGAGAAATGTTCTGTTTCTGAGTTAGCTATGGTAAGCAAAAACTTGTAAGAAACAAGACTTAAATTCCGATGCATGGCACCTGGCCGGATATTATGCAAAGAGGAACACAGCTCATGGTCAGAAAAACAGAGTACTCAAGAACATTATTTAGCAAGATATATCATGTGTTACCACAGCAGAGAAGGAATTTTAGACTCGGAATTGCATATATGGTAAAGGGAAAAGGGCATTTGCAGGAAAGGGTTAGGCCTTACGGCAAACTGAACAGACGTATAAGATGACACAAATAGATAAGCCAATAAATGAATCTACGTATGTATTGACGTATAAGAAAAACAACCAATAAAGATGTATCATGTGATTTAGGCTAACGTGGTATTGACCACCAAAAAATGTATAAAATCAGGCCTATAAGCAGAAGTAATCTGTACAGACATCAGAGGACCCTCAGGCCTGAGGATCACATCTGTTCCATTATATGCTGAATAATTTGAAATTGTAAGCTGTTACTGATTTGTTAATAAATGTATATCTATTGAAACCAGTATATAGTGTGTGGAGTCTCCATTACGAGGTAGGCCTAGACAGCGGCCTACTTCACCACGCACCCCCAATCCCATTACCTTCCGAAAAAAAATTGCGAGTGACCTGTTCTGGAACAATTTCCTCAACCTATTTTCCACCATTCCCAATCTTCCAAGCCATGAATACAACTGGCTCAATTGGATCACCCTCTCTGAAACCACCTACCGCTCCCTTGCTCCACTATCCACTGAAACCATCTCCTACTCCCGCAAGGCCCCCTGGTACCTTCCATACCACAGACATCTGAAACAGAAATGTCGAATACTGGAAAGAAAATGGAAAAAAATCTAAATCCCCCACCGACAGACAGTCCTGGAGGGCAAATATCAAGTTCTACAATACTGAATTTAAAAAATCAAGGAAGAACTACTACGGCAACAAAATCTCCAGATCCAACAACCAAAGTAATACACTGTTCAACATTTGGCGTTCCATATCCTCCAAACACGATTCTGCCACACCCCTCTCCTCTTCATATGCCGATGAACTAGCAAAATTCTTCAATGAGAAAGTCACCACCTTACGATGCTCCTTCCCTCCAACACCCTCTTACAACTCCCTGGTGCTCGCCACCTCCAACCCCAATCTAACCGATGCCAACCATATCCCAGTCGATAGATCCTGGACCACCTTCGATCTCGTCTCCGATTCCCAGGTCTCCAAACTCTGCCTCAAGTTAAAATCCTGCAACTGCACCTTGGATCCTTTCCCCTCCTACTTATACGAAAATATTCCCACACAAGCCATCTCATCTCTCACCAAACTTATAAATTCCGCCTTACTCTCAGGCCTATTTTCTGCAGAAATGGGAGACATTGCCTTATCCCCTCTTTTGAAAAAAGCTGACCTAAACCCCTCCACACCATCCAGCTATCGCCCAATAGCTAACATTCCTCTCCTGACCAAGATGCTGGAGTCCATCATAGCCACCCAACTCTCATCCTATCTTGAGAGATTCTCCATCCTACTACCCTACCAACATGGCTTCAGACCCAACTTTAGCACTGAATCCCTTTTGGCCTCTTTAATTTCAAAAGTCCAACATCTTCACTCTTGCAACAAGTTCACTGTCCTTCTTCAATTTGATCTTTCTGCAGCCTTCGACATAATGGAGAATATAAGTGTTAAGGGATGTACGTTCTGACGTCAGATGTTAACATCTTGAATACGTATGGATGTTGACGTCGGGGTATGGAGCGTTTAAATTTCTTGATTAAGAACATGGCCGCCATTCCTTTCTAGACGCAATAGTCGGTTTGAATGGTGTAAGTAGGTAGGTAAGCAGGGGAGAATGAAGAGGTTTTAAACTCTATAGGGATTATTGAATGTTTGTGGTTATTAAATATGCACTAAAATGTAGCGATAGGTTATTGAGACTTAGGTTTCTTTTTTATCTTTTTAGGGGGTGGTAGCCTTGAGAAAGCCCTTTGAATTACACAGGTGAAACATGTTGGTGATTCTACCCCCGTTTAAAAGCATCTTTTATACAGCTAAGTACTTTTAGTACATATTTATTTAAGAGAATATTAAAAGAATTAAATCATAACTATCTAAAAGTATTTAAAGTATTTATAAAGCTGGGTCCGATGATGAGTGGAAACATAAAGCCCAGCACTATGAAAGTGATTTGAGTGCCTGGTGGCCCGCTGAGGATCAGTAAGATAAGTTGTAATTCTGAATGAATGAAGTATGGCATGAATGTGAGAAAATTCTTGCATTTGATTATACCAGATATTGGAGTGTTCTTCATTTAAACAAGTTTAAGTAGTGCCAATGGTTACATTGTACCCATTATGGTTATGTCATATATTGAGTATCAAGTTACCAAGAATTTATAAGGACAAATTTATTGATAATTTAACATCTATTCAGTACAACAATCCATGTGTCAATCCTTATGGTTGAACTCCAAGATTCAAATTGGTGAGTCTAAGATCCTCTGGAAACATTGGCTGCACACAGGTATACGTACTTTAGATGATGTGTTATCAAATGGGAAAATGCTTGATTTTTCACAACTGCAACAATCATTCGGCATTGCAAAGTCTCAAACATATAAGTGATTGCAGTTGAAGCAGGCCTTTCAGAAGGGGTACCCTGATTGGCGCAACTTAAAAAATCAGTATAGTTTGCCGGGCCTATGCTTCCAGACAGATTTGCTAGGGCATCAGGCAGCCAAGTGGTATAAATTAATATCTCAATAAAAAACCTAAAAATAATCTAAGAGACATTTGGAGCATTGAGATAAAGCAACAAATTCCTGCTACTCAATGGCCACAGATTTGGACTTGGAGGATGAGATGTACAGCGTCAGCATCCATGAGACAAACATGGTTTTTTTTGTTGCACAAAAGTTTTTGGACCCCTGTTAGATTACAAAAATTAGATAGTTCAAAATCTAATAGATGCTGATACTGTCATCTAGACATAGGGACACTGGATCATTTGTTGTTCTATTGTCCTTTGATACTCAACATTTAGAAATCTATGGGGACATATTAATTTGATTCTGGAAACTACGGTTCCACTGTCGTATGAAGCGGTAATCTGTGGGACATTGTTATCTCCTACACCTTCACTTGATAAACATAAAAGCAGATTACTTGGTATAATGACTGGGGTAGACATGAAAATGGTTACTAAAAATTGAAAGAATTTTGACAGATTAAATTTCACTTTTTGGTAGAATTCATTATGCTTGTGTTATAAATACGAGAAAATGAATTCTGAACTAATGAGTAATAACTGACGTGGGGTCCATTGACCAATTTTATCAATCTTAATTAAATAGTTTATCCCCTTATTTCCAGTTTGATTTGCACATCCAGGGAAGGGGGGTAGGTGGGAGGGAGAGGGATGTTATATTTGGATTTGTTTATTAATTACATGTATGTACTGTTGTAAGATTTATTGCATACATTGGATTTAGGGTGGGTGTGAGGGGGTGAAAATAGTTTCTCATATATTTATTGATTGATGTAAGTGCTGTTTTTCAAATTACTGGTATGTATTACTTTATGCACTGTTTTTAGACTGAAAAATTAATAAAGATATACAAAAAAAGTTTTAATTTATTTTAATTTTCATATCAAACAGAAGAAAATCAAAAATACCCCCTTTTTTATTGATGATATTCTATTGTGAGTTGGATATATTGTGAAGTAATCCGTGTATTTTTCTCATACTTCTTCACCAAGTAGCTGAAGCCTCTCTGGAACAGGGACCATCCCCCTGAATCCAGAGTCTGACGGCTGAGATAATCTGCCTATATCCACTCCGACTTTGTACACCGCAGAAATCGCTAAGAGGTGGATTTCCATCCAACGAAAGAGAAGCTGAGCTTCCTGGCGCAGAGGCATGCAGCTGGTGCCTCACTAATGACTGACATAGGCTACTGCCGTGGAATTGTCTGAAAAGGCTTGCACAGCCTGATTCCAGAGAAGATGTGCGAAGTACAGGAGAGCTAACTGAATTGCCCACACCTGCAAGCAATTGATCATCCACTTCTTCTCAGACGGGAACATAAAAAAATAAAAACTGCCATACTGGGACAGACCAAAGATCCATCAAGTCCAGTATCCTGTTTCTAACAGTAGCCAACCCAATTCACAAGTACCTAGCTAGACTCCAAGTAGTAAAACAAATTTTATGCTGCTTATCTTAGGAATAAGCAATGAATTTCCTTAAGCCATCTCAATAATGGCCTATGGACTTCTAAGGAAATTATCCAAGCCTTTTTTAAACCCTACTAAGCTGATAGCACCATATTCTCTGGCAACGACTTCCAGAGTTTAATTACACGTTGTGTGAAGAAATATTTTTTCCGGTTTGTTTTAAATCTACTACTTAGTAGCTTTATCACATACCCTCTAATCCTAGTATTTTTGGAAAAAATGAACACGCGTTTCACATCTACCCTTTCCACTCCACTCAGTATTTTATGGACCTCTATCATTTCATTCCTGAGCCATCTCTTCTCCAAGCTGAAGAGCACAAGCCACTTTAGCCTTTCCTCATACGAAACTCATCCCAAACTTTTTATCATTTTCATCGCCCTTCTCGGTACCTTTTTTAATTCCGCTATATCTTTATTAAGATACAGCAACCAGACCTGTACACAGTATTTAAGTTGCATAGTAATATAGTAGATGACGGCAGATAAAGACCTGAATGGTCCATCCAGTCTGCACAACCTGATTCAACTTTTTATTTAAAAAATTTCTTCTTAGTTATTTCTGGGCAAGAATCCAAAGCTATGCCTGGTACTGTGCTTAGGTTCCAACAACTGAAGTCTTTGTCAAAGCTTACTCCAGCCCATCTACATCATCCCAGCCACTGAAGCCCTCCCCAGCCCATCCTCAACCAAACGGCCATATACAGAGACAGACAGTGCAAGTTTGCCCAGTACTGGCCTTAGTTCTTCAATATTTACTATTGTTTTCTGATTCTAGATCCTCTGTGTTCTTCCCACACTTTTTTGAACTTCACCATTTTCCTCTCCACCACCTCTCTCGAGAGGGCATTCCAGGCATCCACCACCCTCTCCATAAAGTAGAATTTCCTTACATTGCTCTTGAGCCTACCACCTCTCAACCTCAAATTATGTCCTCTGGTTTTACCATTTTCCTTTCTCTGGAATAGATTTTGTTCTACGTTAATAACTTTCAAATATTTGAACGTCTGAATCTCCCTCCGTAATCTCCAACTACAGACCCATCGCCAATATTCCTCTCTTCCAAAAAATCATGGAAGGACTGGTCAATCACTACCTCACATCATACCTAGAGAAATTTAACATCCTCCACGAATCCCAGTCTGGATTCCGCACCAATTACAGTACGGAAACCGTTCTAGCCTCACTAACCAATCACCTCCTCCAACTATTCTCACTGGGAAACAGCGCACTGCTACTACAGTTCGACCTCAGCAGTGCCTTCGACCTAGTAGACCATGACATTCTGATTAACTGCCTCGACTCCATAGGCATCGCCGGACAAGTACTAACCTGGCTCACAGGCTTCCTAAAAAACCGAACCTACCAAGTCCATAATGACGGAACCTTCTCCCACACATGGAGCAACCCCTGCGGAGTCCCCCAGGGCTCCCCCCTATCCCCGTCACTATTCAATATCTACATGGCATCACTGGGACACATGTTATCGAACCGTAACCTGAAATCCTATATCTACGCGGATGACATTACAATCATCATACCCATCACCTCACTGTCACATGAGACAGAACAATTCATCTCAACTGTCCTCACCATGGTAGAAAACTGGACCACTCGCTTCAAACTGAAACTAAACCCAGAAAAAACCAAGTTCTTCCTTGCAAGTCCCAACCACAAACTAACATCCACCACCCTGCATCTTAATGGCTTAACATATCCAATCAACTCTACTATAAAAATCCTCGGAGTCATCTTGGACCGATGCCTCACTTTAGAAGAACACACTAACACCCAGGTCAAAAAATGTTTTTCCACCCTGTGGAAACTCCGCTCCATCAAACATTACTTTGATTTTCCCACCTTCAGATTGCTGGTCCAATCCCTAATTCTAAACTCCCTGGATTACTGCAATATCATATATCTGGGCTCCTACAAGAAAACCATTAAACGACTACGACTTATTCAGAATACCGCAGTCCGCCTCATCTACGGGCTCAAAAAATCAGACCACATCAGCCCTTTCTACAGGAAACTTCACTGGCTACCGTTCGAAGCAAGGATCATCTTCAAATTCGCCTGCCTCTGCTTCAAAACCCTAACTGGCTCAGCCCCGATATATCTTTCACGCCACTTCACCTTCCCAGGCTCTAACCGTACACGCAATGCACACCTGTTTGCCTACCCCTCCCCAAAAGGATGCATCCACAAAAGATTCTTCGACAAAACCCTCTCTTTCCAAGCTGGCAAATGGAATGACTGCCTGTCCACTCTCATCTCTCTTGCCCCAACTTATCAATCCTTCAGGAAATCTCTAAAAACATACCTCTTTGATAAATTCCTCTAACCCCCGTCCCCCCGACCAAACTAATAATCCCTTGCCTCCCTCCCTACCCTTCCCCTCCCCCCATGCAACAATTATTGGATCATTTTGTAATTGTCACTGGTTTATACCATATAATTGTTAACTAATTCTCTGCACCTACATTGTATAAATCGCTCTGAACTGTTTTTCGATATGCTGTAACCTCGATATAACTTCGCTATAACTAAGCTGTAACTTCGCTGTAAATGTACAGTCTCTTATCCTGTAAACCGCTCTGAACTGTTTTGTGGTATTGCGGTATAAAAAAATAAAGTTATTATTATTATTATTATTATCTCCCCTGTCTCTCCTTTCCTCTAGGGCAGGGGTGTCAAAGTCAGTCCTTGAGGACCGCAATCCTGTCGGGTTTTCATGATTTCCCCAATGAATATGCATGAGATCTATTTGCATGCACTCCTTTCATTGTATGCTAATAGATCTCATGACTATTCATTGGGGAAATCCTGAAAACCCAACTGGATTGCGGCTCTCGAGGACCGACTTTGATACCTGAGCTCTAAGGTATATATTCAGGGCTTCCACTCTCTCCTTATATGTCTTTTGGCGCAAACCTCCTATCATTTTCGTCACCCTCCTCTGGACCGCTTCAGTCTTCTTATGTCCTTCAGCAGATACAGTCTCCAAAACTGAACACAATACTCAAAGTAGGGCCTCACCAACAGCCTGTACATGGGCATCAACACCTTTGTTCTTCTACTAGTTACGCCTCACTTTATACAGCCCAGCATCCTTCTGGCAGCAGCCACCGCCTTGTCTCACTGTGCTTCAGCCCCTCAAGTTTGTTCAAAAGCCTCCTATGAGGAACCGTGTCAAAGGCTTTGCTGAAATCTAAGTAAATTGCATCTAGCATATGTCCTTGATCCAGTTCTCTGGTCACCCAATCAAAAAATTCAATCAGGTTTGTTTGGCACGATTTACCTTTTGTAAAGCCATGTTGCCTCGATCCTGTAACCCATTAGATTCTAGGAAGTTCACTATCCTTTCACTCAGCAACACTTCCATTATTTTTCTAACAACTGAAGTGAGGATTACCGGCCTGTAGTTTCCCGCTTCATCTCTGTGACCACTTTTGTGAATAGGGACCACATCCACTCTTCTCCAATCCCCAGGAACCACTCCCGTCTCTAGAGATTTGTTGAACAAGTATTTAGTAGGACTCGCCAGAACCTCTCTGAACTCCCTAGTATCCTGGGATGAATCCCATCCAGTCCCATCACTTTGTCCAACTCTAGTTAGTTTCAGCCTCTTAGTTTGAGACTGAACTCTGAGGACTTTCTTAAGAGATCAGATTCCACAGGTGACCCTTGAGGGGAGGAATGCTGGCCTAGTGCCTAATCCTCAGTAAGCCTGGTTCTAAAAGATAGGTTGTAAAGGATCCGAATTAAACATAGTTTTCACAGCAAACTGTGAACTGCATATATAATTTGCATGAATTTGGTGAAGGTGTGAGGCGCCATGGCTTTAGAAAAGTGTTTCTCAACATGCGGTACACATACCCCTAGGGCAGGGGTAGGGAACTCCGGTCCTCGAGAGCCGTATTCCAGTCGGGTTTTCAGGATTTCCCCAATGAATATGCATGAGATCTATTTGCATGCACTGCTTTCAATGCATATTCATTGGGAAATCCTGAAAACCCGACTGGAATATGGCTCTCAAGGACTGGAGTTCCCTACCTCTGCCCTAGGGGTATGCGAGCCGCTTGTGGGTGGTATGTGGAACGGGTCTCCCACCTCCCTTCCTCCGCCGAAGAGCCTTCTTGTCCATGCGCTCAAGAAGCTCCACCCACTTTGACATGTTTGCACCAGAGGGGCGGTACCAACAGGGACTCGCAAGCGATAGACTCGAAGGTTCTGCGTCAGTTAAGCTAGCGCCAGTGCCAGGCCTTGTATAGACTCCGGACCCCCAACAGGCAGTGGGAGGGTGGCAGAAGACGGAGAGCTCTTCATCGCTGGAGTTAGCTTGGTGTTGCATGGACTGTGGGGCCACCTCAGCTGACTCAGTTCTTGCCCCAGAACCCCCCAAAAAATCTACTTTTACAGACACCGCTCCCCGATTTCAGTTCTAAGGCTGTCAAGCCTTGTACTCACTGTGCTATTTAGGTGCTGGGAGTTGCCTGAGCTGAAGCTGCTAGCAGTTTAATGGGAGAACTTCTGCTTCTAACAAGCCTGGAAACCATAATACCTGTTTCTTCAGACAACTGGTCTGAGACCTCAACCCACACCGGATCCTGCACACAGAGTTGGGGGAGGAAACACAGCCTTAATCCTGGAGAAAACTGCCATGGAGCCACTCAGCCTACAATCAAACCCTCTCAGACAGAACCTGGGGCAACCTGTGCGGAACCCGGTGAGAGCAAAGCATGTTGTAGAGGATGCATGTGCCCCCTCGCCCAAGGAATCATAACAAAATGGCAACCATTGATCCCAGAACCTAAAGATAATCCTATGCCAAAGGAGCTGGCCATTCCAGAAGGGAAGAAAGCTGAGCACACAGTTTCTGCTAGTGGGCTACTGGTACAGAGACGCGGCCCGCTGCCAGGTCAATAGGAACTCCGTCAAATAGTTCATTTTTATCTCTTTTTCTTCTTTTCCAACCCAAGTCCTTCCAGCATCTGGAGCACCTGCTCCAACGTGCGGCGTCCCTTGATCAACGAGGGAGCTCTGATCAGCCAGCCCTCTAAATAATAGTGCAACTGGAGACCTAGGTAAGCCGCAACCACTACCATCACCTTAGTGAAGGTCTGGGGCACTCATGCCAGTCCAAAGGGCAGGGCCTAGAACTGATAATGCCGTTCCAACATGAACCCACAAAACTTAGCGGTAGACTGGAAAAATGGAAACGTGCAAGCACATCTCTGTAAGATCCAGAGAGGCAATGACCACACACAGTCTCCATTCAAAATCGTGGAATCTTGAGAGCCGCAGTCACATGCTGAAGATCCAGAATAGGCCTCCACTCTTCAGAGCCTTTCTTTGCCACGAGAAAGTATATGGAGTATCTGACTGAGCCCAAGAGGTTGGGCGATACTGGTCCATAGCTTGAAAATCCAGCAAATGCTGGAATATTGGAATCCTGAGCAGGGAGCAAACCAATAGAGGTTCTCAATACAGCACTGAGAATAGAGGCTCATATCACTGTAAGGAAAAGAACCTCAGAAACCTGCTCAGAATCCGATACAAGGTAAACTTAGTCTGAGACTTATCAGTTCTGGCTTTCTATCATAGGTTCTGAAAAACCTTCTTTTTTTTAAACTATATCAATGCTGTGAAATACTACCTAATGCAGATATGTCAAACTCTGGCCCGCGGGGTAATAAAATTTGGCCTGCCAGACAATCAAATGCCCTAGTCCTGCCAGATGAAGACCTCCCAGCAGAAGGCACACAACACTGTGCAGCTGGCGGCAGTGTGTCTCCCCAAGCTTCTGCTGCAAATGCTATGGTTGTTCAACTTGTGCAGAGACTGGCAGGAAAAGGAACCGCATTGAATTCATGCCCTGACGCCGCTGAAGCATGTTCTCTCTGCCGCGGTTCTGTATGTCAGAGGAGGGGTGGGACCGCGGCAGAGGGAACGTGCTTCAGCAGCGTCAGGGTCCAAATTCAACGCAGCTCCTTTTCCTGCCAGTCTCTGCACAAGTTGCACAACCATAGCATATGCGAGGGATGGAGCAGTAGAAGCTTGGGGAGATACACTGCCGCAAGCTGCACAGTGTGTATGCCTTCTGCTGGGAGGTCTTCATCTGGCAGAACTAGCGCATTCACACCAGCCACACTAATGGGGTACTTATTTTGGCTGTGCATGAGGCCACTGCTCCCCTCCCCCCCCAGCTTCATGTCTTGGGGCAACTCCAGCCTTGATTAGTCCATTAGACCAGTAGCAGAAGAGATGACAGGTATTCATCTGCAGATACAGAACAGATAAAATACATCAAGACGGGGAGGGAAGAGAAGAAGAAAGGAGACCCTGGCAAGCTAATTATCAGAAGACAGCCAGAGCCTGAGACCACAACACAATTTGAATAATTACCAGACAACAAAAGGTAGAAAAAAATAATTTTATTTTCTGTTTTGTGATTACAATACGTCAGATTTGAAATGTGTATCCTGCCAGAGCAGGCATGAACTAGGACCTAAAAGAGAGAAGAAAAGTCTTTTTTATTTATTTTGTTTATATCATGGAGCCGGTGTGGGGTTGGAGAGGTTGTAACACTATACTTCTACTAAGACTAAGGGGTCCTTTTATTAAGGTGCGCATTTAGCGTGCGTTAAATCAGTTAGTGTACCTTAACCTTTTCCTATCATAATATATTTTATGTTATGCTGGTTCCAATCGTAATTATTTTAGCAAAGTTTTGTATTATTCACCGTTATCATTTAAGGCTATTGTAAACATAATATAAATAAGTCATAAGTCTGTAAATTCAAATATTTTGTGTTCCTGGCTCTTTATTAGTATGGGACATACGATGGCAACAACATTTTTGGAATGTCCCGTCATCCGGGACACACGATAGGAAAAGGTTAATAAAAGGACTCCTCAGTATCTTAATTAAAAATTCAGCCCGCGACTTAGCCTATGTTTTCAATTTCAGCCCCTTATGTGATTGAGTTTGACACCCCTGACCTAATGAAAGGATAATTTAAACAGTGTGGTCCCTTAATTGAAAACCGAGAAATATGATGAAACACTGCTACTCTGTTTTGAAATCAGTCAAAGTAAGACTGATATCTCTTATCTCACATGCCATCTGGTGGTAAACTAATATGAGATGAACAATAATTTATGATCATCTACACCTCATGGAACAGAATAATATACAAACTGTAATCCAACGCCATCATTATTTAATGTTGCAGGTGGAACTGTAACTATATGCAGCAGGGGAAACAGAAAATAATTTTCTCTGAAGGGTTTTTCTTAATATATCAAACTGATCCGTAATTATCCCCAAAACTGGTCCTGTTGGGCACGGATTAAATATTAAGATAAATTGGATTACAGTTTGTATATCATTCTGTTCCATGAGGTGTAGATGATCATAAATTATTGTTCATCTCAAATTACAATACATGCAAAATATCAGTGCCATGAAAAAAAAAAAAAATAAAATAGGCAGACCTGTCATTAACACAGTTACCGACAGGTCTACAGCAGTTGGGTTTAGGATCATAAAACCCGATGCAAAAAAGCTAAGCAAATGTTAATGAATCAATCATTTGACTAGTTTGCATGGCCAGATCGGAAAATGGGCGATTGAGGGGGAAAACACGTGGTGAGTCGTTTTGTGAATCGGATCGTTTAGAAGTGATCGTTGCTAAACCTGTGAAAACATAGCTGAGGAACACAGAGCCCCCTGCAGTTACATCCAAAAGTGAACGAATATCTCTGGAACAAAGAACATAGATAAAGGGGGCACAGGGAATTCCCTGCCACATAACAGCATTCTGTTCTGCTCTGCAACACATAAGAAAGCAATTAACAGGCAACATGAAAAAAAGAAAAACAGGCAAGAACATGGCAGAAATATGGAACCAATCTGTTGTGTACAACATATACCAAATGGAATAAATCCAGAGGAAAAGATATGTACTCACATGTACAGCACGATTCCTCATAGGGCTCGTCTTTTGGATGGAAGATACTCAGGCCTGAAAAGAAACAGCCGAGACAGAAAACTGCAGGCGACAAAGAGAAAACAGAATAGACAGAGGGTAGGCTGTGCTGATTCTGTCTGAGAAGGTTAGTTGGCTCTTCTTGAAACTAACAATCCAGTCCAGGCGCTGTAGAAGCAAAACCACTGTCTCCACTGCATGATCGCACTCCAGTCTGGAGAGAGCTCTGATCAGCCAGCCGTCCAGATAAGGATGAACTTGGACCCCCCCATTCTGTGGAGATGAGCCCCGAACACTATCACATAAGAACATAATAGCCTTACTCGGTCAGACCAATTGTCCATCTAGCCTACAATCCCATCTTTACGGAGGCTAATCCAAGTCACAAGTACCTGGCAAAACCCAAATAATAGCAACATTCCATGCCACTGATCCATGGAAAACAGTGGCTTCCCCAATGTCTTTCTCAACAGACTATGGTGTTTCCTTCAGAACTTGTCCAAACCTTTTTTAAAAACCAGCTACATTAAAACACTCTTACCACATCCTCTGGCAATAAATTCCAGAGCTTAACCATTCTCTAAGCGCAAAAAAAAAAAAAAAAAAGTTTCCTCCTATTGGTTTTAAAAGTATTACTCTGTTACTTCATCGAGTGTCCTTCCTAGTCTTTGTAAATCTTAATGCAGTAAAAAAAAAAATAATAATAATTGATCCGCTTGCACCCGTTCTACACCACTCCGGATTTTGTAGACTTCAATCATATCTTCCCTCAGCTGTCTCTTTTCCAAGCTGAAGAACCCTAACCTCTTTAGTCTTTACTCATACGAGAAGAGTTCCATCCCCTTTATCATCTTGGTTGCTCTTCTTTGAACCTTTTCTAGTGCCGCTATATCTTTTTTTATATAATGAGATCAGAACAATATTCAAGGTGAGGTGAGAGAGGGTCCCTCAACAGAAGGACAAAGGCCTTAAAAGAAAAACAGGCCAAGCACAAAATGGATTCTACAAAAGTCATCTCTGACCCATGACTTCTGACAGCTTCTAAGCTGATCCTGGGGAAATGTCTTAAGAGAAAAGCTGCTCGCAGATAAGGACTAAAAGCAGAAGTGCAGGCTGTACCATGGAAAGTCAAGTCATAGGGCAGTGACTGGAAATAACTGAAAATGTCCTAAGTACACAACCTCAGGCACGTTCTGATCAACTGCAACACCTAAGAAGGAGGAGGCTGATGAAAAGGGTGAGGTGCATGTCCAGAGGGTTTTGTGGTCAGCACCAGGAACAAACATAGAAACATAGAAGATGACGGCAGAAAAGGGCTACAGCCCATCAAGTCTGCCCACTCTGCTTACCCACCCCCTGTCTATGCCCTAATGACCCAATTTCCTTATCTTGACCCTCGTAGGGATCCCACATGGGTATCCCATTTATTCTTAAAGTCAGGCACGCTGTCTGCCTCGATCACCTGCACTGGAAGCTTGTTCCAATGATCAACCACTCTCTCTGTGAAGAAATACTTTCTGGTGTCGCCATGAAATTTTCCGCCCCTGAGTTTGAGCGGGTGCCCTCTTGTGGCCGAGGGTCCCTTGAGAAAGAAAATATCATCTTCCACTTCGACACGTCCCGTGAGGTACTTAAATGTTTCGATCATGTCTCCCCTCTCCCTACGTTCCTCAAAAGTGCAATTTGTTCAGTCTCTCTTCGTACGAGAGACCCTTGAGCCCCGAGATCATCCTGGTGGCCGTCCGTTGAACCGATTCAATTCTGCGCACATCTTTACTGTAATATGGCCTCCAGAATTGCACACAGTACTCCAGATGAGGTCTCACCATGGCCCTGTACAACGGCATTATGACTTCAGGCTTTCGGCTGACAAAACTTCTATTGATACAACCCAATATCTGCCTTGCCTTAGATGAAGCCTTCGCCACTTAATTGGCAGTTTTCATGTCTGCACTGATGATTACTCCTAAATCTCGTTCTGCTGAAATCCTAGTTAAAGTTTCTCCGTTCAAGAAGTACGTCCTGCATGGATTTCCGCTTCCGAGGTGCATGACCTTACATTTCTTAGCATTGAAGCCTAGCTGCCAGGTTGAGGACCAACTTTCCAATGTAAGCAGGTACTGCGCCATATAATTCTGTAAACTGCATTCACTTACTATATTACATAGTTTGGCGTCATCGGCGAATAGTGTTATTTTACCTTGAAGCCCTTGAGTCAGATCCCCTATGAATATGTTGAAAAGGAGTGGACCCAGGACCGAGCCCTGCGGCACTCCACTGGTCACCTCCGATGTTTTAGAGAGGGTACCATTAACCACCACCCTCTGAAGTCTGCCACTCAGCCAATCATTGACCCATGCAGTTAGTGTCTCTCCTAACCCCATTGATTCCATCTTGCTTAGCAGCCTGCGGTGTGGGACACTGTCAAAAGCTTTACTGAAGTCCAGGTACACGACGTCCAAAGACTCTCCCAAGTCCAACTTTCTTGTTACCCAGTCAAAGAAGCTGATGAGATTGGATTGGCAGGACCTACCCTTGGTGAATCCATGCTGACTGGGATCCCGAAGATTCCCTTCATTCAAGATCGTGTCCAATTTGCTTTTAATTAGTGTTTCCATGAGTTTGCACACTATTGATGTGAGACTCACCGGTCTATAATTCGCAGCCTCTGCCCTGCAACCCTTTTTATGCAGAGGAACGACATTAGCTAATTTCCAGTCCAGGGGAACTTTCCCCTTACTTAGGGAGAGATTGAATAGCTCAGCCAACAGTTTCACCAGGACATCGCTCAATTCTCTGAGCACTCTTGGGTGCAAATTGTCTGGTCCCATGGCTTTGTTCACCTTGAGTCTTGCCAGTTCACTGTAAACTTCACCTGGTGTGAACTCAAAATTCTGAAACGGGTCTTTTGTGCTTTGTGTTGCCTTCAACTGCGGACCGTGTCCCGGTGCCTCACAGGTGAAGACTGAGCAGAAGTATTCATTCAGTAGTTCGGCTTTATCGGAATCTGCTTCCACGTAACTTCCGTCCGGTCTTCTAAGGCGTACTATCCCGCCTGTGTTCCTTTTTCTGTCACTAATATACCTGAAGAAGGATATGTCCCCCTTTTTAATGTTTTTTGCCAGAATTTCTTCCACTCGAAGTTTTGCCTCCCTAACTGCCATTTTGACCGCTGTAGACCTGGTCCTATATTCTACTTTTGCCTCTCTTTTCTCCGTGCGCTTGTAGGAGAGAAACGCTTTTTTCTTCTCCTTAATGAGGTGCGAGACCTCCGCGGTGAACCATTGGGGTTTATTGTTTCTTTGTCGTTTATTTACTGATTTTATGAAGCGGCTAGTTGCTTCATGTATGGTTGATTTCAGTGTTAACCACTTAGCTTCTACATCATCGGTCTCCGCTTGGTCCTGCAGCGTCTGATGGACGAAATCTCCCATGCGTGCGAAGTCTGTGCCCCGGAAATTGAGTACCTTTGTTTTCGTGTTTGATCTAGGGAAGCCTTTCCTAAGGTTGAACCATACTATGTTGTGGTCGCTGGAGGCTAGCGTATCTCCTACTGAGACCTCTGAGACGCTTTCCCCGTTGGTGAGTACCAGGTCGAGGATCGCCTGGACCCTAGTGGGCTCCGTTACCATTTGTTTGAGACGTGCTCCCTTTATGGAGGTTAAGAGCCTCCTGCTACCGCTGGTTGTCGCTGAAAATGAGTTCCAGTCTGCATCAGGCATATTGAAGTCCCCTAGCAGTACAGCTTCTCCTCGTAGAGTGATATTCTCTATGTCTTCAATTAATTCTGCGTCCATGTCTTCCAGTTGTCTTGGGGGTCTGTATACCACACCTAGATACTCTGCGCTTCTTTGGGGGGAGCCGGTCAGTTGTCCCTGGAGATGGATCTGTGTGTTGGGCCTGCTCCTGTTCCTGCTCCTGTTCCTCATCGGCAGTTCCTTCCTGAAGAATCTGGAATCTGTTCCGCAGGGCGAGTTGAGGGGTTGATGTATAGCTGCCCTGTTTGTAAGAAGAAGGAGAAGATGAAGAGATTGAAAAAGGGGGGGGGTCTCCTATGTTTGCCCGTGAAGGAGGTCACCAGCTGCCAGGAGTCAGTGCCGCTAGCCATTTCCTGTATCCCAAATGTTGTTTTCAAAGCTGATGATTTGGGTGTCTCTAGGATGGACTTGTCATGGGCCTGCTCGGTGATTTGGGACAGCTCCTGGACGACTCCGTCGATGTAGGCCTCGTCCTCTCGGATGCTTCTCAGGCGTATCACCTCCTCCCTGAGGCTCCTTAGTTCCTGCATGAGATCTCCATCCAGCTGCGCAGCCTCCTCTGTCTGTGTAGAGACTGTAGTGTAGTGGTGGGGGCTGGTCTCGGTCTGCACAGAGACCTCTGTCCACCGTCCTGGCTCTTCCTCCTTCTGCACGCAGTCCGTGGTCGCTTCCTGGATCCCCATAGCGACTGGAATACTGCTCTCGATTGTAGACTTCGCACTTCTTGTCCTCCCTGCCATTGCTGAGTTGTAATTGAGGTCTGCCTGTCAGTAAGGAAGAGAATTAGGAAAATTAGAAAAATCTGTCTGTGAGCAGGTGTGAGATTTTGAAAGTTAGGGTGTCTGAGAGTTGGAAGATTGGGGTATCTAGTGCTTGAAAGATAAGGGTGTCTGAGAGACTGAGATGTCTGAGAGGGTTGCTGTCTGTGAGTTAGTATGAGAGCCTGTACGATTAGGGTGAAGGGATAGTGTGTTTGAGAGGTCCGCTTGTTGCCCTAAGATATCGTTGTCTTATGTAGTTTGGCTCTTCTTAAGGCTCTTCGCAAAGGCGCTCTAGCTAAGGCGAGCGCCTTTGCCGCGCGCCGAACAGCTGCGCGCCGTTGGCTCGTCCCCTTTTATGGGGGGAGTTTGGCTGGTGATGTCAGGGGTGGGCAGAGTTAGCTCTCGCCTCTTCCCCTGCTAACACACTCTCCGCTCACTGTTCTGCCATGTGCTCAGAACTCTGCTACCATGTGCTCAGGACTAGGCACAGCTCCTACAGTCTCCCTTCAGCTGGCCTTGCACTGTGAATTCTCTGCTGTTGGCTCGTCCCCTTTTATGGGGGGAGTTTGGCTAGTGATGTCAGGGGTGGGTGGAGTTAGCTCTCGCCTCTTCCCCTGCTAGCACCGCCTTCTCTGCTCCTCTCTCTGCTTCTTCCTGCTAGCACACTCTCCGCTCACTGTTCTGCCATGTGCTCAGAACTCTGCTACCATGTGCTCAGGACTAGGCACAGCTCCTACAGTCTCCCTTCGGCTGGCCTTGCACTGTCAAGGAAGATAAGAAAGTTGTTTTTCGGACAACACCCAAGTCTTGTAATGACCCAACGTAACATGAGAAGTGACCAATCATGTAAAATGGCCAATCAAAATGCCAATGTAATTACCAATCAGAACAGCTAAGTAGCATTTCATGTAAAGGGATAAAAAGGCTAACTAATGATAACTAGCTAAAGCAGACCTGAAGCTTCACAGATTGCTAGCCTCTGGTAGTTTCCTCCACTTAGCACAATTGCTGTGTAATCATTTTACATTACATTACATTAGGGATTTCTATTCTGCCATTATCTTGCAGTTCAAGGCGGATTACAAATGGATTGTCCGGAGATTAGAAGTATTTAGGGAATAGTTTGTACAATTCTTTGAGTTGCTGAGGATTACATCTGATGCCAATTATATAAGCTGACTTGATTTATAACTTCTAAAATAAATACATATCTTTGATGAAGTAAATGTATTGTAGTTGTGAGGTCATTGTAAGTGAAAGGTGAGCAGCCACCTTTCATAGGTCACTTCATTGAGAGATACAGAGGCATTATAACATTCTTAGTCTTGTATTCACACCTTCAAAGAAGTCAAATTGTTGAGGCAAGACTTCCCTTGGCTGAACCCATGCAGACTGTTTCATTAAATGTTTGTCTACATGTTCCATAATTTTACTTTTTTATAATTGTTTCCACTATTTTGCTCGGCACAGAGGTCAGGCTTACTGATTCCCCTGGAACCCTTTTTAAAAATCAGCATAACATTGGCCACTTCCAATCTTCAGGTACAACAGACGATTTTAGTGATAGATTACGATCACTAACAATAGATCAGCAATTTCATGTTTGAGTTCTTTCAGAACCCTGGGATGTATACCATCTGGTCCAGGTGATTTATCACTCTTTAACTTGTCGATTTGGCTTAAATATGTCTTCCAGGTTCACTGAGATTTCTTTCAATTCCTATGCCTCATCATCCTTGAAAACCAATTCTAGTTCAGGAAGATTTTTTATATCTTCTTCCATAAAGACCGAAGCAAAGAATTCATTCAGTCTCTCCACTATGGCCTTATCCTCCCTGAGTGTACCTTTTATTTCTTGATCATCCAATGGGTCTCACAGATTCCCCTCAAAGTTTTCTGCTTTTGATTTATCTAAAAAAATTGTTACTACGAGTTTTTGCCTCTTTGGCAAGTTGTTCTTTGGAGTTTTTCCTCTTTTCGATCGATGTCGGGGATTTTCTGCTTCCCTTCCCTAGAAATAGAGTCCTGGGGTGAGGGAGCGAGCGGCAAAGTCTGTGGCCTCAGTAATGTCAGGTTACCATTGGCGTGAAGAGCTGCTGAGAGAGAGTTGCTGTCCATCGCATCAGGCTCTGGGAGAGTATTGAGAGGAGCCCTCATGGTCCAAAATGTAGTTGGGTTCGCCAACAAAATAAAAATTGCCAGTTGTATGCTGTTTCTTCAGTTTTCTTTTTTTTTATTTAAAGTAAATTTTGTCTTTTTCTTCTGGGGAGGATATTTGCATTTGTTGAATGGGGACTTAAATGCAATGAGTGAATAAATTTCCCAATATATTTATTATTTATTTATTTTTTGCTTTTTTTAAATGAGAAAGAGAGGGGAGAGCTATGACCTAACAGGAGCTGCAGAGGACTTCATCAATAAGTATGACTGCATATCTCTTGCTTCTTTCTGGAGAACATAAAATTCCTGATGCTGCCAATCCGGCGAAACGGGGATTTCCCTGTCATGAATGGGAATATTGAATGCGAAAAAATTGGAGAAAAATTTGAAGGATCAAATTAAGTAGGCATTGGAGCCTTGGTGATCCGGCAGAATGATTGAATGGCAGTCGTGAAGGAAGTGGAGCCCTGAAGTTCCAAAAGTGCAGCTAAGTTACTTTTTCCTCATTTTAATATGTTGCAGTCACTGCTGAAGCTTAAATTCTTTTGTATTTAGGAACTGTGGTCCCATTACTAATGATTGTGAAAGAGAAATGTTATTGAAGAGACTAAGAACTGTCAACAGTGGGGTTTTATGAAGAAAAACTGAGGTCCTTTTACTCCACTTTTTTCTTTCCCTCTTCGTTTGATGGTTATATTTATATTAGACTATTTATAATAAAGGGCCCGGTTTCTTTACAATAGAGCCATAGCACATTCCTATTATTTAATTTTTAGTATTATTAATGTGCTTCTCATTTTCTATGTAGCTGAAATCACCATTATACTGCTGCCAATTTGCCACCTTTTCTAATTTCTGAAAACATTTCTTCATCTGTTTGCATGTTCTGTACCGTATATTCCTTCCCTTCACACATAGAATTTCTATCCATGTGGATTCCACACTGTGTCGTGCAGAATGTTTATTTTGTTCAATTCAATTCCTTGTAACATATAGCGCAACCTCCCTCCAATTTGATCTACTCTATCATTGCGATATAATTTGTACCCAGGTAAGTGTCCCATTAATTGTCCTTCTTCTACCAGGTCTCTGAGAAGCCTATTATATCTACCTCATTATTCAGTGCTATATTCTCCTACTTTATTTTTTAGACTTCTAGCATTTGTATACAGACACTTCAAATTGTGTTTTTTCCTTGCATCTATACGCTGCTGAGAAGATGACAGGGATAACTTGACATCTTTACTCGGCTTCCCTCTTAAACACCCTAGGCTTAGTTTCACCATTTTTGGAAACCTCTCTTTTGGAACTCCTTAAATGTTCTGATTAGAAAATAGCTCAATAACTATAACCCTAAAAAAATCTGCCAATCAAATCAAAACTAAGTTTTCAAGAAAAAACTGGACAGAACTCCAGTTCTCATGAAAAAAATGTTTGGAATGTAAAAAAAACAGTGAACCTAATTTTAAATAATGGACATCAGTATGAGCCTTGATGGTGCCACACGAGAGATTATTTGGCTCAGGCAGATACTCATTAGTGACTAGCACTAGACTTTAAATCTAAATAAGGACTGCCTCATACATCACATTGTCCATATAAATATATAATTATATAAATTTCAACAAACATTTTCTCCAGTGGAACTGACCATTAAGTCTCTCCCAAGACTAAAAATTGTATAAAGTGCTGGGGTGCTGAAAAAGTAAAGTGCTAAAAAATGTGCAAAAAAAGCTTAGAAAGAATTATAAAGTGAAGGTGCAAATACTTGAAAAACTGTCGGATTAAACCCAAACCATAAGTTATATCTTATTCCCATGAAAACCTATAAACATGAAAAATCCATATAAAATTTGATCGTGTAGTAAAACATCAGCAATAGAAAAGGTTAATAAATATAGTTCATAACATGAGCAATAGTTCCATTGATTCAAGATTATATCTTCTTTGACAATTCATGTGAAAATTCAATAAAAATTTTTATCCAAGGGCTGTTTGCACCCCAGCACTTTATACAATTTTTAGTCTTGGGAGAGACTTAATGGTCAGTTCCACTGGAGAAAATGTTTGTTGAAATTTATATAATTATATATTTATCTGGACAATGTGATGTATGAGGCAGTCCTTATTTAGACTTAAAGTCTAGTGCTAGTCACTAATGAGTATCTGCCTGAGCCAAATAATCTCTCGTGTGGCACCATCAAGGCTCATACTGATGTCCATTATTTAAAAATAGGTTCACTGTTTTTTTTACATTCCAAACATTTTTTTCTGTCCAGTTTTTTCTTGAAAACTCTGATTAGAGAATGACATGGGACAAATTTGTCCCCAATTCCGCAGGACCGCATCCCATCCCTGCAAGTTTTGTCACTGTCCCATTCCTGTAAGCTCTGTCTTAATTGTACAAGTCTCAAACACTTATGATTTTAAAGTGTTTGAGGCTTTTGCAGATGAGGATGGAACTTGCAAGAATGGGGCAGGGACAGGAAAAGAACTTGCAGGGACAGGAAATTGAGTTCCCGTGGGGGCAGGGAAACATTTGTCCCTGTATCATTTTCTAGTTCTGATTCAACAATATCTTTCAAGGATATTTCACACCGAACCACCTGCTCCTGTGCGACTGCTGGCTCCCCCCCCCCCCCCCAACTTGTTTAAAAGCTGCTCAATCTCCTTTTTAAATGTTAGTGCCAGCAGCCTGGATCTATCCCAGTTTAAGGTAGAGTCCATCCTTTCGGAATAGGCACCCCCTTTCCCAGAAGGTAGCCCAGTTCCTAACAAATATAAATCCTTCAACCACAAATTGAGACTTCAGAGCTCTGCCTGCCCCTTGATTCCTGCATGTGGAAAGGGAGGACTGCAAACTGGAAATGCTGCTGGAGAACATGAAATCTCAGATACTTCCAGCATCATGGGAAGATAGGAAATGAAGATCCGCCTCTGTCAGATCCAGAGATGCAAGAAATTCCCCTAGAGCCACTGCTGTGATGATCGAACTCACTGTCTCCATTTGAAAGTGCGAAATCCACAAAAAGACACTGACCAACTTAAGATCAAGGAAGGGGCTCAAGTCCTCTCTGCCATCTTTGGCACGATGAAGTATAAGGAGTATCTGTGTCTACTAAATCGACTATTGGCCATCAATATGGCCCTCAAAGTGACAAAGTAGTTCAGTAGAAGGTGACAAAGGGTAGTAGAAAATGGAGTTCACTCTGTGGAAAGGAATGTTACTGGATTGGATGCCACAAGGATAGGATCTTGGGCCTGTTCTTTTTAGCACAGTTTTGTAAGCGATATTGCTGAAGGGCTGTCTGGTAAGGTTTGCCTCTAAATTGAAAATCTTTCCCCTGACATAACCTTTAAAGGTGAAACTTGACCACACTGGGTGCTTGTGCTCAATAAACTTCATACTCCTACACACGCTGATCTGCTTTGTTTGTATGATAGCGTCGGGTTGGTGATAGCTTGCGAAGTTTTCAGAGCCAAATTGGAAGACTGGTCCCAGCAACTTGGAGATTGGTCCAAAGGGGGATTAGTGCTCTCAATGCTTTCATTTCTGTGGTCGTCTGTCAATGCCGATGACAGGTGCTGCAGGCACCTTGCTTTGAAACAATGTTGCCACAGCTAGCACACTTATTTAAAACTACTGGCAAAATAGGTGAAGCAAAATCAAACAGTTCAACTTTTTTTTTTTTTTTTACAAAAGAAAACCTGGCCTAAGAGATTCTCAGGCCTAAGAGAGCCAAAAGGAGACACATACAAATGAAAGGAAACAGGCTGATAAACACTAAGAAAAAAATAAAAAGGGAGAAAACTAAAAATTACATGGAAAAAAAGGTCCCACATACCGTTTGGGAAGGCACAAAAAAAACTCTGAATAAGAGACACATTGAGAGCTGACAACACAACTGCTCTACTCTACAGAAAAGATTGCTGGTCCCACGTGCTCATGTTGAGCAGGAAGGCACCCATGAATGCACGGTGCAATGCTGTTGGCAGCTTTGAGAAAAGTTCTTGAACCCTGGGTAGCATGTACACCAGGGCTCCATTGAATGATGGCACCAGTCTGTAAAAAGATAATTGCCTTCTTGATCTTGGAGAATCAATGGTTTAAAAATAAATCCAGTAAACCCTCCATTGTCCTAGGTACAAAACTTAGATTGTGAGTCCACTACGGACAGTCAGGTAATATGTAAACTGCTTTTGTTGTACCCACAGAAAGGCGATTATCAAATGCATTACACTTACCCTAAAATCCTCTGGGTCGGAGACTGCAATCATTCTCAACCTCAGAACAATCCATTCTTAGCTCGGACTAATGTGTAATTACAGAATAAGGTAAACACTTCTAGGGGTAATGTTGGGAGTCACAGTCGACCTGTGGGTTCATATGTTGAAGTATTATAAAACCTGAAATTAATTAAATGTACTAGAAACATTTACAACCAGATCATATATGTTTAGTAACATTAATGTCACTTCTGCATTTGTTATTTGGATTAAAACTTGATAAGCAATCTTGTGCATTGTCTTTCTTTCTTAATGCTAGACATCTGCAAAGATTCAAGGTAAGAGTTTATGTTGGCAGTGGATTACTCTACCATAGTCCAAAAGACCCACAAAGCAATCAATTTCGTTTTCCAGGTGTACAATTCACAAACCCAAAACTCTTAGGTGTTATTTAATCACAAAGGGGATGATATGACCAAATAGTACTTGTCTCCTTCCTTCACCATATGTTTAAGGTAAATCTGAATATGCTCTGTTTACAAAGTACACAAATTTCTCATAAGTACATTCACTATGAATATCTGAAAATCTGACAATTTAGGATCCTAAGTAATGTGAAGTCCTGCCTTAGCAAAACAGGCCTTGGATGTGCTACCATAGGAGTACTGAAGATTATTCTAATTAATTACCACTATTATTTGCTATGCTCCTTTGCTATATATGACAGATGTTGGTAAAAGAGAAAAAAGAATAAAGCATTAACAGATAATAAGCAAGCAAAAATACATACCCTTTTTCCCCAATCCAAAATAAAGTACGCTAACATGAAGGGCACAGAAACACAATTATGTTAATGCTCCAGCTTTTCCACTCTCACCTTTTTCCCTGTCATAAAGCAAGTCTTCTGCTGAACATGGGCTCCCATCCTGAGATTCAGGACGACAAAATGGAGAGACACACGGTGAATGACTGCTGCAACTGCTACTGCGTTCCTGGACAGATGGAGTCTGTGTATCAATGCTGCGTGTGCTGCTGCTGCGATAGTGGGGAGGTAAAGGTGCCCTACGACCATCAGGAATTTCCACAGACTACAATGGAGGCAAAGAAAGAAAATATAATCAAATTTAGATGAATGACCATGTGGAATTTTTTAAACTAATTTTGTGAGTGAATCACTAATCTGACATTGACAATTCAAATGGAGTCCTTTCTTTCAACCTTAAAAATATGTTTTTCTGCTACTTGCTCATGTTCTTTCTGTAGGTTTCCTGCCAGTGTTGGCTATATAGAGTACAGAATCATGTACAGGCTCAACAAAACAATAACCTTCCCTCCCTTTGTTGTTTTCCTTTCATCTTTCTTCAGGTAAACTACTTTGAAAAATAATAATCCTGACCTGCCAAGTCACCCAGTTTGAAAGGGCAGACAGTTAGTGCTGATTTCTGAACTCATCTAAATACTGTAAATACAATGTGGTATTTGTAGCCAGTACTTTTTTCAGCAGAAATTAGTTCTACTGGGGGCGTGGCTTGGAGCGCGCACGATATGGCAGCTTAACCGCGGAGCTCCTGAGTCCCAGGCAACAACTGAATAAAATAAAACTATTTATTTCACTTGTCCGACTTAAAAATAATAAAAATCAACGGCGGAAATGGCAGCGATAAGGCAAGGAAAAAATGAAAAACCTTGTACTTCGGGAGTGTCGGCAAAAAGGTCAAAGGTAACCCCTGTATCGCCGTCCAGCGTACCAATCCCGCTGGAAGCAGATGAAATTAATGAAAAAGCTGACATCATGGCGGAATTATTTAAAATCAAAATAATGCTGACTGATAATGCCAACAAATTATCAGAAGTGAAGGAAGAGTTGATTAACCTGAAACAAGAAATCCAAACTGACAGACAAAGAATGTCTGTGATGGAGGAAAGAATCTGTCAGTTGGAAACTTTCACACAAAAGTGTGAAGAGGAAAAGAAAAATGTAACAGCCTTAAAAAATCAACTAATTGATATGGAGAATCGAGGAAAAAGAAAGAATATTAGAATCCTTGGCTTAGCTGAAAATATTGAAGGAGAAAACCCTATACAGTTCTTGGAAAATCTTTTGCCTAAACTGCTGCAGCTGAATTCTAAATGGCCGTTGGAGATAGAACGTGCCCACAGAATCCCCACAAGAAAACAAACAAACCAGACAGCTCCTAGACCTCTGATCTTCAAAGTATTAAGATACCAACAAGCATTTGAGATCTTAAAAGTGGCAAAAGCAAATAAAAACCTAAACTATAAAGGATCTAAACTGATTTTTGTTCCTGACTTTGCTAAAGATACTGCAAATATAAGGAAACAATTCCTTACATTCAGACAACAATTAAAAGAAAAGGGCTACATGTATGGTCTTTACTATCCGTCTACAATGAGAATTTCTACAGGAAATAAATCTATGTATTTTCAAGATCCTGCTAAACTGAAAGAATTTTTGACACAAGAAGAACCAATGTCTACATAATAAAGCAGAATAAAGCAAATTTATCTAATGAAAATAGATGGAAATAAAGAAAGAAAAAAGAAGAGGAACTAATGTCTACATATAATCAGAATAAAATGGAAGTTTCATCTGAAGAAAGGATATAGAAAATGCAAGATAAAATAAGAATGACAATTTTTGATTCAAATTTTATTACAATATATTGAATTTTATGACTTAAATTAATTTTTGATTTTATTCCATCCATTTAAAAAAAAAAAAATATATTTTATAATTTGATTCAATTATTATTAATATATTGGATGTTATGATAAATTTACATTATAATTGAATTAAATACTATTATAGAATTATTGCATATATATTTAATACTGCTATTATTAATTGAAAAAAAAAAAAATATTATTTTAGATTTGATTAAATGAGTGTGGAAATTATTATAACATAGATATTTAATTCCTATACATATTAGGTTATTATAAATGATGATGTTTAAAAATGTTATTATTACAATATGATATATGGAATTAGAGTTATATTTTACATATATTAAATTTATTGTAGGGATAATATATTATTTTTATCTAAGACTTGAAAATATTAAGATGATTTATCCAATTATAATTTATATGAATTACTACATCTATATTTAATACTGCTAATATTAATGGAAAAATTTTTTTTGGATTCGGTTAAATGAATGGAAAATTATTATAACATAGGTATTAATTATAAAATCTTTTTGATATAAATATTTACCTATACATATTACGATACTATAAATGATGATTTTCAAATATATATAAAATGATTTACTAAAATATTTATTATATATATTATATATATAGGAATAGATATATCTAATTTGAATATATGAAATTAGAACTATATATGAAATATATTTAATTTATTGAAGGGGTAATATATTATTTATATCTAAGACTTGAAAAGATTAATATGATTTATCAAATTAAATTTGATATGAACTATAATATACAAGGGGATTTAATGAAGGTTTAAATGAATAATAAGGTGGATAAAGAAATATGAAATGTATTGAATTAGAGAATATTTTTATGAATGATTAGTTGCCTGGGGGAGGGGATTTAGGTTTTGCATGACCAATGTGTGTTCCAGGACAAACATTGATAGTGGGAGGGTCGGGAGGGAAAATAGAGGGTGGGAATGGGAATCAATATATATTAATTGTGCTGAGATCTAATCATGTATATTATCATAGAATATTGCTTAAAATTTAATGATAAATAAGATGGATATAAAAATTTATTCTATGAATGTCAATGGTTTAAATCATCCTATTAAGAAAAAGAAAATATTATCGTTCCTTAAAAATCAAAATGCGGATATCTACTTCATACAAGAGACCCATCTTTCTGAAACTGAATCTAAAAAATTATCTGGGGGTTGGATTTCTAAATGTTTATTTGCACCGGCTTTAAAGAAAAAAGCTGGAGTGGCTATTCTGATAAACAAAAAATGCAATGCGAATTTCAAATTAATAAATTATGACCCCTTAGGTAGATGGGTGCATGTCGAAATGGATCTGGGAAATACAACCATGAATTTATTCAATTTATATGCTCCTAATACGAATCAAATGGAGTTTTTCAAACAAATTCAACAATTACTTTTACCACTGGCTACATCTAATTTAATAGTAGCAGGAGATTTCAATGCTGTAATGGATCCAATTTTGGATAAAAAACCAAGTAGAATTATGAAATCATTAGGCTTAGATAATTTGATTCAATCTTGTGATTTAGTAGATATATGGCGTATTCTTCATTTTAATGATCAGGAATTTTCTTTTTGTTCTCAGGTCCACAAATCCTTTTCACGAATTGATTATATATTTGTTTCTAATAACCTAGCGCAGCGTGTGATAAAAGCAGTTATAGATCCTATTATAATTTCGGATCATGCTGGTGTGTGGATTAATCTTCAAAATTATGATATTGAACATTTAAATTCAATTTGGAGATTTAATAATACTTTTTTAGCGGATTCAAATTTTCTCGAAGAATTTAAATTAAAAATACAAGAATTTTTTCAAATTAATGATTCAGATAATATTAATGCTGAGATTTTATGGGACGCTTTTAAAGCAACAATGAGAGGAAATATTATTTCATATTCAGCATATATTAATAAACAACATAAAAAACAATTTCTTGAATTAGGAAAACAAATTAAATTATTAGAAAATAAATTAATTGAAAAATGGGAAAATAAAACATTACAAGATTTATTAAAATTAAAAGTTAAATATAATGAGATTTCTTCTCAATTTGTGAGAAAAGATTTATTTAATAGACAAGTTCAATTTTACGGAAATTCAAATAAAGCTGGAAAATTATTAGCAAATTTCCTTAAAGCAAAAAAAAGAAAATCCAAGATTATTGCAATTAAAGATATACAAGGTAATACACACACTAACAATAAAGACATTTTAAGGCAATTTCTTGATTTTTATAAAGATTTATATTCTTCTGAATCTTATGAAAATAAAGAACAAGATGGACAAAAATTTTTAAATTCATTTATTGGACCAAATGTTCCAGATCATATAAAAAGAAGTTTAGAAGAACCTATATCTTTAAAAGAAATAGAATCAGCATTGAAGTCTCTTAGAGTTGGATCCGCTCCGGGTGGTGATGGTTATACGGTTGAATTTTATAAATCATTTCAAAACATTATTTTACCATATCTATTAAAATTGTATCAATATCAAATGAATAATGGAAATATATCAGGTACTATGGCTGATTCATTAATTATTGTCTTACCAAAACCAAACAAAGATCCTACCTTGGTTTCAAATTACAGGCCTATTTCCTTATCAAATGTAGATGGTAAATTAATTTCTAAAGTACTAGCAATAAGATTGGCAAAAGCTCTTCCTTTCATTATTGATGTACATCAAACAGGATTTATTGCTAAAAGACACTCATCACATAACACCAGACTAGCATTTCACTCTTTAAATTTAGCAAAAAATATGAATGATCCAACTTTTATGCTATCTTTGGATGCAGAAAAAGCATTTGATAGAGTAGAATGGAAATTTATGTATCAATCTCTAGAATGGTTTGGAATAGGACCCGGTTTTATTAAAATGATTCAGACATTGTATAGCTCTCCTGGTGCAAGATTATATATAAATAACAATTTATCAGATAAATTTAATTTGCAAAGGGGAGTTAGACAAGGATGTCCTTTGTCTCCCTTACTTTTTGATATTGTTCTAGAACCCTTGTTAATTGCAATTAATCAAACTAAGGAGATAAGGGGAATCCCATTTTCTTACTGGGAATATAAACTTTCTGCATATGCAGATGATATCTTATTATATTTGAGAGAACCGGGGATTACTATTCCAAATTTACTTAATCTTCTAGAGGAATTTGGAAAATTCTCTGGATATAAAATTAATTGGAGTAAATCAGAAATTCTTCCAATTAATGTTCACTGCACCAAAGGATTATTTGATTCATATTCATTTATTTGGAAAGAGGAAGGATTAAAATATTTAGGAATTATGATCAAAAATACAATTGATGATACAGTCAAAGAAAATGAAAAACTTTTATTGAAAAAAATTACAGAAATGTGTGAACAATGGAATCCTTTACATCTTTCATGGTGGGGAAGAATTCAAACAATTAAAATGATGATATTGCCTGTGGTTTGTTATCAAATGAGTATGATACCAATATTTTTTCAGGGGTCCTTTTATAAAAAATTAAACAATATTATTACAAAATTTGTTTGGTTTGGGAAAAGACCCAGAATTGCTTTAGTATCTTTACAAAGACCAATTATGGAGGGAGGGGTAAATTTTCCAAATTTTTATAGGTACCATCAAGCCTATATTCTAAGACAGGGTATGTATTGGATCCTCCCAGATCTCATGGAGAATGTACCAGATTGGCTATATTTAGAATGGCGGCTCCTGTTCCCATTACATTTAGATCATTTAATTAGTATAACAATGCCTAGAAGATACAAAGAAAACAGAATATTATTAGACACTTGGAAAACATTAAGATATATAAATAACCTATCACCAGATCCAATTTGTAAATCACTAAATCAATCTATTTGGGTAAACTCCAGGATCAAAATTGGCGGATTTAAGATCGTCTGGAAACAATGGATAAGTGCAGGTATACGAACATTAAAAGATGTCATTTCAGAAGGTTCACTGCTTAGTTTTTCACAATTGCAAAATAAATTTGGCTTAAATAAATCACAATATTTTAAATGGATGCAATTGAAGCAGGCCATTCAGGTAGGGTTCCCTGAATGGAAAAATCTTAATACTCAATATAGTCTGCAGGTTTTATGTTTCCAGGCAGATTTCTTGGGTCACCAAGCCGCAAAATGGTACAAATTGATATATGGATTTTTAAATAAAAAAAAGAAAACTGGTCTTAGGGATATTTGGAGTATTGAGATTGGACAGACAATTTCTGCGTCTCAATGGCCACGATTTTGGTCCTGGAGATTAAGATCTACAAAGTCAGCATCTATGAGTCAAACATGGATGTTTTTATTACATAGAGTGTTATGGACCCCTACGCGCTTGCAAAAGATAGATAATACTAGATCCAATAGATGTTGGCATTGTAAAATAGAAATAGGGACGTTAGATCATCTAATTTTTTTTGTCCCTGTGTAAATGCCTTTTGGAATATGATTTGGCTCCAAATTAACAAATTACTAGAAAATCATGTAGGACTCTCATATGACACTGTATTATTTGGAACTGCAATGAGAACTCAGAGTCCGATCTCAGTAAACAATAATAAACTACTATTAATATTGACAGGAGTCGCCATGCAATAAATAACTCAGAATTGGAAAGACTATACCAAATTAAATTATACGTTCTGGTGGAACTCTGTCTGTCATATATACAAAATGGAAAAAGTAATAGCATTACAACACGGGAACATTCATAATTTCAATAAAATTTGGCAACCATTGACTAATTATTCTAATGATTGGATTTCTTAGCACAATTATAATACAGTGGTGCCTCGCATAACGGACGCCTCGCACAGCGAACGCTGCGCACAACGAACTTTATGTCTTGATTCGTACAACGAACTTCGTTTCACACAACGAAGTCGCCCGAGCTGCATCCTTCCGCGCAGGCACTGCGCTTAACTGCCCCCTCTCCGCCTGGCTCCCTCTTGCCCCCCCCCCCCGACTCCCCGACACGATCGGGGCAAGAGGGAGCCCAAGCCCTCTTGCCCCCCCGACTCCCCGACACGATCGGGGCAAGAGGGAGCCCAAGCCCTCTTGCCCCCCCGACTCCCCGACACGATCGGGGCAAGAGGGAGCTCAAGCCCTCTTGCCCCCCCGACTCCCCGACACGATCGGGGCAAGAGGGAGCCCAAGCCCTCTTGCCCCCCCGACTCCCCGACACGATCGGGGCAAGAGGGAGCTCAAGCCCTCTTGCCCCCCCGACTCCCCGACACGATCGGGGCAAGAGGGAGCCCAAGCCCTCTTGCCCCCCCCGACTCCCCGACACGATCGGGGCAAGAGGGAGCCCAAGCCCTCTTGCCCCCCCGACTCCCCGACACGATCGGGCCAGGAGGGAGCCCAAGTCCTCCTGGCCACGGCGACCCCCTAACCCCACCCTGCACTACATTACGGGCAGGAGGGATCCCAGGCCCTCCTGCCCTCGACGCAAACCCCCCCCCCCCCCAACGACCGCCCCCCCCCAAGAACCTCCGACCGCCCCCCAGCCGACCCGTGACCCCCCTGGCCGACCCCCACGACACCCCCAACCCCCTTCCCCGTACCTTTCTGTAGTTGGCCGGACAGACGGGAGCCAAACCCGCCTGTCCGGCAGGCAGCCAACGACGGAATGAGGCCGGATTGGCCCATCCGTCCCAAAGCTCCGCCTACTGGTGGGGCCTAAGGCGCCTGGGCCAATCAGAATAGGCCCGGGAGCCTTAGGTCCCTCCTGGGGGCGGGGCCTGAGGCACATGGGCCCAACCCGACCATGTGCCTCAGGCCCTGCCCCCAGGAGGGACCTAAGGCTCCCGGGCCTATTCTGATTGGCCCAGGCGCCTTAGGCCCCACCAGTAGGCGGAGCTTTGGGACGGATGGGCCAATCCGGCCTCATTCCGTCGTTGGCTGCCTGCCGGACAGGCGGGTTTGGCTCCCGTCTGTCCGGCCAACTACAGAAAGGTACGGGGAAGGGGGTTGGGGGTGTCGTGGGGGTCGGCCAGGGGGGTCGCGGGTCGGCTGGGGGGGCGGTCGGAGGTTCTTGGGGGGGGCGTTCGTTGGGGGGAGGGGGGGTTTGCGTCGAGGGCAGGAGGGCCTGGGATCCCTCCTGCCCGTAATGTAGTGCAGGGTGGGGTTAGGGGGTCGCCGTGGCCAGGAGGACTTGGGCTCCCTCCTGGCCCGATATTGTCGGGGAGTTGGGGAATCGGCGGGGCAAGAGGGCTTGGGCTCCCTCTTGCCCCGATCGTGTCGGGGAGTCGGGGGGGCAAGAGGGCTTGGGCTCCCTCTTGCCCCGATCGTGTCGGGGAGTCGGGGGGCAAGAGGGCTTGGGCTCCCTCTTGCCCCGATCGTGTCGGGGAGTCGGGGGGGGGGGGCAAGAGGGCTTGGGCTCCCTCTTGCCCCGATCGTGTCGGGGAGTCGGGGGGGCAAGAGGGCTTGGGCTCCCTCTTGCCCCGATCGTGTCGGGGAGTCGGGGGGCAAGAGGGCTTGGGCTCCCTCTTGCCCCGATCGTGTCGGGGAGTCGGGGGGGCAAGAGGGCTTGAGCTCCCTCTTGCCCCGATCGTGTCGGGGGTGCCAGGGACCACACGGAGTCACCCACCGTACCACCCGATTCGGGTAAGCGCAGGTATCGGTGGGTGGCTTATTTGCGGGGGGGTGCCTTATTTTACATTTTTTTCTAAAAAGGGGGGGCTGTCTTATTTGATGGCCCTGCCTTATCATCGGGGAAACACGGTAGAAAAAAAAAAAATGAACAGTTAAGTCCCAGTTTTTGCCGCTGAGACTCTGCCCTCTCTCACTGTAAAATTAGACTCTACTTAGTCTGTCTTTAAATTTAAAAAATGTGTGTTGTTTTAAAAAACAATTATGTTTTTAGATGTATCTAAATAAAAATAATAACCAAAAATGTATCTTTTTTTATGTCATCTTAGCATATTTTATGCTGCAGAACGAATTATTTTTTTTTACATGTATTCCTATGGGAAAACGCGTTTCACATAACGAACGTTTCACATAACAAACTTGCTCCTGGAACCAATTAAGTTCGTTGTGTGAGGCACCACTGTACTTATATAGAAAAGGGGTGGGATATGTATAATTTTTAAAATCATTAATTGGAAAAAGGGGAGGGATGTATAACTTTTGATTATATATAATATATACTGTTTATAAATTAAGTTGTATTAATGATAGATACAATGATATATAGTAATTAATTATATCACTTGAATTTCAACTATTGTAAAAATTGAAAAATTCAATAAATAAAATTTAAAAAAAAAAAAAGAAAAAGAAATTAGTTCTACTGGACATAATGCTTTATACTTCCCAACTTCAACTACATTAGTTTAGTTCATGGGTTCTCAACGCAATCCTTGGACACATCCAGCCAGTCAAGTTTTCAGGATACCCACAAAGAAAATGCATGAAATAGATTTATATACAATGGAGTTAGTGAATGTAAATTTATCTCATGTTTATTCATTGTGGATATCTTGAAAGCCTAACTGTTTTTTACAGGTGCCTCTACTTCACATATGTGGGTGCCTCTTGGTGCTTGGGTACTGACTGTAGAGGGTGCTAAACCGATCAGTGAAGTACTACAGAGGCAGAGTGAATCTGGAGTGGAATCCTTCTGCAGATCATGCCAGTATGGGGAAATAACCCTATTGTCTAGAATAGGGATCTCAAAGTCCCTCCTTGAGGGCCGCAATCCAGTCGGGTTTTCAGGATTTCCCCAATGAATATGCATTGACAGCAGTGCATGCAGTTAGATCTCATGCATATTCATTGAGAAAATCCTGAAAACCTGACTGAATTGCGGCCCTCAAGGAGGGAATTTGAGACCCCTGGTCTAGAATGTCTCACCTATCTACTGGAAAAGAACTTACCAGAGTAAGTACATAATCTCTTTTTCTACATTGTCTCCGGTGCTAGTAATCTTTAGTGTGCCTTCATTGAAAAGTGATATATTAAACTGATGAACAAAGTAAACTAGCAGTTCTCAACCCAGTCCTCAGGGCACACATAGGCAGTTACTTACCGTAACAGGTGTTATCTAAGGACAGCAGGCAGACATTCTCACACATGGGTGATGTCACCGACAGAGCTCCAGCACAGACCACTTCTTTTCTTTTTTTTTTGAATTCTTTATTCATTTTTAAACTTTCATCAAGTGTACAGAATTCATAATAAACACTATTAATTAGACCACTTGAACATCTTATCATTATATCTTATAAATATAAATGCAACCCTCCCCCCACCCTCCTTCTAATCACATTATTCATTATAAGATCATAAACCCTCCCATTAAACCCTTCCCCTCTTTCAACACTAAATGGTGCATTGCCACTTTAAGTCTTTCTAAATAGAAAATTTGCGATAGCCCGCAACGCGTATGCACCTTCCCGCCTGACATAGGTGTGTGGTCCCTCAATTAAGATAAGCCAGCTAAGAAGCCAACCCTGGATAACACCTGTTACGGTAAGTAACTGTGCCTTATCCCAGCACAAGCAGGCAGCATTTTCTCACACATGGGTGACCACCAAGCTAACCAGAAAGGGATGGTGGGAGTGTTGGTCTTTAGGAAATTAAATTTTGTAATACAGACTGGCCGAAGTGCCCATCCCGTCTGGAGAAAGACTCCAGACAATAATGCAAGGTGAATGTATGAACTGAGGACCAGGTGGCAGCTTTACAGATTTCCTCAATAGGAATAGATCTAAGGAAAGCTAAAGAAGCTGCCATAGCTCGGACTTTGTGAGCTGCGACACGACTCTCGAGGTGCAGTCCAGTCTGAGCATAGCAAAAAGATATACATGCAGCTACCCAGTTGGAAATCGTTTTCTTGGAAACGAGGATGCCCCAACTTGGTAGGATCAAAGGAGACGAAGAGTTGAGAAAAAGTACGTTGTGGCTTTGTCCTGTCGATGTAATAGGCCAAAGCAAGTTTACAGTCCAGAGTGTGCTATACCATTTCTCCTGCATGAGAATGAGACTTAGGGAAAAAAAACGGAAGAACAATCAACTGATTGAGATGAAACTCCGTCACAAGTTTCGGAAGAAACTTGAGATGCATGCGCAGAACCACTTTATCATGATGAAAAACTGTGAAGGGTGGGTCTGCCACCAACACTTAGAATTCATTAACTCTTCTGGCAGAAGTGAGCGAAATAAGAAAAACAACTTCCAGGTGAGAAACTTGAGATGAGCCTTGGCCATTGGTTCAAATGGAAGCTTCATTAATCTGGAAAGAACCACATTAAGGTCCCAAACAACTGGAGGAGGTTTGAGAGGTGGTTTCATATTGAAAAGTCCTTTCATGAACCTGGAGGTTTTCCCTCGACTGGCATGAAAAGCTATAATAGCACTGAGATGGACTCTGATAGATGTAGATTTGAGTCCAGAGTCAGACAGATAAAGAAGATAATCCAACACCAAGTCCACTGATAAGGAAGTTGGATCGTGATGATGGAGACACCAGGAAGCAAACCTAGTCCACTTTTGTTGATAATATTGTTGAGTGGCTGGTTTCCTGGAGGCGTCAATAATATTGCACACTGGCTGAGAGATACGTAACTCAGACGAATTCAGCCGAGAGAAACTAAGCTTTCAGGTGTAATGAGTGAAGGTTGGGATGGAGAAGAAACCTTGATTCTGAGTAAGCAGAGTAGGAAGCAATGAGCTGTTAGAACACCGGTAACTTGCGTGATGGAATATACTTTTGAAAAGATGCAATTTGCTTGACCAGATGTTTCAGGTAAAAAAAAAAAAGGAAATTATAATTTCCAGCTCGATTGGCCAACATTGCATTCGGATAAAGGCATTTGACAAATCTGTCCATCGCCCTACCCTCTCTTCCAGGAGGTACTGACGCATAGATACTAGCTCCAGAAGACTTTTTCAAAGTGGATTCTACCACCAAAGATTCATTGAGGAGCTGTGGTTTGGCAAAACCTGGAAGAGGAACCACTCTGTACAAAGAGTCCAACTTTTTATGAGCCACTGGAAAGGAGAGAGGAGTTTCAAGGTTCTTATAGAAAGTCTCTCTCAAAATGTCATGGAGCGGGAGCTTCTAACTAAACTAAACTAAACCAAACCTTAAGTTTATATACCGCATCCTCTCCATGAATATAGAGCTCGGTACGGTTTACAAGATTTTAATAAAGGAAAGTATAACACGTTGAGTTTGGAGGTAGTATAAAGGGGGGGAGGAGAGCATTACATTTTTGTGAAAAGACTAGTTTTCAGGTGCTTGCGGAATAGTTGGAAGGAGACCTGAGTCCGCAGTGAGGCAGTAAGGTTATTCCAAAGCCCTGAGATTCTGAAGATTGTCCCAATTTTCCTGCAAGGAGGATGCCTTTTAGTGAGGGGAAGGATAGTTTAAGTTTTTGGGTGGGTCTGATGTTGTTGGGTTTCGGGAGTTCCAATATAGAGGGATTAGGGGAGGGAGGATGCAGTGTAGGATTTTAAAAGCTAGACAGGAACATTTAAAGTGAACCCTGGCGATTATTGGGAATTTGGACAACAGTGGGGAAACATGGTCAAATTTACGTTTGCGAAGATCAACTTGGCCGCAGTGTTCTGAATTAGTTGAAGTCTTTGAAGACTCTTTTTAGTTAGACTTAGGTAGATGAAATTACAGTAATCTAGTTTGGAAAAGATGATGGATTGAACAAGGACGGCAAAATGTTGTTGGCGGAAGCAGGCTCTCACTTTCCTCAGCATGTGGAGGCTGAAAAAGCATGATTTTATCAGGGAGTTGAGATGGTCGTTGAAGGAGAGAGGAGAGTCGATGATGATGCCTAGAACTTTGCTTTAGAATTCAAGCTGCAGCGTGGCACCAGAGGGTAGTGCGAAGAGGGTGGGCAGCTGTTCTAATTTTGGACCGAGCCAGAGAAGTTTCGTTTTGGACTCATTCAGTTTCATTTGAACAGAGTGGAACCAGGATTGGAGTTTCGTTATGCAGGCTATTATGTTCTCAGAGAGGTTGGTAAGGTTTGAGTCTGTCTCGAGAAGGACAAGGATGTCATCAGCATAAGTATAGATTGTTTCAAAGGAAGATAGATGGGTTTTCAGGGAAGGCATGTAGATGTTGAAGAGAATAGGAGATAGGGGTGATCCCTGCGGGACTCCACAAGTCGGTTTCCAAGGAGCGGACGTGATGCCATTTGTGTTGACAGTGTAGGAGCGGGAGTGTAAGAAGTTCGAGAACCACTCTAAGACTGTGGAGTTGATGCCTATCTTGGAAAGTTGATAAATTAGAATATCGTGGTGGACGACATCAATAGCTGCAGAGAGATCGAATTGTAATAGGACAGCAAACTTACTGCGAGAGTGCAATTGTTGCACCTTTGAAATTAAGGAGACCAGGAGGGATTCAGTGCTGAAGTTGGGTCTGAAGCCGTATTGCTAAGGTAAGAGAATGGAGAATCTCTCTAGATAGGAAGAGAGCTGAGTGGAAATGATGGCCTCTAGCATTTTAGTCAGGAGAGGGATGTTTGCTATGGGATGGTAGTTGGAAGGAGAGGAAGGGTCAAGATCAGCTTTTTTCAGTAATGGGGACAAGGCAATATGTCCCATTTCTGTGGAGAACAGGCCCGATAGTAAAGAAGAGTTTATAAGTCTGGTGAGGGATGAGATGGCCTGCGCGGGAATATTCTCATACAGGTAGGAAGGGAATGGATCCAGGGTACATTTGCAGGATTTCAGTTTGAGGCAGAGTTTAGAGATATGGGGTTCAGATACGAGTTCGAAAGTAGTCCAGGATCTGTCTGCTGGGATAGGGTTAGAGTCGTTGGGGGCCAGAGAGTTGTAGGAGACTGATGGAGGGAAGGAGCTCCTTATGGTAGTGATCTTTTCATTGAAGAATTTTGCTAGGTCGTCTGCTGATGGGGAGGAGGGGGGAATGGTGGAGATGTTTTTAGAAGTTAAGGTGCGCCAGATATTAAACAGTGTGCTGCTCTAGTTGTTGGATCTGGAAATTTTATCACCATAGAAGTTCTTCCTTGCTTTTTTTAGTACTGAATTATAAAACTTGATATTGTCCCTCCAAGATTGTCTGTCTGAAGGGGATTTGGATTTTTTCCATTTGCTCTCTATTGCTCAGCATTTCTGCTTCAGTTCTCTATGGTACGGAAGATAGATTTAGTAGATAAAGGGGCAAGAGCACAATAGGTAGTCTTGGAGAGGTTTATCCAGTTGTGCCAGTTGGATTCTGGGTCAGCAGGCTTGGAACAAGAGGAAAATTGGTTGAGAAATTGGAACCAGAACAGTTTGCTCGCGATTTTTTTGCGGAAGGTGATAGGATTTACATTACATTACATTACATTAGTGATTTCTATTCCGCTTGTACCTTGCGGTTCAAAGCGGATTACATAAGAAGAAGCTGGACATTTCCAGGAGGGTACGTGACATTTAGGTAAGACATAGTAACAGAATGAGTATAGACTTGGTAACATTGGATGAAAGCAGTTATATTACATTACATATCAAATCTTTTTCCAGGCGTTGGTAGGTAATATGAATCGGTAGGATGAATTAGGTTTTTGTTTGTTTTTGTTTTTTTGGTCGGTTGAGGATATGGTGTCAGGGAGTGGGTAAACCTGGTCGGTGTATGTGGAAGAGGAGATTAGATGTTTTGAATATGCTTTTTGAAAAGTAGCGTTTTGATTTCTTTGCGGAATGCTTTGAAGTCAGATGTTGAGGTTAACAATCTGGTTATGGAGGGTTCGAGTTTTGCTGCATGCGTTGCTATGAGGTTATCGTAAAGCTTTTTACGATGAGTGCCGTTGAGTGGTGGGTATGAGAATGGTGTCAGTGTTCTTCTTATTCTGGGTGGAAGGTTACGGTGTAGGCGATCGATTAGATAGGCAGGTGCTGTACCGTTGAGTACTTTGAAGATTAGACAGTATAGTTTGAATTGGATTCTGGCTCTAATCGGTAGCCAATGTGAGTCTAGGTAGGCGTTAGTTATGTGGTCATATTTTCCGAGGGAATAGATTAGTCTGAGAGCCGTGTTCTGAATGGTCTGTAGTTTTTTGATCATTTTTGTAGGACATGGTAAATATAGGATGTTGCAGTAGTCCACAAGTCCTAGTACCAGGGATTGAACAATGATCCTGTAGTGTTCTTTGTCGAAGAATTTCCTTATTTTTCGTAAGTTGCGCATTGTGAAGAATGCTTTTTGGGTAATTTTGTTGATTTGAGTCTGCATAGTGCAGCATCTATCTATCAGCACTCCCAGGATTTTGAGGGAGGTCTGGATTGGGTGTTTGGTAGTTTTAATTTCCAGGTCTGTCATGGATGGGATTTTGTCCGTTTCAAGCATTAAGAATTTGGTTTTGTCCGAGTTTAGTTTTAGTTTGTGGTTTGTCATCCATTTTTCTACTTCGTCCAGTATTGTTTCCAAGTGTCCAGTTGCGGAGTTGTCTTGGGTTTCGAAGGGGAGGAGGATAGTTATGTCGTCTGCATAACTGAAGGATGTTACATTTAGGTTGTCTAGAGTGGTACCAAGGGAAGAGATGTAGAGGTTGAATAGAATGGGTGAAAGTGGAGAACCCTGAGGGACTCCACATGGATTAGACCATGTGTTGGATTTCGTATCGTTTATCTTAACTCTGTAAGTTCTTGTTTTAAGGTATCCTTGGAACCAGTTGTACACCACCCCTGAGATCCCTATTGCATCAAGTATCTGGAGTAGTATGGTATGATCAACTAGATCAAAGGCTGCGGAAAGATCTAGTTGGATAATTAGGATCCTGTGACCTTTACTGAGGTGTTGTCGGGCTATGTCCAGTAGTGTTGCTAGTTGCTGTGGTAAGATCTAAATCCTGATTGGGATGAGTGAAGTATATTGTGGTCAGCTAGGTAGTTAGAGAGGTATTGAGCCACAAGTCCTTCAATCAGCTTGACATAGAGTGGGATCGAAGCGATCGGTCTGTAGTTGGTAGGTGTGTCTACAGGACCTTTTTGGTCTTTCAGTATGGGTGTGATTATGATCTCTCCTAGATCTTGTGGGAATTGGCCTTCTATGAGAGTGCTTTGTATCCACTGCATGAGGCTGGTTTTGAATTTAGGGGAGGCATTTGTGAGTAGATACGATGGGCAGTTGTTCAAGTCGCATGAGGTGTGGCTGTATTTTTTATATAGTCGGTTCAGTTCAGGCCATTGTAGAGTTGGGAAGGTGGTCCATGTTCTGTCTGCTGTTATGGCTTCTTCTGTTGTGGGGGTAGTTATTAACTCGTTGAGTATGGTAGTTGAGTTGTTGAAGGTAGTTCTGATTTTGATGATCTTGAGTTTGAAATGGTCAGCTAGTTGGGAAGCTGTTGGAGTTTTGTTGCCTTGAGTGGCAAGGTATGGGTTTGTGTCTGTAAGTTTTTTTACTAAGTTGAAGAGTGTTTTTGTGTCGGGGTTGTTTGTGCCAATTAGTTTAGTGTAGTATGTTTTGCGCTTTTCCTTAAGTTTGTTGTTATATAGTTTGATTTGGGTTCTCCAAGCGGATTTGGTTTGGTCATTTCTCTTTTTTCTCCAAGATCTTTCAAGTTGTCTGCAATGCCTTTTTAGTAGGTGGAGTTCTGAGTCGAACCACTTGTCTGATGGTCTGCAGGTTCTGTGTTTGGTTTTTTCTGGGGCTAGCTCATTCAAGGTTGTTTCGCTTAGGGAGCGCCAGTGTTTTGCGAAGTCTGAAGGGTCTATGGGGTCAAGTGCTGGGTCCACTTTGTCCCAGAATGTGGCTGGTTCAATTTTTTGTCTAGATTTGAAGGTTGTTTTTGGGGGCATAGATTTTGTGTTATTTTGAGGCCAGTTGATAGTGAAGGTGTATTTATGGTGGTCTGACCAAAGAGAGGGATGCCATGTACCATTGGTGATGTGAATATTTGGGGAGTGTAGGTTATGAGGTGTGAATGCTGCTATGTCAAGTTGGTGGCCTTTATTGTGCGTGGGTTCCGGATTGAGGACCTGGAAGGATAGGGCGTCGAGGTATGAGAGTATTTCGTTTGCTTGTTTGGATGTGTGGTCTTCGAGGTGGAGATTAATGTCTCCTAGGAGCAAGTTGTATGAGGAGGATAGAGAGTTCTGGAATAAGGATTCTTCAAGATCATGTTTTGAGGTGTTCCATTTTCCTGGAGTGATGTAGCATAGTAGACAGTTCAAGGTGCCTGTGAGTGTGTTGTCGGATAGTTGGCATGCAAGAAGGTCTAAGTGAGGGGTTGATTGTTTGTGTAGCACTTTTAGGTTGAGATTGTTTTTTACTAGAATCGCTAGGCCGCCCCCTCGTTTGTTTTCTCGACATACCATTTCTACTTTGTAACCTGTGGGGCAGAATTCGGTTATGCATGGGTCCGTGTTGGATGTTAGCCAGGTTTCGGCTAGGAAGAGACAGTTTAGTTGTTCTTTGATTATCCAGTCTTTGATTAGATTTGCTTTTGGGTTTATTGACCTTATATTCATGTAGGCACAGGTTAGCGAGGTGTATTTTGTGTTGGAGTTAAGGTTGCGATTGAGGTAGAGGATGTTATTTGCTGGTGCTTGTGCTTGTTGTTTTTGCGGGGTGGTCTTATGTTTTGGTGGAGGTCGTTTTCCCCAGACCATGGGAATGTGGTCTAGGCTGGTCAGTGGGCAGGATGTTAGGGTTCTGGTGGTGTGGATTTTTCTGGGTGGATGTGGTTGTCTGAAGGTTGATATCAGAATTGGGATGGGTGATATGTGATATCCTGTGGTTTGCCAGTTTGAAGTGAGTAGAGAGAGTATTAGGAGGGCAAGTGTGATTTTGTATGCATGATTTCCCATTTTGTTTGTGTGGTGGAAGATTCTTTGGATCTAGTAACTCTTTGGTTGGAGTTGAGGCAATGGTGTTAGAGTTTGTGAGAGGGATTTTTGAAGAAGGAGAGAGTTTCTGATCGCTCTCCTCTCTGGTGAAGGTAATCGCCTATGTGTTTAGACTCTAACTTGTGGTGGCGTTTGATGAGTCTGGTCCCTCGCAGATTGGGGAGAGGGGCGGCATGGGCTGGACTCTAAAAACTAATGACCGCGCTGCAGGAGGTGGAATTGGGTCCCTCACTGGTCGGGGAGAGGTGCGGAGCAGGGCTCCCACGCTGCCTCTCCTCTGCTAGGCTCTGAAAAACAAAAGTCTGCTGCTGCAGGGGGTGAAATCGGGTCCCTCGCTGGTCGGGGGGAGGAGCGGAGCAGGGCTCCCACGCTGCCTCTCCTCTGCTGGGTTCTGAAAAACGCGCTTCCTCTCCTCTGCTGGGCTCTGGAAGAAATGAAAGTCCGCTGCTGCAGGGAATGATATCGGGTCTTTTGCTGGTCGGGGAGGGGGGCGGAGCAGGGCTCCCACGCTTCTTCTCCTCTGCTGGGCTCTGAATTGAGATTTGTGGCACGGGGTGGAGATCCAAGGTGGGACATGAAAATGGGGAGGCAGAAAGAGCCTAAAAAATGATCGGACCAAGGGACATGTTCCCAGCGAACATCTTCGGCAGAGGTTTTGTGTTCGTTCAGGTCGAGGAAGCTGATGATGTCTAGTGTGTGCCCCTTTTCGTGGGTTGGGGAGGACATAGGAGAAGGGAAACCTAGAGAAGAGAGGAAATTGTTGAATTCGGTTGCATCTTTGCTGGTGTTGTCGTCTAGGTGGAGATTAATATCACCAATGATCAATAGTCTCTGAAATTTTAGGAAGGCGTTTGTTATGGTCTTGAGGATGAGATCGGAGGATATATTCCAGGGGGTTGGTGGCCGGTATAGTAACAAGATTCCTAATGGGTAGGGGTGGAGTTCGTCCTTGATTGAAGCTAGCATATATTCTAGTGAAGTGTAGCTACTCTTTTCGAGAAGCTGAACGTCGAACAATGATTTGTAGAAGAGTGCCAGACCTCCTTTCCGGTTTATTCTGGGAGAGAAGAGACCATGGTAACCGTAGGAGCAGAGTTTGTTTTGCGTGAATAGATCGTCTTTTTCAATCCAGGAATCCAGGATCGAAGTCCGCAAGTAGGTCCTTTAATATTTGGGTCTTGTTGCAAGCAGATCTAGCGTTACAATAGAGTGGTGGGTCTGGGATGAGAGAGTCGGAGGTGAGGTTGGGTAGGTTGGCAGGAGGAACGGACTTTAAAGAGGAGTAGTTGACTTCTCGGGGGTTTTTTTTGAAGGGGTGTTTTCTGGTGCGCTCTAGCGCGGGGATTCTAAGGCCAGGGCAAATGTTATTGACGTTTGTGGAGTCGAGTAGATTGGGGGGGAGAGGTTTCAGGCAGTGAATAGTGTTGGTAAATGAGAAAAGTAAGAGAAGAAGAAACCAAGAAGGTGGCTTCATGGTGAGATCTAGGAGAACCAGTGAGAGGACTGAAGGCAGATCCTGTTTATTTAACGTGGGGATCTGGAATTAGAGGTTAGACTCTTGTTGGGTATTTGATAGACGGTGTCTTAGGTCTTGTTTGACTTTCTGAAAAGTGGCTTAGAACAGATGAAGAACTTGGCACGGTGGCTTAAAGTGTAAGAAAGGTTAGCACCTTATTGCTTCTAGAGAGACGGAGTGGAGGTAAAAACTTAAAACAAAATGAAAAACTTAGCACCCAATTGTTTCTAGTAGGACGTAAGACATAGGCGGAAGAAAAATTTGGCAGCTGATAGCTTCTAGTAGCTTTGCATATAATTACATCTAGTAGGATGAACGGAGATAGAAACTAAATCAGATGAATACTTAGCGCCCAATTGCTTCTAGCAGGAGCGTATTGGCCTATAAGACAGTCACTTCTGATAAGACATTGAAACTGGTAAGAAGACTAAGCTTAAAGAAGACTAAACTTAAAGAAGACTAAGCATCTAATTGCTTCTGGAAAGACAGAACTTAAAGAAGGCTTAGTATCTAATTGCTTCTGGTAAGACAGAACTTATAGAAGGCTTAGCATCTAATTGCTTCTGGTAAGACAGAACTTAAAGAAGGCTTAGCATCTAATTGCTTCTGGTAAGACAGAACTTAAAGAAGGCTTAGCATCTAATTGCTTCTGGTAAGACAGAATGGAGGAGAAACTTAAGTCAGATAGTAAATTCAGCACCCAATTGTTTCTGGTAAGACATATGCAGGGTAGAACTTAAGCAGCTATTGGTGTCATAAAGGAACTTGGAAAGAGGTAGAAGAGCAGGAACAGTGGTCTGTTAGCCCTGAACACAGGGCAGAAGAAGAGTGAGCTGGGTGGGCGGAGTCCTGTCCAATCGGCGTCGCAGTGCTACAGAGTCGGGCTGAGGAAGGAGGGACAAAATGGAAGCCTTTTTCCTCCTTCCTCTACCTGCAGAAGAGCAGGAACGGTAGACAAGGGCACAAGAAGAGCTTCAGCAGGTCTTTAGGAGGTTGGTCATAAGAACTTAAGAACAGACTTACTGGGTCAGACCAATGGTCCATCAAGCCCAATAGCCTGTTCTCACAGTGGCTAATCCAGGTCACTAGTACCTGGCCAAAACCCAAGGTGTAGCAATATTCCATGCTACCAATACAAGGCAAGCAGTGGTTTCCCCCTTGTCTTTCTCAATAACAGACTATGGACTTTTCCTCCAGGAACTTGTCCAAACCTTTCTTAAAACCAGCTACACTATGCGCTCTTATCACATCCTCTGGCAACGCATTCCAGATCTTAACCATTCTCTGAGTGAAAAAAAATTTCCTCCTATTGGTTTTAAAAGTATTTCTGTGTAACTTCGAGTGTCCCCTAGTCTTTGTAATTTTTGACGGAGTGAAAAATTGATCCACTTGTACCCATTTTACTCCACTCAGGACTTTGTAGACTTCAATCATATCTCCCCTCAGCCATCTCTTTTACAAACTGAAGAGCCCTAACTATTTTAGTCTTTCCTCATACGAGAGGAGTTCCATCCCCTTTACCATCTTGGTCACTCTTCTTTGAACCTTTTTTAGTGCCACCATATCTTTCTTGAGATAAGGAGACCAGAATTGAATGAAATACTCCAAATGAGGTCGCACCATGGAGCGATCCATGGGCATTATGACATTCTTAGTCTTGTTAACCATTCCTTTTTTATTAATTCCTAGCATCCTGTTTGCTTTTTTGGCCGCCACCGCACATTGGGCGGAAGGTTTCATCATACTGTCTACAATGATAACCAGATCCTTTTCTTGGGCGCTAACCCCCAAGGTGAACCTTAGCATCCGTTAACTGTGATTCACGTTATTCTTCCCCAATGTGCATCACTTTGCATTTGTGCACATTAAATTTCATCTGCCACCTGGACGCCCAGTCTTCCAATTTCCTAAGGTTTGCCTGCAATTTTTCACAATCCGCATGTGTTTTAACAACTTTGAACAGTTTAGTGTCATCTGCAAATTAGAGAGTTGCACGGGGACAGATACCCATCCCCGCCCGTCCCTACCAGGATCCTCTCCGTCCCCACCCGTCCATCTCAGGATCCTCTCCGTCCCCACCCATCCCTGCAAGGAATTACTTCCATCCCCGCCCATCCCCATAAAAAGCAGCAATTACTTCTGACAGGATCATCAATTCTAGTTTCTTTTGCGTTTGCGCTGCTGTTTTCCTTGTGGAATCTCTTTGGTGGAACCCTTTTTTTGTTTTCTGTTCAGGTAATTAACTTACAAACCCCCTCTTTTACTAAGGCGGACGTGTCCATTATATTATATGGACAAACCCTGCTTCCAAAGCCTTCCATCCCCGTGGGAGTCCCATTGGCTAGAGGGGGTCCCCGTGGGAGTCCCGTGGGCCAGAGGGGGGTCTCCGTGGGAGTCCCATGGGTTAGGGGGGATTCCTGCGGGACCCCCGGGATTCCTGTGATCCCCATTCCCGTGCAGACCTCTACTGCAAATTTAATCACCTCACTCGTCATTCCAATTTCCAGATCATTTATAAATAAGTTAAATAGCACCGGTCCCAGTACAGAAACCTGTGGCACTCCACTGCTTACTCTCCTCCATTGAGAAAAATGACCATTTAACCCTACCCTCTGTTTTCTATCCGATAACCAATTACTAATCCGTAACTGAACTTTGCCACCTATTCCATGACTCTTTAATTTTCTCAGGAGCCTCTTGTGAGGAACTTTTCTGAAAATCTAGATACACTATATCAACCGGTTCACCTTTATCCATATATTTTTTCACATATTTAAAGAAGTCAATCAAATTTGTGATGCAAGATCTCCCTCGTCTGAAACCATGCTTGACTCCGTCTCATTAAATCATGTTTGTCTACGTGTTCCACAATTTTATTTTTTTTATCATCTAAAGCACAGGTGTCAAAGTCGGTCCTCGAGGGCCAGAATCCAGTCGGGTTTTCAGGATTTCCCCAATGAATCTGCATGAGATCTATTTGCATGCACTGCTTTCAATGCATATTCATTGGGGAAATCCAGAAAACCCGACTGGATTCCGGCCCTCGAGGAGGGACTTTGACACCCCTGATCTAAAGCCTGCAAGAACTGCTATGTTTAGAGTCTGCTTCCAGTGGAATGGAAAGTTCCTCAGACATTTGACGGAGAAATCTGGAAAGAGAGGACCGCTCAGAAAAAGCAGTAGGTCCTTGAGGAGAACGCTGAGGTGAATCTGAACCAGAAGAATCCTCGGCATCAGTACAGAGTGGTTCCTGCTCCAAGTCTCCAAATAAGTCCAAATCCTGAATGGAATGAGAACAGTGTCAAAGACCCGGTGTCGAAACCTCGAGGTGCTTGGTCATACGAGAGGCCTTCCGGGGCTGCACCAGAATCACCTCCCTGGATGTTTGCATGACTGATGCCGTGGAGATGGAACAATCGACTCCTGTGTCAATCTCCGCACCAATGGAGCATCCGAATGAGGTGTGGTTGATGTCGTGAGTTGCTCAGACTGGACCCGCACCAGAAGAGTCGGTGTCAACATGGGCATAAGCTACGTCGGCACTAACATTTGGAAATGCTCATCCAATTCCTCCCTAAGCAAATTGTCAATCTTTTGCTTGAGGGAAAGCACCGGTAATGCTGGCTTTTTCGCCGGTACCACTGGTGTAGCACTCCGGTCTGGTGATGAGGAGGCCAATGTCGAGGCACTCACTGAAATCGGGACCGGGCATTACAGGACTTCTTCGAGGTCTGCATGACTTGACTCAATGCCATTTTGACCTGAGTCCCAGACAGGGTAGGGGAAGGCTTCTTAGTCAGCTTACCCACTGGATGCTGCGACACCGGAGATGCATCCGTCGATGTCGACATGTGCGGTGTCGTCTTGGTCGGCACCACTGGTGTCTGTATCAATGTCAGTTCCCCCTCCATAGTGACACCGGACAGTCGTCGTTATTGAAGAAGGTTTTTCAAAGTTCTCTTCTGAAGCGAGGAACAACGTGTACAGGTCTCAGAACAATGCTCTGGCCCTAGACACTGGAGACACCAGCAATGAGGGTCAGTCACAGAGATGGGCTGTGCACAGTGACCGCACTTCTTAAATCCCATCAGCGGACGTGACATCGATGGGAACACTGCTTCGGCCAAATTGAAAACGGTGGCTAAGGTGGACAAACAGGCCCTGCCGGGCCAGAAACCACGAGGGATAAAAAAAGAAAGATTTTTTTTTTTTTTTACTGAAAATAAAGTGAAGCAAAATAAAGTAAAAAAGCAACATGAAAGTGACCAGAAAAGTCACAAACGCGAGAGTGGAAGGCAAAAAAGTTTTCAACGGCTGCTGAAACACATTTTCATAGCTCTGTGGAAACTAAGAAACTGAGGGACCGCAAGCCTACCTCGGGCGAGAAGGCACTCATGCATGTGCAGTGCAGGCTATCGCGAACTTTCTAAAGACTTAAAGTGGTCCGTGCCGGGACTACGTTGGTGACATCACCCATGTGTGAGAATATGCTGCTTGATTGTCCTGGGATAATAACAAGTTAAACAAAATGTTCTGCTGAAAGGGATGAAACTGTACCATTAACCACCAACCCAGGCTCCAACGGAGCGCAGCACAACTCCCCAACAAAAGGAACATATATACAAATTCTTTCCAGCCCTCAAAGGCTGAGTGGCTTCTAGGAAGCAGCATGGAGAAGCATAAACAGACAAACTGTAAACAGGTGCAGAAAGGACAGGGCAGAGTACATAATCTCCTTTTCCAGTGCAATAGGTGAGTCATTCTAGACAATAGGGACGTACAAAAACAGTCCCCCCAAATAGCAAGGGTTAGCTTGCTGCACTGGCCCTTAAGACCGAGGACCCGAAGGCAGAGTCCTGTCTTTCAGTAACATCCACTCTGTAAAATGTGACCAACATGGGAAAAGAAGACCACAATGCCACCCCACAAATCTTTTCCAGAAAGAATGTAGGCTGTTGAAATGGCCCTACGGATCCATCTGGAAAACGTGGCCTTAGAAGCAGGACCACCCCGCTTAATCAAATGAGTCAGCACAAACAGAAGGTCAGACAGGCGAAACTCATTAGTGACCTCCAAATAACGCAGGAGAACCTTGAGTATTACCAATTTCTTCAAGAGGCGTTCCTGAGTCAAGGAACCTGTTGGCAGAAAAGCAGGAACACACACTGCTCAATGAACATAAAAAGCCGAAAACAATGGCCTAGAGCAAGGGTAGGCAATTCCGGTCCTCGAGAGCCGGATCCAGGTCAAGCTTTCAGGATATCCACAATAAATATGCATGAGATAGATTTGCATCTCAAAGAGACAGTGCATGCAAATCCATCTCATACATATTCATTGTGGATATCCTGAAAACCTGACCTGGCTCTGGCTCTCGAGGACCGGAATTGCCTACCCCTGGCCTAGAGCGTCAAAACCAACAAAGAAGCATTTGAAAGAAGGCCAACGGGAGCATAGATAAAGTTAGACAGCACCAGGTTAAGGTCTGAGGCAGGGATAGGATGGACAACCAGCCATCTGACATGATGGACCCCCTGCAAGAATGGAGTGACATCAGGATGAGTCACCACAGAGGACTCGGGCTCTACCTAAGACAGCCCGGCTACTAGGACCTTAAAAACAGTATCTTCCAGCGGGAAGAAAAGCAAGAATCAGTGAGATCGGAGCTGAATAAGGATCCACCTGGACTTGGACACACTAATATTGGAAGGCCTTCCACACCTTAGCATACGCTAACCCTCTGGCCGACTTCTTAGACTGCAGAAGAGCCTCAACACCAAGGGCAGAACATTTCATATGCCCAAAGGTCGCATGCTCAATAGCCATGCCGTAAGAGCTAAAGGCCCAAAAACTGGCTTAGCAACTGGACCATGTGTGAAACGGTCTGAAGAAGCGCTCAGCCCAAAGGCTGCAACCCACACGCCCATGTGATCAAACTGAAGCCACTAGTATAACACGGCCAGGATGAACCAGAATCTTCTGAAGGACACAGTCGACCAACGGCCCAGGGGTAAAAACAGGCAGGAGAAAGCTCCTGCTGCCAGCACTGCACCAGCATGTCGAGCCCTCCGCTTCCGGGCTCGGATCTTCGAGGGAAAAAGAGAAGCACCTTATGGAATCATGAAGTGGCCAAGAGATTGACACCCCCAGCATTCCACAATCATCCGGAACAGGATCCACTCGCCTGGATCCAGAGACCATCTGTTGAGGTGGTTGCTTGCACGTTGTCCACTCACCACATGCGCTGTCAATGCCAGGAGAAGAAATTCCGCCCATGAAAAAGAAGGTGAGCTTCCTGAGCCAGAGGCATGCTCTTGGGCCCTCTCTGGCGATCGGCATAGGCTACTGCCGTCACATTGTCACAGAAGACCCTGACTGCTTTGCCCTCCAAGGTCTTCAGCAATCTCACCAATGCCAGACGAATAGACGAGAGTTCCTGTTGGTTGATGGATCATATTTCTCTGCATCTGAAATCTTATCTGAGACAAACAAATGGCCCTGAGCTTCACTGGGCAGATGGACTACTTTCTCTGTGAGAGTATCCAACCTCTGAATAGGACAATGAGTTCCCCAGCCCCAAAGGCTGGCATCTGCTCTCACCATGATCTAGGAGACAATGAGGAGCAGAATGCCCTGCAGAGGGATTGTGGGCGAATCCATCAGTCCATGCTTGCTTGTCTGTAGAGGCCACAGCAGACAAATCTGCAAGACATCTCGGCGTGGCATCTAGCGAGAAAGGCAAGCAAGCTAAAGAGGACCCATGTGCACCCTCACCCTAGAAGCTACATCCAGTGTGGCAACTATGAAGCCTAGAACTTGAAAATAAACCCATGCCAAAGGAGCTAGCCGCTCCAAAAGCGCAGAAATCTGTACATACAGCTTTTGTCTGCAAATCCTGGGCAGACATGGCCCAAAGCCGTACCGATGAGGACTTCCAAGTATGCCAATGACTGCATGGGCTGCAGAGGACTCATTCCATAAACGACAATCCAGCCCAAGTCCTCCAGGACCTGAAGCACCTTCTCCACTGTGCGACGTCCCTTGGCCAATGAGGGAGCTCTGATCCACCAGTCATCTAGATAAGGGTGAACTTGCAGACCCATCTTCCTCAGGTATGCTGCCACCACCACCACCATCACCTTGGTGAAGGTCCAATGCACCATCGCCAGCCCAAAAGACAGGGCCGAGAACTGGTAAAGCTGCTCCAGAACATGCAGAAACTTGCGGTGGGCCAGAAATGTGGGAATGTGTAAGATCCAGAGAGGCCAGAAAGTCCCCTGGAGCCACTGCTGCAATGACCGACTGCAGTGTCTCCATTCAGAAGCAGGGAAGTTTGAGAACTGCATTCAAGTGCTGAAGATCCAGAATAGGCCTCCAATCATCAGAGCTGTTCTTTGACATGCTAAAGTATACAGAGTATCTGCCTGAGCCCGAGAGATCACATGATACCAGTTCTATAGTTTGAATATCCAGCAAGGACTGAACAGTAGCCAGGACACTGAGCGCCTTGTCCGCTCATCCAGATGGAGAAACCACAAACCAATATGACAGAGGCTGGGCAAATTCCTGCTAGTATCCTGATTGAATAATTACATTACATGAGTGATTTCTATTCCGCCATTACCTTGCGGTTCAAAGCAGATTACATAAGGAGTTATCTGGACATAATAGGAATACATAAGGAGTTATCTGGACATTTCCCATGGTATTATAGAGTGGAGCAGGTTGGGGATTGAGATGAGTATTGCTGTGTTAGTTTGTCCTTAAGAATTTCTTGAATAGCAGGGTTTTTATTTCTTTTCTGAAGGTTTTGTAGTCTGGGATCGTGATCAGTAAATTGGAGAGTTGATAGTCTAGTTTTGCTGCTTGAGTGGCCAGAAGACCATCGTACATTTTTTTTCGTTTGACATTTCTGATTGGAGGGTGCGTGAATGGAGTGTGGGTTCTCCTATGTCTGGTTGTGGTTGTTTGGATTAGACGGTTGTTCAAGAAGGCAGGGCAGTCTCCGTTTATGGTCTTAAATAGTAGACAGTAGAATTTGAATACACTTCTCCCTCCGTATTCACGGGGGTTAGGGGCAGAGCCGGCCCACGAATATTAAAAAACCATGAATAATATTCGGGCCGGTTCTGCCTCTTACCCCCACTTCTCCCGGCTATTTTATGCCCTGTAAGCCCCCCTTAAGCCTTACCTGGTGGTCTAGCGGGTTTTCGGGGCAGGAGCGATCTTCCCACGCTCCTGCCCCTTGCAAATCACTCATAGGAAATGGCTCCCTTGAGCTCCCATCGTAGTTTCGAGAGACTACGGGAGCTCAAGGCAGCCATTTCCTATGAGCGATCTGCACGGGGCAGAAGCGTGGGAAGATCACTTCTGCCCCAAAAACCTGCTAGACCACCCACCAGGTAAGGCTTATGGGGGGGGGGGGGCTTACAGGGCTTAAAATAGCCTGAAAATTTTAAAAAACATTTTGTTTAAAAATCGCGAATAACCGAATTCACGGATTCTGAAACCGTGGATTCGTAGGAGGAAGTGTAGTATTCTTGCTTGTATTGGGAGCCAGTGTGAATCGAGGTAAGCCACTGTGATGTGGTTGTGTTTCCTCAGTGAGTAGATAAGTCTCAAAGCTGTGTTTTGTATTGTTTGTAGTTGTTTTATCATGGTTGCTGGGCAGGGAGATAGAGGATGTTGCAGTAGAATAGAAGACCCAGGACTAGGGACTGGACCATGAGCTGAAATTGTTTTGTCTTAGGTTTCTCATGACTGCGAATGATTTCTGTATTGTTTTGTGCATCCAGGCAGGCAGAAACTCTGACAGACAACCCCCTATCTGTAGAGAGGCATTCAGCATCCTGGCATCATTGTATCTTTCTGGTAGGTTGTGCAGGACGGACGGCAGAAGGTTGGAAATGCCTGCAGCTCTCAAACCAACCTTAGGAGCTCTGGGAAAATCTCTGAGACATGAAATGTGCATATTTTCGAGAGCATCTGCAGCCATGAAAATTAGAACACCCAGAACCTCTGGGCGACGGTCCATTACCGAATCCATGAGGACCTCCAGGCCTGTTTCAGAGTAATTGTCTCTTAAAAGACAGCCTCGCTAAAGTTGTCATGGAAGTGGAAACACCAGCCCACTGCCTGACCCAGAGCATTCGGCGGGCCAAAAGAGAGAATGCCGACACCTTTGTCAGCACTGTCAAAAAGTCAGATAAGGCATCCACTATATAAAGTGTCCCAGCCAGCAGCAGTTGAGGAGAAACATAGAAGATGACGGCAGAAAAGGGCTACAGCCCATCAAGTCTGCCCACTCTGCTTACCCACCCCCTGTCTATGCTCTAATGACCCAATTTCCTTATCTTGACCCTCGTAGGGATCCCACATGGGTATCCCATTTATTCTTAAAGTCTGGCATGCTGTCTGCCTCGATCACCTGCACTGGAAGCTTGTTCCAATGATCAACCACTCTCTCTGTGAAGAAATACTTTCTGGTGTTGCCATGAAATTTTCCACCCCTGAGTTTGAGCGGGTGCCCTCTTGTGGCCGAGGGTCCCTTGAGAAAGAAAATATCATCTTCCACTTCGACACGTCCCGTGAGGTACTTAAATGTTTCGATCATGTCTCCCCTCTCCCTACGTTCCTCAAGAGTGTAGAGCTGCAATTTGTTCAGTCTCTATTCGTACGAGAGACCCTTGAGCCCCGAGATCATCCTGGTGGCCGTCCGTTGAACTGATTCAATTCTGCTCACATCTTTACTGTAATGTGGCTTCCAGAATTGCACACAATACTCCAGATGAGGTCTCACCATGGCCCTGTACAACGGCATTATGACTTCAGGCTTTCGGCTGATGAAACTTCTATTGATACAACCCAATATCTGCCTTGCCTTAGATGAAGCCTTCTCCACTTGATTGGCAGTTTTCATGTCTGCACTGATGATTACTCCTAAATCTCGTTCTGCTGAAGTCCTAGTTAAAGTTTCTCCGTTCAAGAAGTACGTCCTAAATGGATTTCCGCTTCCGAGGTGCATGACCTTACATTTCTTAGCATTGAAGCCTAGCTGCCAGGTTGAGGACCAACTTTGCAATGTAAGCAGGTCCTGCGCCATATAATTCTGTAAACTGCATTCACTTACTATATTACATAGTTTGGCGTCATCGGCGAATAGTGTTATTTTACCTTGAAGCCCTTGATCAGATCCCCTATGAATATGTTGAAAAGGAGTGGACCCAGGACCGAGCCCTGCAGCACTCCACTGGTCACCTCCGATGTTTTAGAGAGGGTACCATTAACCACCACCCTCTGAAGTCTGCCACTCAGCAAATCATTGACCCATGCAGTTAGTGTCTCTCCTAACCCCATCGATTCCATCTTGCTTAGCAGCCTGCGGTGTGGGACACTGTCAAAAGCTTTACTGAAGTCCAGGTACACGACATCCAAAGACTCTCCCAAGTCCAACTTTCTTGTTACCCAGTCAAAGAAGCTGATGAGATTGGATTGGCAGGACCTACCCTTGGTGAATCCATGCTGACTAGGATCCCGAAGATTCCCTTCATTCAAGATCGTGTCCAATTTGCTTTTAATTAGTGTTTCCATGAGTTTGCACACTATTGATGTGAGACTCACTGGTCTATAATTCGCAGCCTCTGCCCTGCAACCCTTTTTATGCAGAGGAAACTCATCGGTCTATAATTCGCAGCCTCTGCCCTGCAACCCTGGAGGTGGCCACATCAGCTCCGATGCCCCAACGGCGGTTTCAAAAAGTTTCCTGAGGACCACAGCCACACGGCGGTCCTGCATTACTTTCAATACAACACCTCCTGCACTGGGAAGAGAGGTGACCTTAGTCACTTGTGCCACCAAGGAATCCACCTTGAGCTGCCACAAAAGCTGCTGCACTCCTGCACCAGGGGATACAAGCAGGACATAGCTCTAGCACTCTTCAAAGTACCTTCTGGAGAGTTAAACTGCTCAGAAACCATAAAATTCATATCCAGATGCCAGGGAAAGGTCGTAGAATGTGAGCATCCACTACAAAGCCTGGACAGAGCTGGCTTAGTGGCTAAGCACAATTCCTACAAAGATGCAGTAGTAAAAAATAGGCAGAGCCACAAACTTGATTAAGTGCAGGACAGCAGAATCACCAGAATCCGGAGCCCCCAAAGGATCCGCGGATCCAGCACTGAAGCCCAGATCCCCTGATCTGCACTGTCAAACAAGGAATCAGAGAGTTTAGGATCAGCAACCGGATCCCCCAAATCAGGAGCAGGCAGATCAACACCTGGATAAGGCAGAGATGAGGACACACCCGAAGATACCATGCCACCCAAAAATGCCCTGGGAGGGAAAGGAGACTGCTCAGAACATGCTCTTTGGGTTGTTTTTTTTAACTGAGTACAAAACGATTTTGAAACTTCATGATTTTAGAGAAGGCAACCGGCTCCTGAGGCATGGAGTCACCCTTAGATGACTTAAATTTGCATTAGAGAATGACACGGTGACAAAATTCATCACCGTTCCCGTCCCCGCGGATAACCGCGGTAAACCATCTTCATGTCATTCTTTAAGGAGAGAGGGAAGAATCAGAGTATGAATGGCCACAACCACTGACCCGCAAGCTTTGCTTTGAAGAATGCTGGTATAGAAGGACTGAGGCTGAAATAGACACTAAAAAATGACATGGGATTATTTCCCGCGGTTATCCACAGGAACAGGAACGGTGATGAATTTTGTCACCGTGTCATTCTCTAATTTGCATGTCTTAGACCGCGGGGAGTCTGCAGCTAGACTGACCGAAGAACCAGACGTGCCAAATCCCAAAAGTAATGGAGGCTGCCCCGCTGGATACACCTGCCAGCTGCAGAGTAGACCCTTATCAAAAAGGATCTCTGATTTCACAAAAAAGACTGCAACTAGAGTGAAAAACCACAAAACTATCCACAAAATAAAAAAGAAAAACTGAGCAGATCACAAGATGCCTGCAGAAAGAGAAACTGAAGGGACAGCAAACTCTTGGGAGGAGATTTCAAAAGCTGTGATTTGACATCTTTTTACCGTATGCTCGCAAGAGTGAACAAAATACCCTAATGTTCAGCATACCATTCGCATTGCACTGGAATATCATCTTACATGCATACAAATTATATACATAGTTGGTGATCTTATTAGATAAACCCAATTAAGCTACTTAAAGAGTTGAATGATTACACGAAGTCTGTGACCCTTAGCTATAAGATCTTAAGATGAACTTAAATGTAAAAAAAACAAAGGTTTATTTAGTAAGGGGCAAATGGAATTTCACAGATTAAAAATAAATCAGTTGTACTGCCATCTACATTTTGACATGGAAGTACAATTGGAAAATTATATGGTTTGTAGAGTTATAGGTGAGTTTGACAGCATGAGACACTTTTTTGGAATCATTTGATAAAACACTATAAAGTTATAAACGTTTTAAGACTTATCTAAGTATTTCAAGCATTAGTGATTTATCAACTAAGCCAGTGCCTCTCAGCTCAGTCTTTGGGGCACTCCCAGCCAGTCAGCCATTTGGGCTATCCACAATTAATATGCATGAAATAGATCTGTACAGCAAGACCGCATCTCTCTCTCATGCATGTTAATTGTGGATAGCCCGAAGGGCTGACTGGCTGGATGTGCCCCCAGGACTGGTGTGAGAACTGGACTGAAAGTTGTCATCCATAGTATTTCCTTGACACAGCAATGTATTTGTTTTTGCAGATGCCATTTTAATATTTGTATGCTATGTAATATACTGGTTCAATAAACAATAGGGAAAAAAATCAAAACATTAAACATACCTTTGACACTTCTTCCTTTTCACTGTTTTCCTTAATGAATACTTTTTCTAGTTCAGGACTTATTCCTTCAACATTGTATGGCACTCGGGAAACTACAGATTTTGGCACAGAGATGCTTGATAGTGGCATGGAGACGGACCTGGTGTTGGAAGCCTACAAAATAGAAACATGCTAATGTAGAGCTAGAAGGAAAAAGCCTGATGTAACTCAACTGGCAAATAAAATGATCAAGATTTCTTTTATTTTTGCTCCTGTGAAGAATACTGTTTAATCTTAAATATTCAGCTTATTTATCCACTACCAAAACCAAAAATCTAAAGGGTTCTTTTACCAAGTTGCAGAAAAATTTGGCCTTACATGGAGTTTTTCCCTATACAGTACTCCCCCGATATTCACGGGGGATCCGTTCCAGGAACCCCCACTAATCTTGAAAAACCGCAAATAAGGTTTTTTGTGGGGGAGACTGGAGAGGGCAGCGGAAGAGGCAGGAGAGAGCAGCCGGAGCACCAGCGAGTGAAGGAAATAACTTGCTGTATGCTCCAACCGCCTCTTCCTATACTAAAGTCGGGCCTTACCAATCAGGACTTGCATGTCAAAGCAGCTCCTGATTAGTGAGGCCCGACTTTAGTACAGGAAGAGGCGGTCGGAGCATACATCGAGTGATTTCCTTCACTCGCTGGCGCTCCGGCTGCCCTCTCCTGGTCAGTGGTTCGCCATCAGAAAATACCGCGAACTGCCGACCGCGAATTCGCGGGGGAGCACTGTACACTAAAGCCATTTTCCCCCACAGCCGGAAAATGGCTGATTTCTAATTTTCAAATCAAAAGCCATGCACCAAAGTTTCTATTAGAATACAACCATTAACAACAATTAGCGTGTAAGCACTTACTGCCACCCATTTTATAAGCAGTAAGGGCTCATGAACTAATTCTATGCTGCCTGCCTGTCACTAGGCCTGCCTGCCTGCCTGCCTGTCACTAGGCCTGCCTGCTCTGTGCCCTTTCCCTGCCCGCCCTGTGTCCTGTCCCAGCCTACCACTAGACCACCAGAGGGGGGGTCAGGGTACAGAGCTTGGCAGGGAGGGGGGAAATGGTGCAGAGCCTGGCAAGGAGTGTGGAGTTGGGTGCAGAGCCTGGCAGGGAGAATTTGGTTCAGAATTTTTTTTTTCTTATTTTCCTCCTCTAAATATAGGGTGCGTCTTATGGTCAGGTGCATCTTATGGAGCAAAAAAATACAGTATTCACAATGCTTTTTAACTTGTGAAGAAAACCATATTTCAATACTGAAAAGTAGTGGAAATTCCATCAATTCAGAGGTGGGAACAAAAGATACAAGAGATGGCTAAGGTAGAACTAGATTCTATGGTAACTCAAGTGGAAATGGTACAATATATTTATTTATGGAGAGAATTCCAGAAACTACATCCTCTGTTCTCTCAAACTTCTGACTCCTGGGGAGGGAGCGGGCAGATTAGGGAGAAGGTATAATTGGAATTTAAACGAATGGGTGAGGTGTGTGGTAGTTTGCAGGCTGTAGTAATTGGGTTTTTGACAGTAAAAATGGGCATTTAGGAGTGTGGTCATAGGGTTAACTATGATTGAAAGGCTTCACATCTCACTTTGCATCTTTAATAGCTGTTTGTCTTGATACTATTAGTTGCTTATAAGTTTGCAAGCTTGTCCTGGGATAATTAACTTAACAAATAAAAACTATAAAGAATAAGACTAAGTTTTGGAAGATTAATTTTCAAAGTGTTAAGCAAATGAACCTCATCTTCTGGCTGCCAGTCAGACTGAACCTCAATCCCTGAAAAGCTGCGCCACAAAAAAGGAGAGGACCATACAGCCAGCACACTGTTAGTCCCAGACAAGCCAGGAAGGAGCCCACCCAGCCTGCGCTCAAGCTCCTGACTGAATCAGGGATGTGAGCAGCTATGCAGTGGATGACCAAGCTATAAAAAATTACTTGCAGGCTAGCTAGCTGTCCTCAAGGAGTTGATCTGCTAAAAGCAGACTTCCGCCGTGCAAGTCTACATTTTATCCCAAGAAGAGGTTCCACCAAGTGGGAAACTCCAGGCACAGAGTCTCTAAAGACCACTGAGTAAAAATACCCCAAAATAATAAGACCGTAGCACAAAACAAACTAAGGGGCAGGAGCAGCTCCCTGGGAAGGAGGCAGAGTTGGAAAACATCATTGACAGTTTTCTGCAAGCAACTACACATTGCAATAGAATTACATTTGGTCAATTGGAAGATTAGCTAAGGAGCAGTTATTTTTCAAAAGGGTGATATGGGTGCTAGATACCTTTGTTTTATAAACAAAGTTACAATATAAAAACTGTTATATGTTTATTCGTTCCCTTTAATATTTCGTTTTGTTTAAAGATCATTCACATGGTATATATGCAAAAATATGGGCAGCAATGGGGGATACTTTTTAACATCACTGCAATTTATTTTGTCTGACTTCCAAACAATGACAAGTCTTTATTAAACAGAGCTAACCTGTATACACAAGTGTTTTTGCAACAAATATACTCCTATATTTAATTCTCTGAAGAATACTTTACTGAGTATCATTATAAATGAAGGTAGAGAAGCAGACAATGTAAGTGAAAGAATGTTGATCATATTTTCATTCCTGATTAAATGAGTGTACTTGCACATCTTGAACCAAAGTAACCTGCTTACCTGAGTCTGATTGATTGCTACGTGGTTTCCATGGAGGGGTGATTGGCGATCCTTTTCCTTACTGTGACGACTGCTCTGTTTACTGCGTTGGAGCTGCTGCCTCAGCTTGGCTATCTGCTAGAAAAAGACAAAGACAGTGATTTGACTAGTGGTTTATTAACAGAAGTAAAATAAATGGTTTTAGTATATACAAAACTATTAGAAAAGTTTAAACAGTAGAAAAGTAAACAAAAGAAAAATATATAATCTGAATCCATATTTATATTGTAGGACAGTATACACTCAATAAACAGATGATTGGGGGGGGCGTGGCTTGGAGGTGCACGCGAATGGACGGTTGAAGAAGGACCTCCCGTTGAAAACAGATATTTTTGTCATAAATTAATATCGGAATATATAAATTTGCCGGGTTTTTTTCATACCGATTGTTATAATGGCCACGGGTAAACAAAACAAAGTAGACTCGGCGATGTCCAATACAGGAAGTGTGAAGAGATCAAAACCAGAGCCAGTAACACCATCGAAAACCCCGCTACCAAAAGACAGCAAATGGGAAGATGAAATGTTCAAAGAAATAAAAGCAATTAAAGAAATAGTGCTCTCAAACTCAAAAAAACTTAACGATTTACAGGAGGAAGTTTCTACATTAAATAGGAGAACGGAGGTACTGGAAATAAAAGTTAATCAACTAGAAAAGAACGTGGAGGAGTTTCAAACGGAAAAAAAGCAGTCTGATGAAGAAAGAGAGAAAATTGCCTTACTTGCCAGGGAACTGGAGGATTGTTCAAACCGGATGAGAAGGTCGAATTTAAGAGTATTAGGGATACCGGAAGGGGTGGAGAAAGGTGATCCAATTTCCTTTTTAGAAAACTTCATAATGAAAGTCCTCCCCTTTAAATCAAAACATCCGATTGAGATAGAGAGAGCACATAGGGTATCTACTAGAAGAACATAAGAATTGCCATACTGGGACATATCTAAAGTCCTTCAAGCCCTGAATCCTGTTTCCAACAGTGGCCAACCCACATCCCAAGTACCTAGCAAGATCCCAAGTAAAACAGATCTTATGCTGCCTATCCTAGCAATAAGCTCCAAACTTTGGAATCATTTGCCCAAACAGTTGAAATAAGAGGCAAAATTAAAATCTTAAAATTATGTTAAAAATGGGTTGTTGGTTTTTGTTTTTTTTAAAGAAGCATTTGGACAAGATTCGATCCAATCTGAACTGACCCATGTTTTCTAAATGATTTTTGGATCTTCAGTCAGCAGTCCTGTGAAATCTTAGTATGATATTTTTGTTTTATTTAGGAGTGAATGTTATCTTGGATGCTTGCTGTTTGTGTGGGGGTCAAAATTCTATTTAACATTGGAGTTCTTTTTATTTGTTTTTATTTGATTGTATTTTGTAAACCGCTTGGACCAGTAAAATGAATGAGCGGTATAACAAGATTAATAAACTATAAGCAGTGAATTTTTCCAAGCCATCTCAACAATAGCCTGTGGACTTCTTTTAGGAAATTATCCAAACCTTTTTTAAACCCCGCTATGCTAACCAATTTCATTACATTCTCCAGCAATGAATTCCAGAGTTTAATTACAAGTTGTGTGAAGAAATATTTTCTCCAGTTTGTTTTAAATCTACTACTTAGTAGCTTCCATCGCATGCTCCCTAATCCTAGTATTTTTGGAAATAGTACACAAGCGATTCACATCTACCTTTTCCACTCCACTCCACTTGGCCCCTCTTTTAACCCTTTGTCAATCCATTGGATTCACAGTATATGCTTATGCAGATGATTTCCAACTTCTGCACACAATTGATCCCACAAGTTCACATGACATATCTAACATTAACCAAAAGCTAGCCAAAATCCATGACTGGCTAAATGTCAATAAGCTATCCCTAAGCATCAACAAAACTACTACTGTGTGTGCTCTTCTCAGGGAAAGAAGGGACACAACTTATTAACCCAGTCTTAATCGATAATAAGCCACTTAATCAAACTAACAACACAAAAATTTTGGGAGTACTAATAGATAATAAACTTACGTTTCGTTCACACATCAGTGCATTGGTCAAAAATTGTTTCTACAAGTTGAAGATGATTCGATCACTTGTCCCCCTCCTTGATAAATTCTCCCTTAATACACTAGTTCATTCCCTAGTAATATCAAAACTAGATTATTGTAATTCTTTATTAAAAGGGGCATATTTAAAAGACATAAGGCGTCTTCAACTTATACAAAACACAGCAATAAAGATAATTTCAGGTTCAAAAAAATTTGACCATGTCACACCTTTGCTGCAAAAAGTTCACTGGTTGCCAATAACATATAGGATTACATATAAAATAGCTCTTCTAGTCTTCAAGACAATACAGACCAACACACCGGCATTTATAGATAGGCTTCTGATTCCACATAGTTCATCGAGAGTTCTTAGATCATCTTCACAGTTTACCCTTAACGTTCCCTCCTTGAAAATTATCGGAACACGCCGTGCTTCTATTTTTTCTGTAACAGCTCCAATGACCTGGAATTCTCTTCCTTTATACATAAGACTCAAACAAGATTTGCAGAAATTTAAGAGTAGCTTAAAGTGCCTTCTTTTTAAAGAAGCCTTTAACTGAAAATATAAAAGTTCATTCAAGAGGTAATACTTTACTATTTCTACCATCTCCAAAACAAGATTTCTAATAGCTCTCTTATTCGACCCCACTTCTGCCAGTAATCCTCTTCTTCCTATCCTCCTAATGTACTTCCCTTTTATGTACTTTTTCTTCAAAAAATTGTATTTCCTCCCCTCTTTCCTATTGTTTCCCGTGGTTTTAAAAGCAATTATCCATGTAGGTCTAATTAATGTATTTTGTATAAGTGATTTCTCTAAAATCATATTTTTATCTTTTGTACAACGCTTTGTAATTTGGAAAAGCGTTCAATTAAATAATATGAATAAATTTGAAAACTTGAAACTTGACTTCTATCATATCACCCCAGACCTGTCTCCTCTCCAAGTTGAAGAGCCCTAGCCACTTTAGCCTTTCCTCATAGGGAAGTTGTACCATCTCTTTTATCATTTTTGTCGCTATTCTCTGTACCGTTTCTGATTCCGCTATATCTTTTTTGAGATATGGTAACCAGAATTGCACAAAGTATTCGAGGTGTAGCCGTACCAAAGAGCGATACAAGGGCATTATAAGACTTTCATCTTTGTTTTCCATTAGAGAATGACACGGGAGACAAATTTTTTTCCCGTTCCCATGGGAACTCATTTTACCATCCCATCCCCGTGAGTTCATTTCCTGTCCCTGCCCCATTCCTGCAAGCTCCATCTTCATCTGCACAAGCCTCAAATACTTTAAAATCTTAAGTGTCCGAGGCTTGTGTGGATAAGGCAGAGCTTACAGGAATGGAGCAGGGACAGGGACAAAACTTGCTGGACAAGATGGGGAAATTGAGTTCCTGTGGGGACGGGGACTCTATTTTTCATTCCTTTTCTGATAATTCCTAACATTCTATTTGCTTTCTTAGCCACTGCTGCACACTGAGTTGAGTTTCAACATATCCTCAACGATGACACCTAGATCCTTTTCCTGGGCAGTGACTTGCTTAATTCTATAATAACCTATAAGCAAAATGTTAATAAATGATAATAGCTAAACTCACTGTATCCCTGATTAAAACAAAACTTCTAGAGTAGGATTCACAGAAATGCTCCTAGCTCTGCACACAGGACCCAAGTAGAAGACAGAGCTCTAGAATCTCATTACACAGGTAAGATAATTGTGCAGGGAGGAGAAATCTGAATTTGTTAGAATTGAAGAAGGTGGAGCCTAGTCCAACGGAACAGATTCATCCTTAAACAGAGCAGAACCAAGCTGCTGGTGCTAATCTTAAAGGACACAGAGAACCCTTTAAACTAGAACCTGGAGCATATGGTTCAGAGTATAGTATCTTCAACAGATACTGGTGAAACAGAAATTAAATAAAAGCTTAAGTAGATCAAGAATCCTTTCCTTGAGTTCTGCTAGATCAGTCCAATAACGTTTCTCCTATCGGCAGATGGAATCAGAGGCCCAAAGAAAAAATTATGTTCTTACCTGTTAATTTTCTTTCCTTTAGACGCAGCAGATGAATCCAGAGACCAATGGGAATAGCACACATCTACCAGCAGGCGGAGATAGAGAAACAACAAACTTTGAAAGTTGCAAAAAAAAAAAAAAAAACAACAGACAATATTCAGAAACAGTGGGGCTCTGGATTCATCTGCTGCGTCTAAAGGAAAGAAAATTAATAGGTAAGAACATAATTTTTCCTTCCTTAGCAACAGCAGCAGATGAATCCAGAGACCAATGGGATGTAGCAAAGCAATCCTCAATCTGGGTGGGATGCAAACGCCGCCTCCGCAGCAACTGAAGCACTAAACGCATCCACCACATGCACCCCCACATCCAACCAGTAATGCTGAGAAAAAGCACTCTTAGAAGACCAAGTAGCCGCGAGACAAAACTCCTCCAAGGAAAAAAAATCTCTGGACCGAGTCCAAGAAGTAGCCATCGCTCTGGCGGAATGGTCATGAACTTCTTTCGCCAACCATTTCCCTGCCATCAAGCAAGCGTAAATAATGTCCTCCTGGACCCATCGAGCGATGGAGGCTTTGGGCACCGCCATGCATTTGAGGCATCCCTTGAAAAATACACAAAGGTGATCTAAACAACTAAAAGTCGTTAGAAACCTAGCACGCGGAGAACGCTAAGCACTTTCAAAAAATGCAGTGAAGAAAAGCACGTCTCCCCATTTCTCCTCCCAGGAAGAAGGAAGGAAAAGTGAGTGTGTCATAAAAGAAAGAATGACCCTCCTTAGAAAGAACTGACACCCCAGATTTTGTAAATTAGAAATAGGAATCCCCGCCAAACAAGGCCTGCAACTCAGAAAACCGCTGAGCTGAAGCCATGGCCACAAGAAACCCCGTGTTCAACGGCACAGCCCTTTTGAGTCTCAAAAGACAAGGATGAAATGAAGCCTTTGGTAAACTGCGAAGAAGTACCTTAAGACTGTACTCCGGACAGGGCTTTCTAAGAGGTGTATGAATATACCGTACTCCATTTAGGAACTGAACTACATGAAGCTGAGAAGTAATCGAAGAGCAATATACCTAGCCCTTGTAACAAGCTAAGAATGGAACTTGAATCTGAAGGGAATTGAACGTTAAGCCCCTGGCAATACACTTGTGCCAAAAAAGAACTCTGGAAGGGTGAAAATGTTGAGAAGTACCCAAGAAAGGAAAAACCTCCAAAAGGAAGCAGAAGCCACAAGTTAAGACGTCTGTATCGCCTGGATATGAGAAGAAACAACCTGCTTCGCATAACCCTTACACGTCAGCTATGACTTTTCAAAAGCTAGGTCGTAATACCAAAGTAGTATGAATATCCATGTTGATCAGACCCTAGGTGAGCAAATCCGGAGATACCAGGAAACTCAACAGTCCGGCTGTCAAAAGACTCATCAGATCCGCATAGCAAGGATGGCGCAGCCAATCTAGAGATTCTATAAATAATGTGCCCTGAAAGTGAGTTTGAGATGGTAAATCCAAGCCATCAACAGCCAGGGGAAAACACTGAAAAAAGAGAAACCAGAGGCGAGAAAGAAACCACACTGCTACTGCTACCCCCTCTGACTCCCACTCCCTGTGCCCGCGGAGGAAGCTAGGAAGCTTAGAATTTCGAGACGAGGCCATGAGGTCTAGTTCCAGATCTCACTTCCATAAAAAGAGCTGGAACGCCTGAGCCAAAATTCTCAATATCCAGGATGTAGAAGATTTCACTATTACTAACATTTACACTTTCTGGAGCGTACACAGCGCTGTACACTGTAACATACAATAAATGGGCCATGATCAGATTTTGCGGAGAGAAAGTCTATCCAAACTCTTTTCCTGACCCATAAAATGATCTGTCACCAGACGAAGATGAGGGTCCACCCATTGAAGTAGAACCACACTTTACCCGCCAACTGAGTACATCACTTACTGCCCAGGCTGTAGAGAAATACCCCCATCATAATACTGACTGAAAAGACCTTCAGCGTCATTCCGGAAGAATGGTCTGAAGCTCCAGAAAGATAACCTGACCATGCTCCAGAGTAGAAGAATGAACAAGTACTGAGTCGCCTCTGAAGACCAGACTCCTGGAGCTGAGGATGGAAGGCACCGAGCCCCCTAACCCGACAGCCCGGGATGTTTGGTGACCATGAGCTAGTCCAGCAAAGACCGAGACATGCCTTTTAAAAAAGAAATCATACCGAGCGATGCTTGAGGAGCCTACCAAATAATTGGAGCCCTGAGATACCGGGAACCACCGGAACAAAAGCGACTGCTGTAGCATTATAATGGGAAAGCAAGCCGAAGTTCCCAGTGGAGTCAGCATCATGGATCCTAGAACCTGTACAGAATCCCATACTCTAGGTCAGTGATTCCCAACCCTGTCCTGGAGGAACACCAGGCCAATCGGGTTTTCAGGCTAGCCCTAATGAATATGCATGAGAGAGATTTGCATATGATGGAAGTGATAGGCATGCAAATTTGCATCATGCATATTCATTAGGGCTAGCCTGAAAACCCAATTGGCCTGGTGTTCCTCCAGGACAGGGTTGGGAACCACTGCTCTAGGTTATGGTGACCGAATTAGAATGCAAATCTGAGACTGCGACCCATCACCCTAGTCTCTGGGAAGAAACACATTTCTCTCCTATATGAATAAAAACATCTCCCCGATATACCTATAAATAGTACAAGAGAAAAGAGCGCTGTGCAAATTCGAAGATTCACGTCCAAAGAACTGAGGAAAAGAAACCACCCTTTTCGTGACAGTCAAATGGCCCGACTGGAAGACATCCAAATCAAGCAGTCAGTCAAGAAGAAAGCAAGTGAATCGCCTGGTAGTTGCAAAACGGTACCACTGCCCACATTTTCTAAAATGTTCGAGAAGCCTTGGGTAGGCAAAATGGCATGTGCCAAAATCGAAAGCGCTGCTCAAAGAGAGGCAAGCAAACCTAGTGCCGATTCGGAGTCCATAGTGAAAATATAAATATTCTTCCAGTTTTTCTGCAGAGAAACTAATTCAGCAGAATGGGATCCAGCCTGCCCAATGCCCCCATCTTGGGCACCATGAAGTAAGTTCCTGGAGAACTACAAGAACTGCCCTGATGACCAGTAACACTTAAAAGGGAAACACAAAACATAGAGACTCCAAGAACGAACCGGAAACCTGAGGAGGATGCAAAGTTGCAAGCATCCTGAAAAATATTCACAGCCCCCTGACCTGACATTTTAGCGTCTTCCCCCTCATGAAAATGCCTGAAGTGTCAAGATCAAGTGTCAAGTGTGAAGAAGTCAAGATCTCCTCAGAATGAAGTGCAGAAGGTCAGGGAACGGCAGAATGAGAACTGTAGGATCTGTAAGAAGAAAGAAATTCTCCTACAAAAAATCAAGTTTCGCAATGTAAAGAGGAATACATGAAAACAGTACTAATTCCATGCAACGTGAGAGAAATACGTATGTCCTTTAAAGTGAATACGTACTAGACGCAATCAAGATGCTGCATCTACCGCCCTGTGGAAAACATCATCCTAACAGGTATCAGACAAAGCTCACATCGCTAATGAGAGCTTCAGGGATGAGGCTAACAGCCAAATAGCGCATGCTCCACCACGGGTTTGATAGAATAGGTAACTGGCTCCTGATTAGAAGGAGCTGTACAGCCCTTCCTGTCTGGTCAGGGGGTCAGTCTAGCATGTGCCATGAGAAAATGGCGACAGGAGAAACCAGCGTGATAAGCATGGAAATCTGAAGTCCAGACCCCCTCAGAAATAGAGTCCTGGACGCAGGAAGATGCGAAGTATCATTATGCCCATAGAGACAGCCCGAATTTGGAAACTGTTTGTACTACCTTTAGGCATATATATCCTATGCCACTCTAGACACATGCAGCGCAGCACTGAGGCCCAAATAAGAAGGACAGTTACCAACAGACAAAGGCTCAATCTGCAGAGACCCCAAGAGAGACAATGAGATACCCGTGTGAAATACAGGGCACTATCTTACTGCTGATCTCACTATGCCATGATTTGCCGTATGTCGACCCAGTCCAGAGACAAATCGAGACTGGGTGACCTAGCACAGGTCAGAGTCTCTCTGGTAATCCCCTTGAGTGCTAACCCCAGAGTCCGATTAAACTAGCAGCTTCCTTCAAGTGAATATAGCAGAAACACAGACATAGACATATAAATCTGCCCAAGCTTGTCCCAAAGCTGGTGAAACACGTACAACTTGTCTGAACCGGAAAGGAGAGAAGCCACAGCATACCTTGACCAAAGTCAGCTGGAAATAAACTACCGGAACGCTGCAGCTTTCCCGCCATCGCCGGAGACCCAAGCACGCGCCTGATTCTAGTCAACACATGGCCGCTGCATCAACACTCCTAGAAACATAGTTGGATTCAAGCCCTGCAAAATTTACCCTGCTGCATGGAAAGAAAATCAGACTCGGGTAATAACTAGAAGAATGGTGCGGTGCTTCCCACAGCACTGGAAAAAAACATGTCTCATCTCATGCGTGTGCTATAAACCGGCACCTGCACAATCAGCTTCACATGGCCACGACAAACACCGACGAAAGAGAGCCTCGGATTAAACAGGAGTACTACTGCTGCACTGAAACCCAACGAGGATAACAATTGCGAACATGAAATTGTACTGCTACTGTCGCTCTGTAACCAACAAGGAAACCAAGCACATGCATGCAAAGAGCGGGGAAAGTCCCAGCTCCCTCAACGGACTTCTAGTCATAAAACTTAGCCTCAATAAAATATCCATTCCTTAAACGTACGTTGACCGAACCCACAGTACTAAGACTCCCAAACAGAACCTGAAGTTCAAACAACAGTAAAAAACACATACATACTCACACGCTTGTTGTTAGGGCCGGTTGAAGCCAGTAAGAGCTGGTTGTGCAGCACTAACAGGGCAGAATGTAGCAACTGTGGTCTCCCTTTTTTTTTTTTTTTAAATAGAGAAGGGAAAGAAAAAAAAACCCAAGATCCAGTTAGACCCTCTAGCAATGGAGGGAGGATGAGGCAGGGACCTGTGGGGGGCCCAGGTGTAACCCCTAAAGCTGGCACCGTTCAGCCGGATACTCCTGTCTCACTGAAGAGAAACCTCAACAGGAGAAATAGAATGGCAGTCTCACTGAAGAGAAACCACAACAGAAGAAAATAATTTTCCAGTCACAGCCAGAATTCAGGAGCTAGTTGAATAGCGACCATCACCTGCTGGGAGATAGAGCATACTGAAGATACAGGAGTGCCAGCCAATAGGACCACCTTTTAATCAGTTTCTCTATCTCCGCCTGCTGGTAGATGTGTGCTATCCCCATTGGTCTCTGGATTCATCTGTTGCTGTTGCTAAGGAAGACTCCAATATCATCATTAGTTGAACAAGTGGTGCAGCCAGGAATATTTTAGTATGCTAATACCACAGCTACTCTAAGACCAAAACAAAGTATTAAAAAAAGCAAGAGAAACAAAATGAACCCAAAACAGAGATCACATAGGGCTACATTGCAAAACTGACTATATACAAACAAATGTAAGATCTAAGAACCAAGAATTTACAGAATACAACAGTCTTCTTGAGCAGGTACTGAACTGGTCTAGCAAGACTCAAGGAAAGGAAAGAGAAAAGAAAAAAAATTACCTTCCTTATCCTGCTACACCAGCTCAGTCCCATGGGACATGCCAGAGTTTTTATTCTGCAGGTCGGATGGAAGTAAACACCTTGCAGGTGTTTGCTTGTTATCACTTGTTTTTGAAAATTAATAAAAATGTTTGAAACTAAAATATGCAATCAGTAACAACTATAGATCAAAATATAGACAGCAGATATGAATTCACAAAACTGATACATTTTGATCACTAAATTGAAAACAAAATTATTTTTCTAAAAAAAAGAAAAAAAAAAGCCCACCTTGCAGGATTGTCCTACAAAAAGCACTGTCCTGTCTACCCTGAACATTAAGCTGTCACTCTCTCTGTTGACCTAATCCAGCATGCAATCAAAGGTACTGGGGCTGTGTGTTCCTTGTGAGGACCACGAAAGAAAACAAAATGAAGACTGGACATCCAAAAGAATCAGCGATCTCCAAATAGCGAAGTACTCTGTATACATCCAGCTTAGAAACAATCTGCAATGATCCCGATATTCAGGACCTCCAAAAGGCATGGAAAGTGACATTTGGTTCAAACAGAAAAACCTCTCTCTGAATTAGTAGAGAAAGCTATTTTTAGAAAAATTAAAAGATTTTGTGAAGAAAAATAATTTTGCACCCATAACCAGTGTTCTCCCTAGCGTCTTTTAGCCGGGCGCTCTGCCCAGCTAATTTAGATGACCACCCTGCTGTCATCTTGATTGCGAATCCTGCTGCTGCTGCTGCCGCCGCTGCTCAACATTTTTTTAAAAACCTCTCACCGGCTTGGAGATTTCCTGGGCTGGCTCAGCACAGCCTGAATTGCCGCCGAAAGTTCAGAATTTGACTCCTGCCTGACTTGTTGGGTTTTTTTTGCGCCAACAAGCCACTTGAACCCATGCTCCGGTGCTCTAACGGTAACATTGTGTGTGCCGGCTTCCTTTCTCTTCCCTCCGAAACCGGAAGTTACATCCCGGGGGAAGGGAAGCCGGTACGCACAGTGTTACTGTTAGAGCCCCGGAGCATGAGTTCGCTACAGGCTAAGGCGGGAGACAGGTCAGCGACAGAGGGAAGCTTACAACTTGCTGCTCTTGCTTGCTTCGGGCCTTCCTCACTGCCGGGTCCTGCCTACTTTCTGTTTCTGTGAAGGCAGGACCCAGCAACGAGGAAGGCCCGAAGACAGGTCAGCGATGAAGGGAAGCTTACAACTTGCCTTAGTCTGTAGCGACTCTGCCGAAGGGTGTGTGAGATGGGAGGGATGGGAAGAGAAATGCTGCTGCACCCAATGGGGGGGGGGGGATGAGGGGGAAGAGAAATGTTGCTGCGGCTGCACCCATTTGTTGGGGGGAAGGGGAAGAGAAATGCTGCCGCACCCAATATGGGGGAGGAGGAAGAGAAATGCTGCACTCATTTGGGGAGGGGGAAGAGAAGTGCTGCTGCTGCACCCAATTGGCGAGGGGAGAGGGGAGAAGTAAGACCAGGGGAGAGGAACGTCTTATAAACAGATTTAAAGTGCTTTCTTTTTAAAGATGCCTTTGACTGATTCCAGTTTTATTTTTGTAAAATTTAGTCTGCCCTTTTGAATTTTATACTCTGTTGTTTTTATTTACCCCTCCTGATGTTTAACCCCTTATTTGTTTCTTTTCTATTAAATATTGTATTTCTTACCCTTTTTCCCTTTTTGTAATGTATGTCTTGTTCGTTGAGTACTGTTTATGTGTTTGTTCCCCCTGAAAACTTTAAGTTTTTTTTTTACTATGTTCATTGCTTTGAAGTATGATAAAGCGATTAATCAAATGTTAAATAAATCTTGGACATTATTCTTTTTGTATTTGTACCTATAATAAATGCCTCATCAAGATTTTTGCTTTCCACAGTCTGTTCTTTTGTTTTTTGGATCTCTGTTTTTTGACTATGGAACATTTGGGCTTTTGCTTTGTTTGCATTAGTATTTATGCATCACTAATATGCCCCAGGCATTCAACATGATTTACAATTTAGAAGAGACTGGCCATAGCCAGGGATTACATTATTTCATTAGGCTTCATACTACTACTAATAATAATAATTACTTCTGTAGTGCTACTAGACATACACAATGCTGTACATCAAAACACAGAAGAGATAGTACCCGCTCAAAAGAGCTTAAAGTCTAGTCAAGACAGACAAACTGGACAAGAAGGTGCATTTATACACAATGCTCATGACACAGATACTGTATATACTCGAATATAAATCAAGATTTTTGAGCCCCAAAATGGGGGTCTCTCTTTATATTCGGGTCCTCAAGTCTGTGCACTCCCTCACCCCGACCCGTTGCAGGCCTTCTATAAGCCTGCCTTAAGCCCTAGTGGTCCAATGGTGAGCCAGGACAGGAGCGATCCTTCTCATGTCCTGTCCCAGCCAGCTATGAACTACCCCACCTCCCAAAACTCTCTTCAACATACCTTTTGAACCGTGGTGGTCTAGCAGTGAAGCAGCACAGGAGCAATTTTTCTTTGCTTCTGTCCTATGCAGAGCTGCAATCAGAAATGGCTGCGCAAGTTCCCGGTGCAGTTTCGTGAGTTCTCACGGTCTCATGAGACCATTTCACTGCTAGACCAGCAGAGTTCAAAAGGTATACTGGAGAGGGGTCCAGGAGGTGGAAGGGAAGCAGGGTGGTTAACAGCAGGCCAAGACAGGATGTAGGAAGGATCGCTCCTGCCAAGGCTCACTGCTGGACCATCAGGGCTTAAGGGGAAGCCTGCAGTAGGTATCAGAGGCTGGGTGCATAGTTGGGCAGGAAAGGAAGGGGGAAGGCAAGGCAGGGCAATTGTTTATGTTCATTAAAAATTTGATATACCGCTTGTAGCATGCAACTGTTCAAAGCAGTGAACAATAAAAAATACCAGTACATCACACAAATAGAAAAGAACTCCATTAAATATAGAACAAGCATATATAAATCTAGAAATATAATTTTATCTTGCTGTGTTTGCAGGTTAATCCTTGAATATCACCTGGGTAAAGATCAATAAATATGATCATTCTGAGAAATATCATGCCCAAATGCTAAACTAAATAAATATGTTTTCAAAAGTGTTTTAAAAGCCTTTAAATTGAATTCCAATTCCTATAAATGAATCTGATTTTGAAGCTGGTTCCATAAACTTGGTGCTAAGTAGAAAAAGCCTTTGAACGAGTAAATTCCCATTTAGTCCTTCTAACTGATGGTAATACCAAACTATTATCCCATAATGATCTCAATGTTCGTAGTGGAGAATACGGAATGCTGTATTTTTTGCTCCACAAGATGCACTTTATTTCTCCAAAAATTGGGTGGAAATAAGGGTGCGTACTTTTAAATTGTGATGGTCAGTGGACGGCTGTCTGCAGATTATGTTGGGGCCCGCAGCACACAAGGGCGCTAATGCCCGGGCCCGCGACAATTCCTAATTGTGCTGGTCACTGGTGCTTCGCTGGACAGCTGCCAGCTGATTACCGGTATGTCGGGGCCAGCGGTGCACAAGCGCGTGCCACTTCTGAATGACTGCCTCAGTTCTCGCAAGCCCTGACATAATCAGCAAGCAGCCGTCCACTGACCACCACAATTTAAAGGTGCTGGGGGGGTATGTAAAAGTGATGATTGATTGGGGGACTGGGACAGAATTTAAAGATGCTGGGGGATATGTAAAAGTGATGATTGATTGGGGAGGGGCTGGGACAGAATTTAAAGGTGCTGGGGGGTATGTAAAAGTGATGATTGATTGGGGGACTGGGACAGAATTTAAAGATGCTGGGGGATATGTAAAAGTGATGATTGATTGGGGAGGGGCTGGGACAGAATTTAAAGGTGCTGGGGGGTATGTAAAAGTGATGATTGATTGGGGAGGGGCTGGGACAGAATTTAAAGGTGCTGGGGGGTATGTAAAAGTGATGATTGATTGGGGAGGGGCTGGGACAGAATTTAAAGGTGCTGGGAGGTTTGTAAAAGTGATGACTGATTGGGGAGAGGCTGGGATGGAATTTTTTAAAAGGTGCCGGGGGGCTGAGACAGAATTTAATAATTTATTTCTTATATACCGCCAAAGCCATAGTAGTTCGAGGCGGTTTACAATGAAGAAGGACTGGACAATCAGCGAAATGTTACATTGGTACAATCAGAGAAACTAAGTACTGGAGAAAATGGTACAATCAGAGAAAATTGGAGCAATCAGGGAAAATGGTACAATCAGCAAAAATGGTACAATCGGCAAAAGATGGAGCAATCAGGGAAAATGGTACAATCGGCGAAAGATGGAGCAATCAGAGAAAGGTACAATCAGAATAAAAAAGTACAGTAAAGAAGGTCAAGACAATCTGCATAAGGTTAAATCTAAGAATGTAGGCATAACAAAGGGGTACAGACAGTGGATATGGGCATTTAGGTAAAAACAGAGAGGGTACAATCAGCAGATGTAGATGCAGTTTAATGGGGTGCAGGACATGGTGAGATAAAAGGGGCCATGGGTAGGGCATAGGGCCATGGGTAGGGCATAGAGGTATTAGGTTGTAAATCTGGTAAATAGATTAGTTTTTAGTAGTTTCCTGAAGTTTAGGTAGGATGAGGCACGTGAGATGATGTGGGCCAGCCAATTATTGAGCTGACCTGCTTGGAAGGCAAGAGTTCTATTTAGATATCTTTTGTAACGGCAGGCCTTTAGAGTAGGATAGCTAAACAGGTGGGTTCTGTGTGTGTGTTTGAATAGGCGGTCTAGGATAAAATGGGGTATCAAGTAAAGGGGGGCCGAGCCAAGGATGGATTTGAAACAGAAACAGGCGAACTTGAATTGCACTCTTGCTTCCAAGGGTAGCCAGTGAAGTTTTTGGTAGTAGGGAGTTATGAGTTCCCATTTTTTTAGTCCGAAGATCAGTCTGATTGCTGTGTTTTGGATGATTCGCAATCTTTGAGTGTTTTGTTGTTTTTTTTAAAGATCCCAGGTAGATGATATTGCAGTAATCTAGTAGACTTAAGATGGAGGATTGCACAAGTAAGCGAAATGAGGGGGCGTCTAAGTACTTTCTGATGGATCTTAGCTTCCATAAGGTGGAGAAGCCTTTTCTGACCTGGAGGTCGGTGTGAGTTTCGAAGGTAAGGTTGCAGTCGAGAGTCACTCCTAGTATTTTTAAGGAGTTTGTTATGGGAAAAACTTGGCCATTCAGGGAGATTGAAGGGTCTTTGATTTTGTCGTTTGGACTTGCCAGGAAGAATTTGGTTTTATCTGAGTTGAGTTTCAGTTTGAAATCGGCCATCCAGAGTTCGATTTGCGTTAGGATTGTTGCTAGGTGATTGTTTATCTCGGGGGGTTATGTTGGTTAGGTGCCAGGTATATATTAGTATACAATTTGGTTCAGAATGGGTTTTTTTCTTGTTTTCCTCCTCTAAATCTGGGGTGCGTCTTATGAAGCGAAAAATATGATAGTAAGAATTTAAGTACCTTGGTTGTTGCGAATGAAATGATTTACGAGTCAACATTAAAATTTTGAATTGAATCCTATAAGATATTGGTAACCAATGATAAGAAAGGAATAACATTGTAACATGGTAAAATTGGCTTTTATGACCTAACAATTTTATACACACACTAATCCTCCAAATGTAAAGTCTATGACTAAAAATCCTAAACTGGAACGTACACAGGTGAGGCTGGACTCATTTAGAGCGGACTGCTGGGCACGATGGACCACTGGTCTGACTCAGCAGCGGCAATTCTTATGTTCTTAAATGAAGATATATGCTAGAGGGTTTCTTTAACAGTAAACCCACATATACAATGATATAAGGTTTTTCTGTTTTAGGCTGAAAGACCTCAAGTGTTCACAGCTAGCTAGATTTGGTACAAAACCTATTCAGACTGCCAATCGTGAACTATCACTGGTCTTAATTGCCTTTATTTTAAACACTCTTATTATATTTGTTAATTTTTGATGATTTTTTTCTTATTTCACCTAGTTCATATAGTGATGGAAATCAGTCAGCTTCTTCTCAGAACAGTACCACTAGTTGTATATACCTGCTTGCTAATCAGATAAAGCTTATAATACTTAGCTTATGTGGCACTGCTGAAATGATTATGCTGGCGATTATATTATATCTGTGTTGGAAAGCTGTTGATGGTGTTTAAAATAAAGGCAATTAAGAACAGTGATATTTCACAATTGGCAGTCTGGATAGGTCTTGTACTAAATCCAGCTAGCTGCGAACACTTGAGGTCTTTCAGCCTAAAACAGAAAAACCTTGTATCATCTAACAATTTTATAGCCATGTTTTGTGACATTTGAAGTCGATAATCCAGCATATACAGTACTCCCCCAAAATTCACGGGGGCTCCATTCCAGGAACCCTCGCGAATTTCAAAAAACCGCAAATGCGGTTTATCGGGTTGATGAAGGAGAGGGCAACTGGGTGCTGAAAATCATTTGCGGTATTTTCCGACCGCCTCTTCCGAGTACTAAAGTCAGGCTACGCCAATCAGGAGATGCTTTGACATGCCAGATAGCATGTCAAAGAAGCTCCAGATTGGTGTAACCATGACTTTAGTACCAGGAAGTGGTGGTCGGAAAATACTGCAAATTACTGAGTCCGCGAATCACAAATTTGCAGGAGTTTACAGTAGCATATTACCATTTTAGAAATTTGAAAAGCATGAATTAATGCATGAAAGTTTTTATTGTCAAAATAATACCCGATAGAATGTAGGGATCGAAGAGCACAAAAACCCTCTTCTCATGATTTCTGAAATCTGTTCATTAAAAGTAAGATGAGAATCAACCCAAATTCCCAAATATTTAAAAATTTTAACCACAGTAATAGTTTTACCTTTAAAGCATTCGAGAATATCTAGATCCAATCCCAACCCCAATATATTACTATTACCTTTAGGTTGTTTTTCCTTTTTCTATTGTTTATTATAAAGTTCAGTTGTGGATTTCTTGGAAGGATAGGCTCTCTGGAGTTAAGTCCTCCAGGAAAGAGAGAAACCTAAAGTCTTTCCCTTCTGTTTTGTATAAGTGCATGTTTGTTGCCTTGCAATATTAGATTGATTAGGAAGGCATTGAAGCGGTTTTGGCTTCTATCCATTTCCCTGTTCGTGACCTGTCGCTAAAATCGCAAACTGCCCACACCCCACATGCGAAAATGCCTTCCCACCCGACGCAGGCTCACGGCTCCTCAGTTCCTTAAGTAAATTAAGAAGCCAACCAGGGGAGGTGGGTGGATGGAGGGAGTGTTGGCCATTAGAAAATATATTTTACAATACTGCTTGGCCGAAGTGAACCTCCCGGCTGGAACTGAAGTCCAGGTGAGATGCATGAACTGAGGACCAAGTAGCAGCTTTACATATTTCATCAATAGGAGTTAAGCGTAAGAAAGCAAGAGAAGCTGCCATAGCTCGGATCTTGTGAGCTGTGACGCAACTCTCAGCTGCAGTCCAGCCTGAGCGTAAGAGAAAATACAATGAATATGCATTGAAAGCAGTGCATGCACATAGATCTCATGCATATTCATTGGGGAAATCCTGAAAACCCGACTGGATTGCGGCCCTCGAGGAGGGACTTTGAGACCCCTGCTGTAGATATAGTTCTCTTGGATACATGATTAATAGAATTCATGTTTGAATCTTCTTGTTTCTCCATTTCTTACTTACTATCAATTTTGCAAAGATTTTTAAAACCCACTTATTTAGACATTATAATATACATTATTGATTTTTATATTATCATGTAGTTATAATGTACTTTTAATCTTTTTATCTATACTTTTAGTTTATAGTGTGTTTTCCTTATTCATTAGTTTTAATGCTTGTATTAGTTACTTAGAATTTTATTATGTATGATGATATTATATTGTATGCTGAGTACCTATTGTGTAAACTACTATGAACTGCTGGTTAGGCAGTATATAAAAATAAATTATTATTATTACAGGACTTATTAGGATCAAAGGAATTGAAAAGTTGAGGATATGCTCTATGTGGCTGAATTCTTAGTAGACTCGTTGGAAATGAGTATGAAGAGCTGTTTCTCCAGAATGAGAATGAGTCTTAGGAAAGAACACTGGAAGTATGGTAGATTGATTTAGATGAATTCCGTGACTACTTCTGGAAGGAACCTGATAGGTGTGAAGTACAACTTTGTCATGATGAAATACTGAACGGTGGATCTGCCACCAGTGCTTGGAGTTCACTCATTCCTCAAACAGAGGAAAGAGAGGTGAGAAAAAAAACACTGTTCAAGTGAGGTATTTCAGATAAGCCGAGGACATTGGTTCAAAAGAAGACTTCATAAGTCTAGAGAGAACAACATTGAGATCTCAAACTACAGGAGGCGGTTTGACCTTAAAAAGGTCTGTTAATGAATCTGGGCACAACAGGATGAGCAGTTAGATCAGGGATGTCCAACCCGCAGCCCACGGGCTACATGCGGCCCAACAAGGAGTTTTGTGCGGCCCAGCTTCTCCCTCCCTCCCTTCTGTGCCTCCCTCTGGCGGGTAGTTTTCTGGCCAACTCCCTTGCTCAGTTGTCCATGGGCAGCGGCGACTCCTCGTGCGCAATCTGCGCCTGTGTCAGAAGCGTTCCCTCTGACATCACGACGTCAGAGAAGGCTTCCAAATCAGCCGTGAATCACAAGCGAGGAGCTGACACCACCCGCAGACAACTGCAGCAAGGGAGCCGACCAGAAAATAAATACTCGCCAGGATGCACAGAAGAAACATAGAAAGATGACGGCAGAAAAAGGGCCAAGGCCCATCAAGTCTGCCCACTCTATATACCCTCCCCTTAAGATTAGCCAATGTTTTACCCTGACCCACGTAGGGATCCCACATGGGCGTCCCATTTATTCTTAAAATCTGGCACGCTGCTGGCCTCGATTACCTGTACTGGAAGCTTGTTCCATTGATCAATCACTCGCTCCGTGAAGAAATACTTCCTGGTGTCGCCGTGAAATTTTCCGCCCTTGAGTTTGAGCGGGTGCCCCCTTGTGGTTGAGGGGCCTCTGAGAAGGAAAATGTTATCTTCCACTTCTATACGTCCGGTGACGTATTTAAACGTCTCAATCATGTCTCCCCTCTCCCTGCGTTCCTCGAGAGTGTAGAGCTGCAAATTGTTTAGTCTTGCTTCGTACGAGAGACCTTTAAGCCCTGAGACCATTCTGGTGGTCATCCTTTGGACCGACTCGACCCTCTGCACGTCTTTGCGGTAATGTGGCTTCCAGAATTGCACGCAGTATTCCAGATGAGGTCTCACCATGGTCCTGTACAATGGCATTATGACAGCAGGCTTTCTGCTGATGAAACTTCTACGGATCCAACCCAGCATCTGCCTTGCCCTTGAGGAAGCCTTCTCCACGTGATTGGCAGATTTCATGTCTGCACTAATGATTACTCCTAAATCTCGTTCCGCTGAAGTACTGGTCAAGGTCTCCCCGTTCAAGGTATAAGTTCTGCACGGGTTTCTGCTACCTAGGTGCATGACCTTACACTTTCCAGCATTGAAGCCCAGCTGCCAGGTTGAGGACCAGCATTCCAATGTACGCAGGTCCTGCGCCATGCTATCTTGTAAATTGCCCTCGCTTACCATATTACATAGTTTGGCGTCGTCGGCGAATAATGTTACTTTACCTTGAAGCCCTTGAGTCAGATCTCCTATGAATATGTTGAAGAGGAGCGGACCCAAGACCGAGCCCTGCGGCACCCCGCTGGTCACCTCCGATGTCTCAGAGAAAGTACCGTTAACCATCACCCTCTGAAGTCTGCCACTCAGCCAATCATTGACCCATGCTGTCAGAGTCTCTCCTAACCCCATCGATTTCATCTTGTTTAACAGTCTGCGGTGTGGGACGCTGTCAAAAGCTTTACTGAAGTCTAGGTACACTATGTCCAGTGAATCTCCTTCGTCCAGTCTTTTTGTTACCCAGTCAAAGAAGCTGATGAGGTTTGATTGGCAGGACCTACTCTTGGTGAATCCATGTTGATTGGGGTCCCGTTGATTCCCTTCGTCCAAGACCGTGTCCAATTGGCGTTTGATCAGTGTTTCCATGAGTTTGCATACTATTGATGTCAGACTCACCGGTCTGTAATTTGCAGCCTCTGTCCTGCAACCCTTTTTGTGTAGAGGAACGACGTTAGCTGTTTTCCAGTCCAAGGGGACTGTCCCTGTACTCAGTGAGAGATTGAAGAGCACAGCTAACGGTTCTGCCAGGACATCACCTAACTCCCTGAGCACTCTGGGGTGCAGATTGTCCGGTCCCATGGCTTTGTCCACCTTGAGTTTTGTTAGCTCAAAGTAAACCTCGCTGAGTGTGAATTTAAAATTCCGAAACGGGTCTTTTGTGTTTGACTGTGGCTTCAATTGAGGGCCGGACCCTGGCGCCTCGCAGGTGAAGACCGAGCAGAAGTATTCATTTAGTAGTTCGGCCTTTTCAGGATCCGATTCTGTGTAATTCCCGTCCGTTTTTTTCAGGCGTACTATCCCGTCTGTGTTTTTTTTCCTGTCACTGATATACCAGAAGAAGGATTTGTCCCCTTTCTTAATGTTGTTTGCTAGAGTTTCTTCCACTCGAAGTTTGGCCTCCCTGACTGCCGTTTTGACCTCTGTGGATTTGATCCTGTGTAGCAGTTGATCTTCGCTTTTCCCCGTGCGTTTGAAGGAAGCAAATGCGTTTTTCTTCTCCTTAACGAGACGTGAAATCTCTGCAGTGAACAACTGGGGTTTGTCTTTTCTTCGCCGTTTATGTGATGATTTTATGTAACGGCCGGTTGCCTCGTGTATGACAGATTTCAGGGATGACCACATATCCTCCACATTCCCTGTCTCAGTTTGGTCCTGGAGCGCCTGATGGACGAAAACTCCCATGCGTGCAAAGTCTGTTCCTCGGAAGTTGAGTACCTTTGTTTTAGTGTTTGATCTATGGAAACCTTTCCTCAGGTGGAACCATACCATGTTATGATCTCTGGAGGCTAGCTTATCTCCCACGAAGACTTCTGAGACGCTTTCCCCATTGGTGAGTACTAGGTCAAGGATCGTTTGGGCCCTAGTGGGCTCCATTACCATTTGATTGAGGCGTGCTCCTCTTATGGAGGCTAATAGCCTCTTGCTGCCGCTGGTTGTTGCTGAAGGTGTGCTCCAGTCTACATCCGGCATATTGAAGTCTCCCATAAGTACAACGTCCCCCCGTAGAGCGATATTTTCTATGTCTTCGATTAGTTCCGTGTCCTTGTCTTCTGGTTGTCTTGAAGGTCTATATACCACACCAAGATACAGGCATTTTTCTCTCCCTCTGGCCA